>NC_047527.1:89539074-89848038 GCF_012275295.1 Melopsittacus undulatus | reverse complement strand
CAAAACTAAACCCAGAATAATTCATCAGATATGCCAGAATTCTAGTAATCCCAGTAAGAGTAACTGCTTCATTTAGGAGAAGCCTGAATGAAGCCCAAAGTCCAATTGCTACTCGGGGCACCTGGACAAGCTGCTAACTGGGAAGGAGAAAATAATACAACCTATCTGGCCATGAGCTCTGCATTGTGCAGGTGTTAGAACAGGACCAAAATATCTTCCCTCTAAGTAGGTATAATACACTTGTGGTAACAGATGGAAATGGCCACATAAGATATCTTGCTTTGTATCTGGGGACAGCAGACCTATAGAGTGCAGCTTTGCTGTGTGCCAATGTAGAATCATAGAATTGTTTAGGTTGGAAAATACCTTTAAGATGATCTATTCCAACTGTCAACCTTGCGCTGCAAAGTCCACAAAACCATGTCCGTCAGTGCCACATCTATGAAGATACTTTTGTGATAGCTGCAAGAGAGGGCAGCAAAGTCTGCTTCCAGAGCAAAAAAACTGACAGAAAAGCAGCTCACTGAAATATCTATAAAACTGTGAGGTATTTAGTGCTTCTGATTCACCCTAAGAACATTCAGGGCATATCTGCTTCTTAGGCCACAGAAGCATAGCATCACAGGTTGTTTTTCTTTGGTAATAAGTGATCCTATTGATGACTATTTGGAGTCATCCTGGAATGGAGTCATTTAAAATCAGAGTGCCCAGTTAATCATGTTCAGATCTGACACAGTCTGTTTTAGCCATACAAAACAAACAGTAGGATGGGCTTAAACCATTTCTTGTGGCCAGGAGACTCTGAACTCACTTTGACTCAATACAGGTGTTGAAATTACTACAGGATTATCCCTGGAGGTGGGTAATCCTTTAAAGGTTCAGAACTTTGGGTTAGATAAAAATCTAAACATTTGGATGTTTATCTGAAACCTTATCTCAGTCATCTAAACTCCTGGAGGCTGAACACCCATCAGTTGCACATCTACAAGGAAAACAGTAATAGGGCCTCTTGTTTCTACAGACTTAAAGCCTGATCCTGACATCTATGAATAAACAAAACCTCACATTGATATCGACTCACCTTTGAGTTGGTGTGTTGGGAATGGGAAGTTCCCTGTCAGCTAAGGAAGATCACAAATATTATCTGATGAAGAAAAAAGAAAAAAAAAGGTTTTCGTTACAAAATACAGGGTTCTTTTTTCCATATAAGTCATCCATAGCAAATTTTTCATTTTTTTTACTGAAAACCTGGACATTTGAGAATTGCAAAAGAGCTTTATTTGAAAAGCAAAATATATGACCCCTTTCTTTTCTTACCCAGGAAAAAAAGGGAACTTGATAATGGAGTGCTATAATTTTAAATCTGTACTAGTATTTTAACTCTGGTTTCTTTCTTTAGCTGTCTTTTACCACCTATGATACCATACAACTGCTACTGACACACTGTCCTGTGGTACCTCACAGCAGACATAAGAAAGGGTGGGAGTGTGAAACATGCACACTTCAGCTCACAGCACAGAATTATGTCAGTGCAGATATTTTGTTTTTCTACGATGGTACCCTACATTTTTCAGTTTTCATCAAATGCTTTGCTCCTTTCTGGCATTTTAATGAATGTAAAACCAATTTTACCAGCTGGTGAAAAATTAACTTGTGTTAATTTTTAGCTGGTGAACAAATTAACATATGTGTGAGTAGTATAACAGTGGGAGGGGGGATGGGGATGGAAACAGTTTGAGGAATTACACCTGCCCTTTATTGATATTCCTATAGTGAATGTTCAGGTTACTTGTTCTGCTGTGGGTTGAGTCAGGGGTGTATGTTTGAAGGAACGAGGAGCATCCTGGATACTGAGCGTGCCCAGACTCAGTTCACAGCATTATGACCTTTGTTTTCTCACCACGGCTTGCTGAAACCAGAAGTATTGCTAGCTTCCAGTACCCACACCTACAGGGAAAGAAAAACTGACCAAAAGGAAGAAGCAAAAGAAGGAGAGGGATCCTTTGGCATTTATGTTTTCCTGCTGATTGTAAATGCTAGCATTCCCTTATTGTAAGGGGTATTTCAATGATAAACACTAAAAAAAAAAAAAACCCACAGAACTGCTCAATTTAATACAGTAACAGGAGCTACAGATGCACAGGGGACAGAAAATACTGGACTCCACTCCTGCTTGGCAAACACTTATGAGCATTTTATCAAGGTCTGGGCCACATATCTATACTGCTGTTCACAAGCCCAGCCTTTCCCATGTTCCTATCACATTAATATCATGAAGAACTAACATTGATTTGCAGCATTTTAGAAGCTGGGAAGAGAATTCGATCACTTTCCCCTTCCTTTTCCCACCGACATGCCAGTTACAGTCCCAGGTTCACAGGGCAATTCTGTTCATTCATGCACCTTTGAGATCTTGTGTATAACTGCTACACTGCTCTTGTGACAACAGTCTCACCTGCTTGTACTTATTTGTTTTGTCACAAAACAGGTAGGGCCACAAGATTAATGACCATTAGTTAAAAAGATGTTAGCAGAACTCTTCTTTGATAAAGCAACTAAAATTTGCTTTATTTATCCGAAGACAAAGCGCTATTCAGAATTTTGCAGAGTGATTATTTCCCCTCCCTGTGGCACAGTTGTTTCTCCTTACCAGCGGAAAGTACTTGTCTGAAAAGGGAAGGAATGACTTACTCCACATTATTATTCTCTGTGGCTCCGGAGAATTATACTTCCATTTATGTGGCAGAAAGTAATCGTCATTCTCATGGCATTTTTCAAGCATCATTGGGCTTTTGGTAAGTTACTCTGTCAAGCTCCCCTATTTATGCAACACACTTGTTTTCTCTGGTTAGCTACCTCTTAACATCTACAGCAGTTGTTTCCTGTCAATGTTTCATGCTTCAAATAAAAATGCTAATTTAGCTTATGCAGAAAGACAGTCCTGTTTAGCTGGTTAGTCCTGGTTAGCTGTGCTGTCACTGAGCTGGTTTCAAGCAGGTCAGGGAAATGTTACATTTTATAAAAGACATTTGTTACTGGCTTATGTGGCTTCTAAGCATTGCTCTGAAAATTCTGCCCATTGCAGCAGCTACCCAGCAAAAGGGGCCTTACTTTCAGAGTGACAGAGGAGGGTTTTAGTACAGGGGTGGAGAGGGGAAAAGGAGGAAGTGAAACAAAACGCATCTCAATGACTCACGAATCAAATGCAACGGGAGGTTGCCCACCCACTCCCCTTCTAGCCTTGGTTTTTCCCAGCAGTGCTTGTGAGCCGTGCAGCGAGCAGGAGCATGCTCCACCCCTCAGAGGCATGCATTCTTCAACTGCAAACACATGTGTGCTCCCTCTCTCACATTCATTCCCTCGCCCACAGTGCTCGGGGGGGAAATTCTTGCAGGATGCTTCCTGTTATTCACTTAATCCTTTCTCATCTTTAAATTCTATTAAACTGGGCATTACCAAAGTTTCCAATGATTTATTAATCAAGGATTGTTTTCATGGAGCAACTCGTTACTTGCAGCAAGCATCGTCCAGCCTTGTCAACACCTGGAGGTTTTGGCTGAGGTTTCTCAGCATTGTGGCAATGAGTCCTGCCCAGTTTGTGCATCACCACAGAAGTGCTGACTCAGTTCCACCCAGGTTTTAGCCACCCAGATCTATAAAAGACGATTTAATTGCACTTGTCTCAGTGAAGGTGTCATTTGAAGCTTACAGTTAGCCACCAGACAGCAAATAGCAAGTAGCTGGTTATGTGGAGAAACTGGTAATTCTAGAAGAACAATTCACTAGTAAAAAGGTACTGCTCTGATGTTGTGTGCTGAGGCCCATGGTTAGGATTTGGGCTTATTTGTTATTTTTCTTATTCCCTTGCAGTGGATGTCTATAAAGACTTGACTGTGTGAAAATTTCTGCAAACCCATATGCTTTCAGAAGCCATTTAGGATACATCTTCTTGTGCTCCAGTTTGCTACGGCTGGTTGTACAAGCAATAAGCACGAATACTGGAGATGCAGTGGTTGCCTTTCATAAACAATACTGCCAGCTCAGATACTTCCTACAGATTATTTAAAGATGACACATTTCCAGTTAACTTTAAAAAGTAACAGCAATTAAATGGCTGAGCTATAGGTATTTCCCTGATAAGATGTAGTGAGCATTGCTTGGCCTTGTGTCACTTCAATAGCCACCTTTCTGAGTTATACCCCACCTGATAGAAATTCAAAAGACCCAGGTATCAAACACAGCATTTTCAGCCATTGTTTCACACGTGGTCAAAGACTTACTGTGCTGGTAGCTTTAGTAATAAAGCTGCTCATTGCTTTATGGTTACACGTAAATGGAGCTTGTTTCTATAGTTATGAGAGAGAGGAAAACATTTTAACCCTTGGTGGTAAATGAAGGGTAAGTAAAAGATTCATTCCCCAGTAGGAAACACAACAGATACTGTGCATGCAACTGGGAGGACCTCTGACAAGTGGACAGAACAGAGTGCCACTAACAGGTTTCTACCACCCAATATATACATATATATGTACACAGCCCACTCTAAATACAGACAAGATTTCTATCTCTGTGTTTTAAGCAACATTGCAATTCACATGGATAAGAATCCATGCATGATGGATACTATTTGAAGTATTCCACCATCCCTCAAAAAAAAACAGTAGTTCTTTTTTTCTGCTTTGTCAAAACAGGCACACTCATTCAAAGTACTTAAGCCAGCAAACATGTCTGCAATGCAGCCCAGCCTAAAGGCAACAACAGGAGAATGGTTTAATAAAGCTACCCCATCAAGCTTAATTTCAGCCCTTAAAACACCCTGCATGATTGGACTTTTCGGTGAGACACGTACATTATAGAAGTACATTATTTCCTAAATAGTAAATTATTTGGGCAGGAATCCCAAGTTCCTGCAGGTCTTTTATTTGCAGGGGCCTTGTTCAAGGCTCCTTCCACTATTACAAACCCAGAAATTAATAAGTGCTTGCCTCTTGGGCCCACATTTGACCGAAGGCGCAATGGTCAGAATGCACTTCAGTAATTTAAAATGCTTTAGGGTTTTTTTTTTTTTTCCTGCTAAAGATGTAATCTTGTGTTTCTTTTGCAGACATGGTACCATACATGTACACCAAAGAGTATCAGCCACTGAAGAAGCCCAAATTCAGAAAGTGTATGCTTTAGCTGTGCCAGCTTTAGCTGACAATTAATGTGCTGTCAGAAAACTGAATTAGCTCTCAGGGTAGGTGAAAAGAAAGGATTAAATGAAATCCACTGATAGTATTCCAGGCTTTGTGAACATGAATGTGGAACAAAACATTACACACTAACTTAAGAAACTAAGGGAAATGACAAGACAAGACACGGGATCCAAAAGGGAAACTGCCAAGTATTGTACAGCTCCTGACAGGGAGAGCTGTGGAGCACAGTTCTTGATGTGCTGTAGAAATGTGGCTCTGACATCCTAAACCCTCATTTTTCTCATCAAAATTTATACATATAAGCTGGAATACATGAACAGAGCAGAGCACCTTTGTTCTAAGTCTGCAGGTAGTCTGAAACCACCTGAGAGATGCAAGTCTCATAACAGGGAGGACCCACTCCTACCTCCCCAAAAGACATGTAAGTGTCAAGTCTATGAATTACTTTGCTGCTTATAGCATTGGTAGAACCATGCAGCTGCTGGGTTTGTCCTAAAGCCACAGACAATAGCAGTGCCCTCAGCTACTCTCTGCACTGCTGCTGCAAAAAACTTCATCTCACAGCTCACTTTACAAGGCAACCTGTGCAGTGCTAGTTGCAGTTTGAGATGTTGCTGAGTTTTGTGAGGGAAGATGACCACCAGCTGACCTTGCCAAGGCAACAAGCAGACAGGCTGCCTGGATTACAACTTCTCACACAGCCAGTCAGCTGAAAACTCCTCTCATCTGACGGTGTGACGTTAGAAAAACAGCAGACCAAAAGTTGGAGCAGGCCTTGGGTGAGGCACAGCCAGCTGCTCAGAGCCACTGCTGCCTTCCCTCTCTAAGTGGTCTGATCACCTTACATAGACGATGCTGCAACAACCTGCGACCATGAACTGGTCAGCTTGAAGGCACTTTACCAGTTCCCAAGAGAGGTCTCCTGCAGCTCTTATGGCTGGGGAGCTCCATCCTGGAGCCTGCACAATTCCCAGAGGACTCAGGGTTCAGCTCACTGTGAATTAGAAGGGCAAGTGATTTGCATTTCTCTTGGATCATTTGCCACCAGCTATAAAAAACAAACTACCATTCAGCTCTTATCTGCCAAGCTCTGTATATGTGAATTTTGCTTCCTGTTATTGCAGCAACAGTACGGATGGAGAAATGCTCTCGATTTCCTTTTTCAGAAAAGTTTTCTTTTCTAAACAATTGGTATTAAGCAGAACAAAACAACCAAGAAACAGCATGCACATTTCACAGATTTCCAGTAATGTTAGAGCTCTGTACATTGTTTCAGCTCCTGCTGAGATGAAGCTTGATTACATTAATGTTAGACAGACATTTAATTCTTTTAAACTCAGATACTTTCACTACAAGCTTCCTGGAACTTGAGAGACTGACTCTGCTCGCAATAGCAAGGGTAGGCAATGAGTGTAGAGTTTTCTTCTGGCTTCTAGGAAAATAGGTGCGTTATGATCATAATGTGCCTGTTCATGTGTCTTTTCATATGGGTGTGTGCCTGTGTTTGCTGGCAGAGACATAGGTGTGTCCTTTAGTAGCTCTTGAACCCAATGATCAATCTCAGCCAGCCTCATGGAGGGCAATAGGTTACAAGGATAACTAAGGCCTGCATACAAGACAGTCAAGTAAAAGAGACAGCTTGGGAAAGGACCACTCAAGGGAAAGGCTGCAGGGTGAATTTACCAGAGAATGCACATGACACAGAAAGAAAAGCTTCATTTGGAGCCTACTGCAAGTGGCCACAAATCGAGGAGCTGACAGGCAGATCCCAACAATGCCAGCAGGCTTCCCAGTGTGCCCATGCTCTGCTGTGTGATGGTGGGACTGGGATGGAGCTGAATAAACAGTAATGAAATCAGCATTACATGCTTGCTCACTTATCCTGATGGTCAGTACCTGGACTACCTGGGAGACCACATAAGAGTACAGGCCATTTAATATTTGATATATGTCCATATGACATACTGGTCAAGTAACATAGGTTTGTCTGAGGAAGTCATTCTAATTCAAAGGTCCTCAAAACTAATACTCATCAAGAAGGTCCCAAACTTGTCTTAGATTAATCCCTCTGTGCAGTGCACAAGGTGCCCATCAGTTTCTAGGTGAATAGAATGTGCTTGTTTATATACAAAAGCCCTAAGCAACTTGATGGCTTTTCCTTAGCTCATGAGTTTAACTGTGACATACAAGATAAACAGAGCCAGTAAAGAAAACAACAATTCCTTGCACAGGAGACACTCTTTGAGCAGGTCCAGTCTGACGTATCTCCCAAGTGCCTGGGAGAGAGAGGTACCAGCCTCTGTCCCTTTCCAATAGTGTACTAATTGCAGCTCAGCTTCCTGCTGGACACACTGTTACAAGAGCAAAAGACTGGCTGGAAGATTGAGAAGTGGAGATTAGATATAAATATGACCATTGGCATCATGCACAAAATGGCTGATCCAGACCTTTTTCTATAATGGAAACTGGATCAGATTGCATGAGCCACTTTCTGTTACTGCAGGTCAATGAAGGACACTGCTCAGCAACAGCCTAGTCTTTAAGGCAGGATGATGAGTTATTGGGGAGCTAAGTGACATTGTGATGAAGTGGCTTAATCATTATCTATTCTACAATAAACCAGCTTGCACTTCTCATGGAAAGCTCATCAGAGCTGCAACACTTTAATTTAAGTCTTATCATAACATGAATGAGCAGCTGGTTTACGTTTTGAATTGTCCATGTGAAAGGATTCTTCTCCTCTGTTTCTTAAAAACTAGTATCTTGCATCATGTCTTACTTTGATAGCTTGTTTTACATTTCAAGAATGCAAAACAATTGCACAATAAATCACTGGAGGAATGTATATGAGGGTTATTTGTCATGGTTATAAATAAATGAACTTTAGCAATAGTTGATAAACAGAAGATTATGGACAATTCAAGCAGGCTCTCAAAAAGATCAGAGCATGACTTTAGCCCTTTAGTAACAAGCTTTATTTTGTTGCCCCATAACCCAGTGGAAACACCGCAAGAGAGGTAGCCAACTGCCTCTACAGGCTGGTAGCTGGTTGCCAGAGACAGTCTATGGAGTCCTTTTTTTCTTCTACAGGGTGCCTGTGCTACTGGGTTCTGCCAGGGGTAGAGAAACTCAGCACCTATGAAAACTTGACCATCTGTGAAAATTGTGAAGAATGGTCATCCTACAGATGAACAGGTTTTGGGAACTACTAAGATTAAATGAGAACCAAATTTGGTCTTATGATCACTAGAGTCAAGCATGAAAGCAGTTCATTACAGGAGAGATTTCAAACTGTAAATCATAATGTCCTCCAGTTCTCAGCTGCATTAAGACCCACCATAGGGGAAAGCCTTTTGTCTTCAGCACTAATGAAATGAAATGCCCTGTTGAATAGAAATAGGATTACTTGTTTGTCTAAATGCTTCCTGAACCAAGGACTGAGCAAAAATTGATTATCCAACCTTCAGTTTGCTTTTGCAATTATTAGATAGGCTCCAATTTTTAAGGACTCTCAAAGTGTCACTGCAGTTCACATCTTCATAGAAACTAGCCGCTTCTGTGGGAGTTTTAACGTCTGTGAAAATGCAGGCAGACTTAGGTTCTCTGGTAACCATAGTCCCATTTACTGCTGCATTCACTTACAGAAATTTAGTCGAAGCTTACTTAAGCCTGCACTTTTAAGGTGCTAGATTTGGTCCAGGTCAAGGAGGAAAAAGAGCAGAAGGACAAGCTGAATTTTAGCAGAAAAGCTTATTCCTTAAAAATATGTCTCTGAGAACATGCGTGTCTTTCTGAATTCAGGGCCAAGGCTCAAGAGCACAGCAGATTAATCTGATTGCAAAACCGAATTTGAACATATACACATGTATTTTTGAAATGTAATGATGGGAGGAGCAGTAATTGTAACACGTGCTAATCTTCTAGTAACGTACATCTGAAGTGTAATTACCAGCAGTTAGAAAGTATTCACCTTTATGATAATAGAATGCAATTAATTCATACAAGTCTGTATGCATCAAGATAAAGAGCAACAGAAAGTAAAGGGGAACAGAAAAAAAAGAGCCACTTAAATATGCTTGCCTATGTGTGCATGGATATGCAGTTAGAGCCAGACCTAGCACTGCTCTTCAGATACTGATATCCGAATTGCTGTTATCTGCCAAAAAATGCTTGCGTGCAGTACACAGTTCTTATTGTCTATTGTTATTATCTATCTAGACATCTATCTTGGGAATAGCTGAAGT
Source organism: Melopsittacus undulatus (assembly GCF_012275295.1). Lineage (NCBI taxonomy): Eukaryota > Metazoa > Chordata > Aves > Psittaciformes > Psittaculidae > Melopsittacus > Melopsittacus undulatus. The sequence continues at coordinate 89,838,599 of NC_047527.1, read as the reverse complement.
GTCCTTCTCTTTTCTATCTGAGGGTGTGGTGAGATGATAGGGCTGGGCCGATACCAAGGCTCCCAGACGCCTCAGAAGAGGGGATCCACCCCAGCCACCTCCTCTGCTCCCTCCCACTGGCACTGGTGCGTGGCTGCTGGGCTGATAAACCAATTCAAGCCAGTAACCAGCAGGAAACTGACCCCAGGAGATGAGGGAACAACCCATAGCCAGTCTAGTAAGCCGAATAAGTCTGTGCAAAGGGACACGTGCTGGAGCAGGGAGGGAGAGAACTGGCATTGCTGGGAGGGGGATGGCTGGGGAGACAGCCACTGCACAGCAGCAAGGCACGATGTTGGCTGTGCTCTGCTGTCTGACCTCACCCTTAGTTTCTAGGAACAGTGACTTAAAATATATTAGGAATGACAGCTTCTTCCTCCAGCCTTCAGTAATACAGTACATATGGGCGTCAGTGTACTGGAATACAAGGGGTGTACTGTGCTTGGGGAAAGCATCAGGTTTGGAGCAGGAGATTAGGCACGAGGAAAGACAAATTGGACGATGAAATTTGCCAGAAGACAGGACTATTATGGCTGTACAACCAACCAAATGCAGACTCGGCATCAGCTGTTTTTTTCATTCTTTCTTATCCATGTCCTAGCCCCAACCACCACCTTGGAGCAAACATAGCTGATGGGCTAATTAATGGAATCAACGATAGAAAGGTGAAAACTCCACGAAAATGTGCCAGAAGTGCTTAGGGTCTTGTAGATGAAGTCAGTGCCAGAAAGAAAGGATACTTGTGTTAAAAGATTAATTATCCAAACATGAGGGACATTCAGAGACAAATACGCTCCTGAACTTGAGCCACAATCACTTCTAAAGCCCAGCCAGCAGTGCTACTACACACTCCATGACCCCTCTCTGCTGAGGAGGCCCACAGACCAAAGCCTTTGTGCCCACTCTTGGGGAAGGCTCGGCACACACACTGACCTTGGAGGGAGTGTCCTGCTTCACACAGGAGAGATTAGATCAGGCCAAGGTACAGCAGGCACACACAGGTCCTTGGGGAGCTGGCCCAGCTCCAGATCTACTGAGCCCCAGCACCAGGGAGCACAGTACGGGTAGGGGGGAGCCCCACCAGATCACCACACAGCCTTGCACACCCCTAGATGGCTGCCAGTTCCCTGGCAAAAACTGCTGAGGAGCTCTCTTGCATTTGTCCAAACAAGCAAATAGGACAACTATCTGCCCAAAGGGGTTTCTGGTTCCATGACAACATACCAAACATGAGCTGCTCCCACCTTTCTCAGGGGAGATTTGCAAGGCACGAGACAGCTCAGTGGGAGGAGAACACCTTGGTGCTTCAGAAACAACACAGGCAGGTGCCGATCATGCTACTGCAGAACACCTGGCAATTGTCAAAACAGCAGAAACTAGTCAACTGGTGTTGATACTTCATTACAGAGCATTTTTTCCTTTATGATCATTAAATCTTTAACCCTTTACTACCACATTTCCCCACACACACACACATAAACAGCCCTTGGTTCCCCAGAATGGAGTGAGGCTCCTTCATGTGTCGGTCACAGCCCAGAAGAGCCACAGAGAGGAGAGTAAGCACCGAGGCATCCTCTTTGCTTTGCTGTTCTCATTTCTATGTGATAGACTTTGACTTTTCATTACCAGGAGGCTCCAAAAGACTCTGTGAACAGAAAGGGAAGAGTCTGAGAGGCAAAGGGAGTTCTCAGGGTGGGGAATGGGCTATGGGCTGTGAATACTTTCACCCTCCAGCTATCTTTGGAGACAGGTCACAGTAGGTAACCAAAGCCTTCCGCAGGGAAGTGTTGTTCAGTAAGTATCTCAGTGCAACTCCAACCTCTTCCTCACACTACCCTTCAGCCAGGCTGTAGCCAGGATTGCAGGGCTGCTCTATCTGGAAAGCTGGTAAGCCCAAGTTCAGTTTATCCCCACTTGGGCAACTATTAGCTACTTTGCTGGGATGCTTTGCACAGAGAAGGGGCTGAGTGCTGTCAGCATGCACATCCCCCCAGCAAAGCAGTCAACACAGATGTACCTAACAACTACAAACATATGTAGATACAGTTTTGCACCCTGTGTGTTTCCATGCTCTCATCCATGCCTTCATTTATTAGAATTCCCTGGAAAATGCTTACTCATCCTCAGGGCTCTTATTGGAGCCATGGGACAACATGATGTAATGAGAGCTGTTCAGATCAGGATAATAAAAATTACAAGAGGAAGGCAGACAGATTGTCCAAAAGGGCATTACCTGACAAGGGCAGAACAACCATTTCTAGTGAAAACTGGAAGTCAAACCCTCTGGGTGCACGCAAGGTAGCTGATTTGTATCATTCTGGGAACACATGAGAGCTTCAGAATAGGACTAAATTATGTTGGTGGCCTACTGCTGTGGATTTCAAAAACACCACTAAAAAACCATACATAACATTCTTACTCACGTACTCCTTTAAACAGTTGGTCAGGCCCTCTGCAGCTCTCTGTTGCTGGAGGTGCCAGAAACCAACCAGCTCACCAGTGCAGGTTTCTAGCCTCCTACCTTTGTGTATATTCAGTAAACACAGCTATTTGGATCTGGCAGAGCCCTTGTGGTTTCTCCACACATACTTTGCTGCCTAAAGAGCAAGACTTAAAATATGTAGCTAATTGTGATGTTTTACCCTGTTTGCATGTGCAGGACTTGAAAAGCTTCACTGAGCAGAGAGAGATCCTCTTTCCCCTTCATGCAAAGCACAAAGTGTGATGAGGACCTCAGGCATCCTGTATGCACTCTGCTCCAGGGAGAACAACAGGCATGGCCCATCAGCAGGACAACCTAGCAAATAGTGGGCTAGCAGAACTTACCCATCATTAACCTAGTTGAGACACTTGGCTTTGTTTCTGGTTGGAAAGTTCAACAGATTATTTATCCAGCTCTGTTAGCTAATGCATCACTGTATAAAGACCAATACAATCTTCCTCTGCTCTGTCACACTTTGCATGGCATTGCTGTTCTCCGGTTGTGCAACAGTCATCTCAACTATCAGAGTTACAAAGCAAATGCTTGCAGAATTCATACATAAAAGGTATACCCTGTAAGCTTCCTAGCCAGGAAAAAATTGTGAAAGCAAGATTGAAAGGAATACAAGTTGGCTAGAACAGACTGTTTAAGCTCCAAATTCAAATGAGTACTCGTAGAAAATATTTTGTAGTGTACGCCCAGATTTTATGACACAACAACAATAATAATAGTAATACCACCTAACTTTCATCAGTAGATCTCAAAAGCACTTTACAAAGAGATTAAGCATCCTTAAAGCAGCTACTCTGCAACAGGCACTTTTTCAGCTACTGACAATATGTAAATTACTGAAACAGATTATGCGATATTAACTAACCACCTGCCAAGCCTTTTACGTCAAGTTGCTACCTGGAGCATTATGCTTATGGAGTATTACGCTTAATTCTGGAACAACTGACATCTATGGTTTATCAGGGCAACTGTAAGCATAAACAGTAAACGTAACAGGATGAAGGTTAGTTTGCATGGCCTATTTTCTTTTTTGCCAGTTGTATATAGTGTCTTCAGCCATACAGATGCTATTCTGCTGAAATCAGTTGAGGTCTAGGGAATGCAAGCAACTTCAAGAAAACAAAGCCTTAGCTTTCCAGAAACAATGCAAATTATATCAGAATGGATCAGTCCAGGAATCACAAATATGAATCAACAAAAAGTGAACACCTCAGGCCTGGCAGGGCAAGTAAGACTTCAGTGAATCTACTTGACAAAGAGAGGGGGGAGACTTGGGCTTCATCATGAGATGAGAACTTATTTTTCTTCTTCCAAATTGCTGTTACGTTTTGTTATGGTGATTCAGGCTCTACTAGGTAGTAGATAGTGCATTAGATACGCACAGTGCGTGGTAGATGTGTATTAAGATATTGCATGAAGCAATAACGTTTCCTAAAGTTTCTCTTTCTTCTACCCAGCACACAATGCAAAAAGCATGAAAACTACCCACAGGTTAGCAGTGGGTAGATTTGAAGGGCCCATACTGCACTTTGAGATATTTTGACTGTGTTGCATATAGCCAGTCTCACTGGCTATAATGAGACTAAGAAGGTACCTAGTGCTTGTGGATGTATTTTTCCTGAAAACTTGGAGTCAGGTGTTATTTTCAAAGTGCTAATTGCACTTCAAAACAAAAAAAATTAATGTCTTGCTGTCAAAGTGAGGCACAAAGCTTGGAAATGCAACCAAGGGGTATTTAAAAGCTGAAAGACTAAGAGACAAGTAACACCTCATGCTGCATTAAAGAGACAAAAATACTATTTGTAGTGCCTAGTGTTTCCAGTACAGTATACCTACTTTATCATGATTTGGTACAAGAAAAGATATTTCAGATTTTCTGAGAACTAAGGGAATCCTCTACTGAGGCTCCAAGAAAAAGCCTTGTAGAAGGATGGGTTACTCTGAGATTAACTCAGTCTGTGTGCACCAGATAACACCAACAGGTACTGAACCTGGAAAAGGAAAAACTGGTATTCACCGTAACTAAAGAAAAATACCCTGGAAAATGGAGCCTCTAGGTGGCCTGACAAAAGCTACCGTTGCAGTCAAAACATTATGTGAAGTCAAGCTGATTTATCAATTTACTCTTCATTTTGAAATTACTTTAAGTACCCAAGGTACCCCAAAAAGAGAACATAGGTTTACCTTTGTGAGTATTAAAAGAAAGAGACCTTGCAATATAATATAATGCTCTCCCTATCTCTCTCTCTTGAGCCGTTCCCCTGTATCATTCCAAAAAGCAGAGCAAAAGGTCTGACTTCCCCCTTCATGGAGCTCATGTTTTGCCAGAGCTTGCAAAACAGCAGTGGTACCATTTTCACATGAACCCATCGCAATGGAATCAGGTTGTACATTATTTTCTCTCATACCTCAGTCCTAGGTGGGGCCTTCAAGTAGGTGCCAGGACAAGTCAAACAATGATTGTCAGCTAACCTCAGTCTGCAATTAAAATGAACACTGAAATAAAGCATATCTGAACAAGAAGTTGTAAAAGTTAGACAGATGGCTGTTACCAGCAAACTAGATTTTAACAAGCAAATCAAAATCTCACCATGATAAGGCAGGAAGATAGTGAGATTCAAAAAGACAACTTTGAGACTAACTACATGATGGAATATTAGAGGAATTTTTTTCTTCTTTAAGTTACAGTTGACTGAAACATCTTTGCCTTGCAACATTCATTAGTCAAACACACAGGAATAAGAAAAGAAAAAAGATCCCAATGTTAATCTACATCTGAGTGAATCAGAGGACACAGATAAAGAAAGGAGAAAAAAAGTACACGTTTCAGCTACATGGTCCCTGTATCTTAAAGGTCTCTTACAGCCCCCAAAAGCACACAAACTCACAGCTTTGTTAAGGAAAAACTTGAATTTTCAGCTTAGCAGGTGCCGAGTAACTGTATCAGTTCTCTGTATAGCAGAGCTCACTGTGGCCAGCAGCTCTAACATGGCGACGCAGGCCTACAGTCGTGCAGGTGAAACCACAGAGAGAGCCAGGCCACGTACAAGGCTTCCAGCAGTCACTTCCATTAGTAAAGCACCAGAATAACTCCTGCCTCTGCAGCTCTAATTCTTGGATTCACCCCCTCAAGCCTCAGATTTCTGGTCAAACAGAAACGTACAACCAACATCTCTAATCCTTCAGAGACCATAGCAAGGCTTTCACATACCTGAGAGCTGCACTGTACACCCTATCAGAGAGCTGAGGGACAAGAAATGCTTCTAACATGCTCTACCAAGGGCTGCCCAGCCCCAATTTTTCAGTCAGAACCACCCTCCACAAACTCCACTGGCTCCTACCAGCAGCCATACTTACCTGAAGACTTAATGTGGTATGGCATGATGTGAATCACCTAATGTGGGTGCTGCTCAGGACCCGCACATGGGCTGTATTTGCTGCTCCATAGTAATTCTTTTATACCCAGAGTTAAACATGAATCTAAGTAACTAATAGCCTACTTAATTGATTATTACCTTGTTCTCTTCTAGAATAGTTTGACCAGATTGCTGGATTCTGCAGTGCATTTCTTCTTTGAATTTTACTGTAGTTATTTGCTTCTCAGGCTGTAGCTCACTTGAAGGTACTTGGGTGATGTTTAGCCATCAAAACATTTTGATCAGAAACCTGTGACCAATAGCATGTTTTGTGTTTCCCAGGACATCAGCCTAAGTCCTGCCCTCACAGTACCATATGATCATGATATCGTTTAGCATCTAGATACTTTCTTCCCCACTCCCCAGCAGATTTCCATGCCCTTTCCAGAATGAGACAATTTAATTATATGCATTTTTAGAACAGGACTCCTGTCTGATGCAGAGAAGTAGAATGACTTGCCTTTGTGTCAAGCTGACAGCAGAGAAAAAAGGACTCTAATTTCCTATTGCAAATCCAGCAGCCCAGCTAAAAGTAACACCAATTTCTTCTATCTTAAGATTTTGTACGTAATTAAAACATCTAATTTACTGGATCCATTTTTTCCCAGCAAAATCATGATGGACCATTGGTAGCTTCTGTGTGGTACTCACTTGGATCCACTGATTTGGTGACCACTTCTGCCTGCAGACTCAACCTCAGAAAGATTACACTCTCAGTCCAGACGCATGTAAACAACTGCCTTTGGTGGAAATAGTAACTTTGCCAGATTAATCCTCTTTGCTAAGGGGCAGGCATAGCCAGGCATTGATCTGTCCTTCAAACTTTGATTCATCTGTGATGCCACATGGTATCTGAAAGAAAAAAAGCCAAACTCCAGTGAACCTCTCCTTTTCAGTGCGTAGTGCAGATGCCTTACATGCCTTACCAGCAGAGCTGCTTCTGCAGCACTGGCTTCACAGCTGGAGCTCCCGTATGCAAAACAAGTGCAGTGGAACAGTTGATGTTGATAGAAGAAGAAATGTTGTCCTCAGATCTTGTCCTACCTTACCTCCTTTTTGAGATTGCTCTAACGCTTGTATCCATGTTTCCATGTCATCTTTTGTCAAAATGTAGCTAAGGGTGACCTGCAAAAGCTGAAACATCTCAGAAAATATAAGGGGCAAAAGAAGGAAACTCTCTGTAAAAGAAAAATCATCAGATATTTCACTTTGATCTTACTCTATGGTTTTGGTTTGCTTCTTTTCTCAGAGTTCAAGTATTTTCTCCCCTGTAGCAATGCTAACACATGGAACATGTTAACACACCCTACCGCTTGTTGCTGATTACTATATTAAGATAGGAGTCAGATCAAAAAGCGATGAAAAAACAGAGGTCTAGTTTACAAACTGTTTAAGCAGACAAGGTCTTGCACTTAAAGATACCTTGCAGACTTTTATCACTGCTGTTAATTATTAAAAAACATAGACTAATTTTGCATCTGCTGCTGGAAGTAGCTGATAGGGCCAGCTCAGGAAAGCTTTGAAGACTGTGCCTACGTACAGGTTTTGAGTGCAAATCCCCCAGACACCTTGCTTTGCCTGTGCAGTAAAGATTCCCAGGTTGCAGCACAAAGCCAGGCTGGGTCTGCCATTGCATACAAGTACATCCCAGGGAGAAGCAATTTTTGCTGAGAATGTTTCTTGCCCCCAAAATGCTAATTTTCTGGCATAAGCTTTAAATTGGAGCTATGCAAAATCCAAAGAGAATTGCCATGAGGCAAATGACATAAGGGAGTGTAGGAGTAAATGCCATAGCTGTACATATTCAAATGCAGCCCATAGTGTTTCCCCCTCTCCTCCCTCCAGGAGACAATTGGAGAGTTTATGCTCCTCTATGACAAATCACCTTCAAAAATGTTAATGACTACAGGCATGAAACCAGTTATTAAAAGTCATTATAAATGAGCTCTAAATTCTTTAAAGAAAACGGAGCCCAAGACCATCTCCTTGCCTTCAGCGAGCTGGCTCACCTGGCACGTCTTCTTGCCAACCTTTCCTGCCTTTGCAGCCCTGCTCTGCAGCCCTCCGAGTCCAAGGAGGTTTCCTGAGCAAGGAAGCATGTGAGTTTTCTTGCAGGTGGCAGAAGCCACTAGAGGGCATTCAAAACACAAGTTTTCCAAATAGTTGGGTGCCCATAGCACCCAATAAAATCAATTAAGTGGTGTTATGTGGACGTGGTAAGTTGGCGAACACCTACATTTCTCGATTCATGTTTGTTCAAGACCTAATGCAGGTAACATTTGTCCTGACGCTACCACAAATGCTGTTCCTATGTAATTAGAGCCGGGATTATACCACAAGAGGTTCAAATCCTATAGTAACAGGTTATTTTAGAGTATAAAAATGTAGATTTGCATCTCTTGTTTGTTTTGCTTTTTACTCGGGGTTCCAGTAGACATCAAAGTAAGTGGACCTCACCACTGTTCCCATTACTCCTCCATATATGTGTGCAAACATGTATATCCAATTCTTGCAGCTCAAATACAGTCACTCAGAGGCCTCCTTCTTCAATTGACAAGGTATTATATAGCAGGCATCTTTCCTTCTGCTACCTTTACCTGTCATCACTGCTACCTTCTTTCTGCAGTTTGCTTACTCATTTAGAAAGAAGTAGGTTTATTTGGTTTGCCTATTTGTTTGGATAATGGTTTACATAATATATCATTTTCTTGGTCATGAACTACAGCTGGATTGTCACATCTAATTCCTCCAAAACACAGGTTTTATATAAAATAGAAGAGCATCTCACCAACTTAACAGATGTCACTTTTACTACACTACTGTCTTTAGATGAAAAATTAGGTTAGCTAACAAGAGGCTGGTTACACAGTTCCGTCATTTGAGGACACAGTATAGCATTTATTGAGGGCCACATTAAATAAAGCCCCTTTATTTAGTAGGGTCAGTTGTGGCAATGCAGTCATCATCAGGAGAGCATTTAAAGTCTGAATCAGTGCATCTAACAACTTTGTTGTTCTGACTTGAAGGTACTTCTAAAAAACAAAGAAAAAAAAAGCTGTAATTTTTGCATAAAGGTCTGGGCATCTCTTCCTGTGGAAGTCTACACTTAGTCATTGTTTTTTTCCTTCAAGACCATTTTACCTGTCAGGGTAAAAGTGCTCAGCTGTGAGATAAACCCCTGTGATAGGCCCTTCTAGGCAGGTTTATTGCACAGTTAGGGTGTGGGGCCTCAACCTCCATGAGCCTTGCCTGCGGATAGACTCAGGTTTGAAAAGTTAGATTGCTTTCACTGAACATCCTGCTACCACATTAATTTCTCAGAACTGATGCACATGGGGCAGAATTGGTTGTAAAGACCATGCATACCTGTTTCTAAGAGAACAGCTTATAAAAAATAATAAAAAAAAGAAAGCAAATAAAAATGTCCTGCTACAGGCATTTTGCTCTTGGTTTTCATTAATAGTGGCTTGGACAATGGAGGTACAGACTTGTGCTGAGCACCAGGCATTGCTGGCTCTCTTGCCACCCCAGGATCCGGGGGGGAGAGGAACCCAAGCGGAGTCTGGGGATCATGACTATGCCTTACTCAAGGGACCCCAGGCCAGCAGATCACCAGTGCCCTGAGCTGGGAGAGAGCTGGGACTAGGTGCTTCACTCACAGACCTCTACCAGCAAAGGTCCTCCCCTGTCATTATTTCATTAACCTCTGTGCTTGACCTCAGTGGCAGGCTTATGGCTGTCACATAACTGAACTTGCCTCTCTCCTGTCTGAGGGTACTCCCCCATGCCTGCTTCCTACAGCCACTCTTAATTTTTCCCTCCCTCTTTTTTCTGAATTTGCCTGAGTAGCTTTAGGCTTTCTTTTCTAAACTAGTCTCTCTAAAAGATGGGAAGAGGATCTGAAGTCTACATGTGGGAAGGTACGGTACTACTTTTACTTGTTTAAAGTAGTGACCAGAAGATCTAAGGCAATAGGATGCTGTAACAGGGCCAAAGGGCAGTGGCTCACTGGAACCAGGCTTGTTAAAGAAATCCCCAGCTGATCTACATCAGAAGAGACATCCTTTGTCCCTTTATGTAGTTCTTACATTTTAAGCCTACCCATGGACCACAAAGATTGATTTTCCCTGATGTTCAGCTTTCTTCTTCTTTAAATGAAAAGTTAATCAGGGAGAGGAGGTGGAAAACAAGGAAACCCAGAGCTGTCACATAGACATGAGGAGTCTTTCTCTGAGAAAACATTGGCTTATTTTCTCTTCTAGCTGCAATATTTGGGAAGTCTGCAAGAGCTCATGGCTTAGCCTGAGGAATCCACAAACCCTGTGGCTAAACTCAGAATCTGCCAGATGTGCATGGCATTCCATGCAGCATCTGATGAACTCTGATACCTGTAGCAACTAAACTTCCTAAAATTTATGTATATTTTTAACAGTAAGTACATATCTCAGTCCTCACTGGCAGATTTAATGGGTTCATCATACATGATTTAGTCAGTCCTTTTTACATGGTGAGCTCACTGATGGAGCACGCTTCTCAACACCAAAACGTTTTTATTTAGAAAACCCAATACCAACCCAAGCAAAGCCAAGCCAGTATTAGAAAAGTGATTTTGTGATGACTTCTGTATTACATTTCATGCTCTAACATTGCTTTTGTATGTCAAACTGTATTCTCCAAAACCAAACCAGGAAACTACAAGATGGTTGCTCTAGAGCTGCAGCTGCTGCTCTCTGAATTGCAAAGGACCAGAAACAGGAGAAATGAAGCCCTAAACCAAAGACTTCAGCTTAAAACCATCTCAATACTTCTAGCAAATATGTGGCAATTATAGAGGTTAAGTCTGTTTGGAGCAGAGTTGGCAAGAGCTCAAAATGCCTGAGGTACTGAAACACACACCTCTTGGTGTTGTAGTTTTGTAGGTTATGAGGTGTATAGGGAAATCTGGATGTATGTCAGGCCTCATCTGCGATCTGAGTTCAGAATATATCATACTTACACCCTCAGTTTCTACATGTATTCCAAAAGGTATGTTCATTCCATAGGTCCATCTGTCGTGACTTACCTTCTCACCCTGCCCCTAAATATGCTTCTATCTCTTCTATTTCATTCACCTTTTCCAAAGATTTTGCTTAGAGACCAAACAATGGTCTCCAACCTTATCAGTATGAGGCTTCTGATCCATCCACAGAATTCAAGAGGACATCCCATATGCTCTTGGTTAGAGGTTTGAACCAGTCTCTGTAGCAGAAAGTCTGTAAGAAGTACTCAAAGGAATACTTTGGACATGAGCATACTGCTGTTTCCACATAGGTCTGATGTACTAACCTTATATGACTCCAAATAGTAACCCTTTTTATGGTACCCTGTGTGCAGTTGAGAAATATGCAGTGCTCAACCCACTACAGGCAACACCTTTTTACTCCTCAGTCAAGACCATCAGTGGGATCTGTACTGAGATCCCACAGCCCATTCTGTCTTTGCTCAAACAAGTGCTGCAAATGGGTGGTGGCTGGGCCATGGGCCTGTGCCTTTTACTCACAGCGAGTGATTAGCCACAAAACAGTACTGGTTTGAGGCAGATCTTTATGTCAAAGCATGAAGGGAAGAACACAACTGTTGTTCGGACAAATATGGTCTATGATTATTTTCATAGATCTTAAAGCCATAACATTATAATCAGACTTTTATTGCAGTGTGATTTCAGCCACTCATTTCCTCATTTGTTGCTTTATTTGCCTGAGAGGAATTATTTTTCCTGGCTAGGACTGCTCTTCTCTTCACAGCTGAATAAGTTTCTAGATATTGATTTTGACTGATCAAATGGCTTAGTCAAAGTTGTTAAGGATATCTGGCCAGCCTTCAGACATTAGTTTTCCAGAAACAGCAATATGTTTTGCTTTCCATTGTCCATCAGGATTACAACTCCACTGGCTTTATAAGTTTTCCACTTAGTAAGCATATTTAAATTTAATATTTGGGAGGGGAAACTAGGGGAAGAAATTCCATTCCCCTGCTTGCTCTTGCTTGTTCCTCAGCATTCCAGATTGTGAACTCTTATGTACAAGAGACAACTCACTACATTCTACAGCATTATTCTGGCAAATAACAATCCCTTTACACTTTCTTCAGTAGAAGCTTCCTTGTCAACACTAGGCAGGAGGTATGGCAAAAAGGAGAGGAAGGAAGAGAGGCTTCAGGGAGCCGTTACTGTGAAGCAGTGGGATACCCAGTGGCATGAGCAATAAAACCCTATTTAACAATCCTCCTATGAACTTACAGGTTGCCTGCTGTATAGGCCTGCTGTGCACCCTAAAAAATTTTCCCTGTTGGTGTTCAAGTTTTTGTGAGGGGGTGTTTCAAGAGGTATTGTCTTGAAGGAAAGTCTGTGCTTGAGGAGTAACTTTGCCCAGTGCACCAGATTCTCTCCAGGAGCAGGAATGTTCCTTCAGCTAATCACAGAACCATAGAATCATAGAATGGTTTGGTTTGTAAGGGACCTTAAACAGAAAGTAGTTCCAACTCCCCTGCCATGGACAGGGATACCTTCCAGTAGACCAAGTTGCTCAAAGCCCTGTCCAGCCTGTCCTTGAACACTGCCAGGGATAGGACAGCCACAACTTCTCTGGGCAGCCTGTTCCAGCACCTCTCCACCCTCACAAGGAAGATTTTCTTCCTAATATCTAATCTAAATCTCCCCTCTTTCAGTTTAAAGCCATTCCCCTTTGTCCAGTCACAACATGCCCTTGTAAAAAGTCCCTCTCCGTATTTCTCGTAGGCCCTCTTTGGTGTAATCCCAGTATGAGGCACAGGACAGAGCTATGGAATCTGGGATTTCTGCCATACCATATTCTCTTTTTGTGACACAAGCCTTTTTAATTATGTGCTTTTCCCAATCTGTCACAAGCTGCCTCGAGATACTAATCCCTCTCTGTGCCTCATGTCCCCACCTATAAATGCCAATAACATGTGCTTTCTCCTGTCCTTTATTTGTCTTGTACGCTATGAATTCCTTGGAGGATGGACTGTGCCCACAGTGAATGGGTCTACTGGTCTAAATCATAACCAATATTAACATGGCACCAGGAAGAAGTGTGGTTAATCCAATAAGTGAAGCTTGAGCAATTAATACTGTGAACATTTTTTTGGGGTCATTTCCACTGACTGATGCAAATGGACACTGATGGAATCTGCATTCCTTTCAGGGCAGCCTGAACAGTTCATCCTTTTTTTTTTTTTTCCTTTCTTTCCCCAAGGATTTCAAAATGTAATTGCCAGGGTCAAGGATTGCTCAGGGTGATACTGTTGGAGCTTTTTTAAGTTTCTGACTTGGTTCAGCACAGCAAGACTATACTACAGTGAAAAATTTGGGGCATGTGCCTCATCATGTCAGCAACAGCAGGGCAACATAGCAAAATGTCTACGCCAGGCTTCACATAATATTGCCAGTAAAAATTAATAACTGACAGGTTTTTCCTAATTTAGTTTTGGTTGTGAAGAGCAATTTAAAGATAATTTCATTGCTTTTGTGTTAGCTGTTTAGCTTTTACTTTTAAGAGGAAACTGTCAGTATAGGGATAAGATTGAAGATGTCTTTAAATCATTTACTGTAATTAAGATAAGTGGACTTTAGGCAATGAACATCTTACTGCTGACATCTCTGCTCAACCTATTTCTTTTAGTCTGTGCTCCTAATTTTTCCCCTTTATCACTTGGCAAATGGCAAACCAAACATACTGTCAACTTTAGCAGCAAAAAAGTGTGAAATTTTCTTACCCCATCAAAAAAAAATAAATATATATATATATAAGGAGAGGGCTGGGTAACTAGAACAAGTGAATTTCAACTACATTCAAAACAAAGAATCACTGGTTTTATACTGGCCATTTTGCTTTGGTTTCTTTCTTAATTTCTGTACCACTTAAGCATACACATACATTACTGAATCCTGGATTAGTCTGCTTATTCCAATAACAGCTTCAACAGCTTCTCAGAGATAAAATGTATGTAATTTCAGGGACAAAAATTATCTGGTCACTGCTGAGTCAAAACTGTCACTGAAGATAATATTTTTGTTGGGAAAGTCTAAGAATACCAGCAAGATCTGTAGGAGGAGGTAATGTTTTTATCAGACTAGCTGATATAGTTGAAAAAGAAAACAAGCGTCTGGGTACAGAAATCCTTCTTCAAGTCAAAAATAGAAGCTGAAAAGCTACATACAAGTTGGGAACAATTACTCTAATTTTAACCTGATTATGCTGGCCATGCAGACTATGAGAAAGGAAACATATACCCAGCTGGTACCTAGAAAGCAGAGTGATGAAAGTGTCTGAGTTGATCTCAGACAATGTTGGTAATGAAGATGTGAACTTTGAAACTGGGCCTGCTTTGAGCAGGGGATAGAGCAGATGACCTTCAGAGGTTCCTTCCAATCTGAATTCTTCTTGGGGATCTGTGATTTTATGCTATCTTTTCCCATAAATATTGCTTTTTTAATGATAAAGCTCTGTTACCAGAGAGCAGGGCACTGACTAGCTCCTTTCTCCCCTTGTAGCACAGGCCTGGGGGTGACATGGGCCATTTTGCAAGTTTTCATCCAGAGGTGGACTGTTACAGATGAATTCCTGTGGCAGACAAGACTGGACCCAGAATGGGAGTGGGAAAACCCAAAATTCAGTGTCAGGGCCTGTATGTGTATAGGGCAAAAAGGAGCAGGGGTCAGGGAGCTGCAGCAAGGGGGGTGCAGAAGGGTGTTTTACACATACTCGTAAGAATGGTCATGCACACATCCAGTGAGACATTTGACATTGAGGTCAATCATGTCTTTCAGCTATTTGGAGAACGACCTTGCTGCAGGTTTCAAAAGGATGATCTGCAAGTGCAGCCAAAGCTGGCTCATTAGAGCACCTGCCAGTCTTTATCAGTTGTCAAACAAAGCAGATGGATTTGGTCAGCAAACCTGCAGATAAAACATTAAAGGTTTTGTTGTGTTTTCTTCTTACTTTGGGCCCCACTTCAAAGCTAGATTTTGCTTTAAAGTTCTGACTTAGTCTGATAAATAAAAGAAGTTTAATTTTCCAGTTAGCAGTGTTTGTTAACAAAAAACCAACATAGCTGACTGTTACGATTTTTAGCATAGGCAGACTCAACCTGCATTTTGTCTTAAAAGGAGGGGAAATCGCTTACCAGAAGTTACAGCGAAATAATTCTATAAATAAAATAACAAACATAAATGATAACCATGTAGTAACAAACATTCATTACTTCTTATCCTAGGATTATGCCTCACCAAATCTAAAGCAAGATGGCACAAGTTAAAGGACATAATTCCCATATGAGAAGCTGTGGCTGCGTCATCCCTGGAAGTGTACAAGGCCAGGCTGGATGGGGCTTGGAGCAACCTCGTCTAGTGGAAGGTGTCCCTGCCCGTAGCAGGGGGGTTAGAGCTAGATGATCTATAAGGTCACTTCCAACCCAAGCCTTTCTGCTATTCTATGCTTTTATAACCATAAAATTAGGCTGCTCTGCTTAGCATGAAGTTCACAAGAATGGACACAGGAGCTAGGGCAGGAGACTTGCATCTCACCTGTTGGGGCAATCGCCCAGATGATTGTCTCCTGTACTTTAGAGGAGTCCTAAAGACTGCTTGAGTATGCATAACTCACTGCTGTACCTTTTCTGGAGTTGGTACTTGCCACCACAGTGGCTGGAGGCCCAGTCCCTTCCCGCAGGGTTGACCACTGAGGGGCAGATGCTTTTCTCACCTCTCCTTCAGTCTCTTTGGACATTAGGAGCAATGCTGAATCTGGTTCACCAAGCCTAAGCTTGTGTGGGTAAAAAATCCTTATCACTCAGGTATTTGTGCAACACAAA
Organism: Melopsittacus undulatus; assembly: GCF_012275295.1. Taxonomy (NCBI): domain Eukaryota; kingdom Metazoa; phylum Chordata; class Aves; order Psittaciformes; family Psittaculidae; genus Melopsittacus; species Melopsittacus undulatus. Next base: position 89,822,780 of record NC_047527.1, on the reverse strand, counting down.
CATTAGAAAGAAGCACAGATATCATCAGAGAGAATTAATTAAGAAAATGCAAATTCATCTTCTCAGCAAGCTACTTATATTTTCCATTCAGCTCTTATTATTATCTGCAATTGTTACGGAAAGTACCTCTACATATTCATCCCTTTCCAGCAGCTACTTCCTGTTCAGTGTCACCACTGATGCAATTGGATGTTGTTTCAGATGTATTTCTAATGCTGATACTAACAAGTGAACATCTTTCTGGGATTATCGCCAAGGGCATAAATCTCAGAGCAATGTGGTGAATTAAGTGGGGTGAGGAAGGCACTTGAGGAATAGTTATCTCATCTTCCAGGGAGATATCTTTTTGAGAAGTAAAGAAATTACAAGCATTTTTCAAAGAAGATAGTAGTATGAGATTTGACATAATTCAGCAAATGCTTTCTGGTGATGAGTAAGAAAACACGGCTTCCTTCTTGGCAAAGCCCTCAGTTATCACCTGGGAACAAAATTAATCAAGTGACTCAAATGAGAACTACGAAGCGATGCTTTTAATTATCTCTTCTGTGTAATAATTCTTTGTCACACAGACATGCAAATGATTTGCGTTCCCAAAAGATCATGTTTGTGATTAAAAGAAGAAAACAGGCCAGGTTTTACCTTCAGCAGAACAAGCCTATATCCACAGTAAAGTTATCAAAGGTGTTGGAATAACACAAGATTTAATATGTAATCAAGTGTAATTCCAGACTCAAAGTATACTAGTTTATCACTGTAGGCTTTTCCTGATGCCCAGGGAGTGATAAGCTTTAACTCTCACAGACAGTTTCTCTATCAATGAGGAGTACCTGCAGTCTGGCAGACTGGCATCATTTTAATTCTCTGAGCAAATCCACATAGGTCAAAACAAACCATGGAGCCAGCAATCTCTGCATCTGGTATTTCAGCTGACATTTACCTGGCAAGGAGGAGGCAGAATGGTTGGAGGGAGAGGGGAAAGGGAGGAGCAGCCCAGGCTTTCAGGTGGAATTGTAATAGCTCCTTTATGGCAGGGCACTAGCATATATCCATTGCCAGTTTAATTAGCCCACCATTTTATAGGATAAACAGTGCCTGGGTTGAGACAACAAACCTGCTGATCTTATCTGTCAACAGCCAGATCATCACCTGGGCTTTGACTTATCATCTCCTCTGTCAACAGTTCCCCCATAGAGAAGAGAAATAGAAACAGCAACAGTAACAGCAGCCTGCAGCATGCAAGAAGCTTTTTGCTTTAACAACCTGCCAGGCCATAAAACCCTGCCATTTTAAATGCGGATGAAGATTGTTACTGAAGAAGAGAGCCTTTGGGCAATTTTCAGCAGTGGGATTACAGTGAATTTCACCTCTGACAACAGATGTTGCAGAATTCAGTGTTTGCAATCAAACTTTATCAAGACCCACCAGAAACCTGGAATTTTAGTCAAATATTTTGTTTAACTCTGTTTTATTTTCCTCTGTGCATTTGTGTCTGCATCTAAATTGGTGGAAAAATATAACAGAACAACCAACCCCCAAAGCACAATGCTCTCATTAATGGGATATTTTGGCTGTAAGCTTAATCAGAAAAACAAGGGCACTCAGTAGTGTGTTCTCCTTCCTTGCAGCTCATTTTTATTCTTCTGTTTCCCTTGCCTTGCCTTTCAGACTGCCATGAGAAGGTGGCCTTTCATTATGTGGACACAGGGAAGTGAGCCATGGGAAGTGCCCCTGAACAGGCATTAGCTCCTCAGCCAGCATAACCTGCCACTTCAACATAGAGAGATTCACAAAGAGATTTACCAGGGTGTCCAGGCTGCTAACAGAAGGTGATCTACTTTCTTAACCAGCCATATTTGTATTCCATGTATTGCTGAGCCATCAGAAAGAAGAGAAGCATTTCCAGGGTGTGTGGCAGGTGTAGACAATGTCTGAACCAGGCAGAAGAAGGGTACAGACTGGCAGGTTTCATGAGCCCCCATAGACCCATCAGGTACAAACATGGGTCCTAGGAGAAAGTGGGGAGAGATACGTAACTGATAACAGTAATTTGAAGAAGTCTTATGACAGGCATGTGCAGAAAGAGACAATATCACATAGAAGAATGCGATGCCTTGGAGAAGGAAGATCCACTGCAAGCTGACTGTTTAGCCATGATCTGGTCTCTGAAACATATTGTCAGGGTTCAAACTCTTATTAAAAGGATAATCCTGCCCCTTTCTGAGACAGCTTGTGCATCTGTGAAGCCTGTAACATCCTCGTGCCTTCAACAAGGAAAAGAAAAAGCTACTTAAATTAAATAGCCTTGGTACAAAGAGGATCTGACAGTGGCCAGCTTTATATTATTAACATTTCCCAGGAGCCATGTTCCACAGTGGCAGGCTGATGTAATTACCAGAAGTGAAGTTGTAAGTCCTATTGAAAAGACCAAGAGATTTGCTAGTGACTTCAAAGAGGTAAAGATTTGTGTGGATTTGCACAGGGATAGAAAATGCAATGGGTTAGAAAATCAGGTCCTCCAGTGTCTTTAATCTTTTGTGGGCTTTATCCAGACATTTTGGTCTACTGGGGATTTAAATTAAGTTGCAAAAGAGACTTCCTAAACTTTCTATCTGAATGTTATATTATGTGGGTTTTATACTATTAGCTTAAAAAATTGACGTTTTCTAAGCTTTTTGGATTAACGGCTTGTGCCTTAGTGTTGGCAAGGAATTTACTTTCATGATGTGGAGACAGATGATGATCTAATAATGATTTGCCTTTATCCAGGAAATTCACATATGTATTAGAAGATGAAAGAAAGATCTTGGGATGAACCAGTAAATTATCAAAAATGACAGGTCAGGATAAAGAACACTAGAAATGGCATTTGAAAGAACTTGTAGAATATGCCACAAATAGTCATTGTGAAAGTATGTGATCAGGTGTTTTTTGGTCCTATTTTTGTATTAAAAATAACAGTTCTAAAGTGTGCAGATTTGTTCTAAATTATTTGCAACTGATCATGTGCCAGCTTTTGTGATTTTTTTAGTGAAGGTCACTCTAAAATGTGGACGAGCAGTTAACCAAGGTAAAAAATAAAACCCACACTTGTGATTTAACATAACCTGATGTCCATATGGATATGGGACAAAGGATACCTACTCTCAGACTATGTACTATGATGAGAAGTCCTAGAGTATCCAGCAGTCTGACATCATTTGTGATCTGTGAATAGTGGAGATGCAGCATCCCTGTTGTTTCATAGCTAAAGTGGGAATGTCACTTCTTAAAGTAGTATGAGACACATTTTCAAAAATGCTCAGCATTGTAGAACATCTTTAAATTGCCTGGACCAAAAAAAGATCCTTTTCTCTGCAAAGATCCCTTCAAGGCAAAAAGGATATTTTAAAACTTTTCCAGCTCCCATTCAGGCCTTGCCAAGGGTCAGCTTTCCCTTTGGCTTGTAGTTTCAAGCATATTTTGAAAATTCACCATTATAAGAATTTTAGGTGAGTTTAAGTCAAACACAGAACAGATTAAGGCATGCTTCAGTAGGCAGATGGCAAACAGCCTTCCATTAAAAGAAATGTTGTATGATAGTGCCTTGGTTTCCTTCTGTGTTCAACTAGAAGAAAGATATTTATTCCATGGCAGTTCTGCATGGTTAAAACTGGCTTGGTTTTAACACTTACAGAGAGGAGACAACATAGTGGGCTTGGGAAAGCTGACTACCCTTCAGCAGTGGAGTAGTTGTGGACCTCAATATCCACAAAAGGGCAGGCAGAAGGGACTCAGGAGCTGAATGAGCTGTGGGATGTGATGCCCAGCCCCTGCTTTCTGTCTTCAAGCACTTTGCTAGCCAGTCACTGTGATCTGGGAGTGCTGTAGCCAAGGCTGAAGTTAACACCCAGGGACTAGAGGATAATTTAGATGTACTGTGAAAACAGCACAAAAGGGAATATTTGTTCTTCCTCTTCACACCCAAAGAAGAAAATGACTACCTCTGGCTTGCCTCCAGCTTATGGATTTTGTAGACAAAAGTGTAAAATTTCTATTCTTTTTGAGTATCATTACAAACGCATGTATCAACTGTATGAGGGCATCTCTCTTCCCCATAGATATTATGTGTCAAAGGTGTTGGCCAGAAGAGGACTGTGGTTAGGCATACAGTACATACTGTTCCCTAAGTTAACTTACTTGTCAGTTCTTGCTGGCTGAGAAAGAGCAGGAGCAGAGAAATATGGCAGATGGCACAGGACTCCCCCAGAAGACTTGTCATTCTTTCCTTGCTCCTACACTGAATTGCCCCTGTATGTGAAGGGTACCTTGTAGGAATGCTGTTTTAGCCAGCATGGCAGAGGTTCCTTATAAGTTGGAATCAGTTTCTCAATTGAGAGATGCATTAAGGCTTACTTCAAATTAAGATTCTGCATTTAAGAATAGAATAATATTCTCAAATGCAGATATTGATGGATAGCAAAGAAAATCTGACTTAAAGGCAAGTGGGTGAAATTGCCTATGTGAATCTATAAAATCATTTGGCGCACTAATGAACTCCAGATTTGATTGCAGCTACAATGAGGTCAGCCACCTGCCAGCTTGTAAGCTGTCATTGTGTAAATCTGATGTACAGTGGGTGTGAGTTAGCAGAGCTGCCTTGAATTCAGCTTCATGGAAACACTGGGCTTAGTGAGGCAATCCCAGCAGAAAATGAAGATCCAGCATTGCAGTCCAGCTCCTCCCACATGGCAGCCTGTGCTTTTGCCTGTGTTCATTTTAGTCTCATTTAATAATAATAAATAAATAAATAAATGTAAATTGTGGAAAGACTGTGAAGAGGAAGCCATTGCAGATGTCAGATATTGTTGCAAGGTCTTCCTGGAATAAGTACATGGCAAGGCTTAGTTTCCAAAATACCCTTTTTGGTAGCAGACAAGTAACAGAGTAAACCCATACTGGGCTACTAACTGGGGCATACATGGTGGGGACACCTTTATGGGACACCTTTGAGTTTTCACTTTCATAGCCTTATAGGCAATGTATTGATCAACCACAACTAAATGGAAGATCCATGGGCAAGTCCCCTGCCTCATGCATCCAGTGAGAGACAGGGGATGTATAATGCTGCCATGGAGCTAAGAAGTCATGCATCTATGTGTTTTTTTGTTCCTACTGCACCTGCTTTTCAAGTAACCTCCAAGAGCATGAAGAAAATTATGAAGACCTGTCAAATAGCAGATATTTCAAAGAGGGACATCCACCTGTAAGAACATCTACCTGCAAATGCACTGGACCACTCCTGGACATTAAATACTGCCCTGCCATGATTCTCCAGCACTTGGAAACACAGACCTAGGATGTTGTTAGCTCCCTAGAACTATACAGTGTTACCAGAAATGGCATTGCAAGGGCTGAATTGTTCACTTGACTGTTGCCTGGGCAGTCTGAGGCCTTCCAGACATGCTGCATCTCCACTGCTCACAGATCACAAACGATGTCAGCATGGTGTTAGAGAAGTGCTGAAAATGAGTACTGGGAAAACATGTAAAACTGTTGAGGTCCTAGGTGTAATACTGACATGGCAGCATGTTTTGCAGGTCCTAGTAGCATCAAATCTTTTAGAGTGTGTTGTTCATGATGTCTAGGTTGAGAATCACTTGATTTGGGGCTGAGAAAGACCCTGCGGGGAGAGGAATACTGCTTTTCCCTGTAGTTTGTGAGATACAGCCTGCTTCCTAAGGCTATTTTAGACTTTTAAGTATCAAATTTTCTACTGCATCATTGTTTCTAGGCAAGGGCTTCTCATGGGTCTCTTCTTCTCTCTTTACTTACCACATTATTTGTACTGGCTCTCAGTCTTTAACATAGGTCTTAATTTGTCGCAGGATATTGGGAAACTATTTTGAAGCATCTAACAGTCAGCGGTATGTGGAGGTGATGCTCTGGGGCCATGTTGACATTAAACATTTACTGCTTGTCCTGTTTGTGATGACAGGGACCTGGCTGGTCTTCTCTTCCTATGCAAATTGGCAAAGCTCTGCATTTCAGCAGCCGGGAAACCAGCCCTGTCGGCTCCACTCTTCATTTGCAGTGAGGAGCAGCCTAGCCTGGGAGCACACAGTTTCAAAGCAGTGCTCTCTGTCCTCCAGCACAAAACTCTGATGAACTCCACTACAGCAGATACTGATAATACCAGTGAGAGAGCTACTGAGTGCATACCTTGTCTTCATGGGCCCTGGAAATGGCATCTATTGAAGGTGGGCACTCCTTCCCTCTCGCTAGGGAGATGAGCATTGCATAGGCAGCACAAAAAAAAGGATACACTTGATATCTGACAAGATAGGAACACACAAATTAACTGTCACCCACCCCTCTTTCCCTACCCCGGCTGTGCAAGGAAGTTAGCAAAGTGAGGACAGACACCATGAAAGTTATAAGCACCACTGCACTGATTTTAATGATGCTGTGTCTGTGCACTAGGGTGTCCCTAGCCTGCTGTGGATAGCTTTTGCTGTGCTATGCCTTCATTGGACTCCTTACCCCAGCTCTCCTATATTGTTAGTGTATAACAATTAGTGGGCAGTCTCAGTTGCCTCTATATTTTGTAACATTTGTACCAACTATAAGCTGGGTGCATCTATCTTGTATTTGACAAGCTATCAACCAGAGCTGACAGAGTTTAGGGGTAGTGATTCGTACAGACAATGTATAAAACCTTTCTAGAGCAGAGCACTCCAAGGAGGCAAGCTTGCCTTTGCTCTCCTTTCCAAAACCTCCCAGGTATGGACTCTATCTTACTGTCTGAGATTTCCAGGAAATAAAATTCATCCCACCATATCCAGGCTCCAAAGCACAGTGACGCAGCAGCTTGGAGTAGGGATCCACGCAAGAAATTATGCTGGACAAATGATTGGCTGTGTTCACCTCCATGTAAGGTATGTGCTTTACATCATATTTACCATGCAATGGGTTTTGATTGTTCTTTCACCTGTGAGTCAGTGTAGCGCATATGGTTGCCTGTGTGCACCCTAACAAATTGACATCTAGCATCCACCTTGCACTCTGTAGACTGCAAAAACCTATTGGGAGAGAACACATTGCAGTTCTGTGGGTAGAACCTAGAAAAACAGTCTATGTTTATGTTTAAATCACCATAAGTGACTCCTTGAGGAGCTTGTATCTGACACACTATCAGATATTACATCAATGTACTAAGCAGAAGTTGTGAGATGAACAGCAGAAAATACTTTTCTCACACAAGCATAGCTGAGCTCCTTGCCACTTCAGAATTTGTGACAGCCAAAGGTACAAAGTAGTTCACAAAAAAATCCAAAGTCTTTCAATATGCATCCTGCTATTTAGCCATAAACTGAATTGATTAAAGATAGCAGCATCCCACCATGGGCAACATAACTGTGTGCTTGCTTGGTTCTACACTTTCCCTGAACATTTGCTGTGGCCACATGAGTAGATAGACTGACTGCAGGAGACAAGTTTATGTCCAAATTTTATAGCCATCCTCCATGTAAAATACACCACAGAATAGTTTCTGGCTTCTTCTTGTTGCTGGTATCTCATTACTTGCCTTGAGGGTGATCTTTGGGTGAAACCAACAGTATTGCAGTGGAATACCTCTGATCACGTTGAGGTTAAAGTTATATATCAACTTGAGAAATCATGTTTTACCCATATATGCCAAATTTCCCCTAGTAAATTCAACTGGAAAAAGTGTTTCATCTTACCCTGTTAAGCATACCTTACTGCAGCAGATTAGCTCCATGCCCTATTTAGAATAAGTCACCAGTTGCAGTGATAAGCAATCAGCCCTGGACACACACATAATCTGTGTCATTCTGGAAGCAACACAGAAAAAGCAAGAAAATCAACAGTTGCTGTGACAGGTGTGTGCCAAAAGGCTCACACTCATATTTAGGCTGTCCCAGGGCTTTTCCCCCTTGCTCTGAGGGTACCTATGTGCTCTCCAAGTGGAACTTGATCTGGGTGAGAGTGGGGAGGTGGAGGCAAGCAGGATGCTTTCTGCTCCTCCTCAAGGCTGTTGCATCACGGCCTTTAAGTCAACACATTTCAGACCTCCCACAGAGAAAAGAGCTGGCTTTTTACCTGTGCAAGCCTCAGCATAATAACTTTGGATAGCTTTCCCTGAGGCATTTTGCTGAGGTCATACATGACAGTCACAAATATTTGCCAGATTACCAAATGTTGTAGGAGGCTGTTGTGTGTTGGATGAAGAATTTATTTTAAAAACATTTTTAAATTACTGTAAGGCAGAAGTTAGCTAGAAGATGATCACACAAAGTGAAGTCTGAGTCACTTGACCATGACTTCTTGCATTAAACCACAGAAACCCAGAATAAGAATCATGCCTCCTTCTCCCTTTTTGTACCTTGAGGCTCTTCTTGCAACACCAGCTAAAAAGCAGTTTTGGGGGGCCTTTCTGAAGTGGGGCAATCCCCAAAGGAGGTGAAAGAAATTTCTACATATTGAGCCTTATGCACCATGGGAGGGAAAGTAGGTGTTGGAGGAAGGGTCAAAATGTCTGGAAACATAGTAGTGGAGTGCTTTGCTAACTGGTATAATTTAGAACAGGATTGAGGATACTCTGGGGGTGAAACAGAGAACTAGAAAACTTTAACTAGGTCCCCAGTTGTAGGTATAAGCTACCCACAAGGATATTATGCTGACATTTCTTTGGAGAGACTGTTATCTGGGGAAAAGTCTCAATTTCTGGCAAAGTGGGAAAAAAACAAAAGAAAACAAGCCAACCAACCCTTCCATCAACTGTTAAAACAATTAATGTGCTGCTTTCTTGCTGAAGACCACGTACAGCAGCTGTTTCAACCACACAGGTGGACTAACAAGGTACCTGAGCTCCATATTAACAGCTAACAGGTTTCTCAGAAACAGCACAACATAATAGAATGACAACAAAGCACTGACAGTGTGCAAGACTCTCGTATTTGCGTTTGCATGCGATAACACTCCTACCAGCATTTGTTGAAACTTGTATCCTTGATCCAGAATGACATTTTGTCATTTCTGCAAGTGGACAAAATTCCTCTGGTGAAGAATTTGAAGTTTAAGCAGATCCAAAATTGCTCAATGCCATTTATAGGGCCCAGGCTGAGTTTTTATGCTGAAATAGCAAGAATTCAGGGGAAAAAAGCAGTAAGTTAAGGAAGTAGCCAGGAGACCCCAGAGGAATGTAAACAATGTAAATCTCTGTTCTCCCAGTTAACACCTTGTTCTAATTCTTTTCTCTTTCTTCTCTGCCTCTTTTTTTCATGTACTTATTTTCTGCTAGGATAAATCTAGTCTGGATACAGGAAGGTATAAGCATTCTTACCATGTTTGTGGTTCAGGGCACAAGCTACCTCTTACAGTATGGGCCAGGTATGTGCTTAGCTGATGCTTAAATTATGTCAGGTTTTCTACAGAGCAGGATAACTAAGCATAGGCCCCTTTCTTTTGTTACTACATATCTTGTTCCAGGAAAGCATCCATTGTTTACAATCTGACTTCTGTTAAAGAATGGATCTATACAGAATGAGGAACAGGACCTTTAAGAGGAGAAACAACTATGTTTGTACGGGTGTTCCTGATAAATACCCGTGCATGTGAGACTGTCTGGTTGCAGAAGCAAAACAAGTCTGAAGTCAGTTTATTTAAGTGTTCCCCTGTGAATCCCCCGGTTACTGTGTACAAACCAGGAAGACATGGTTGAATCCTTGGCAAACAGCAACCCCCCAAAACAGAGTAAATTTTGGATTTTACCCCTGTACTTTTGGGCTGACAGGCAGAAATGGCAAAATATGTTTCTGAGGAAGAAGTCTTACTTTTCATTCTAAAAATGAAGCTAATATTATGGATCTCAGGTTTAGTTCTGTCTTCTGCATTTCAACAGCTCTGTCTTAGCTATTTTACAAACTTCTCTGGTCACTACTAAGTTCATGATACAGCTGGAAAAATGCCTGCATCCTGGTGTACATGTAGTCTACAGAATATCTGCAAGTAACATTCTGAGACACAGAACTTTTCCCTTCAATGAACTGATAATCAGGTTCAATGCACACAGTTTTTACACACATATATATATTCATGCACACAGGTATGTATAAATACATACAAATGTATTTATGCATCCACTTGTGGTTAGATACATGCTTTGCACATCTTGACAGCGCTGGCTTCCACTTAAGGGCAGCATTTCAACAAAGTATAATTACTTTGTTATGGAGAATCATGTCACTGCTGCATAGGAAGGGAAGTAAAATCAAAAGCTACTCCTCCTCAATTCCCCTAGCAAGAAGATTTTCAGGTTTGAGGCTTCTGACAGGAGGAAGTTGTTAGGAGTTGTCTTCCAGGCAGATCTCATATCTGTGCTTGGCTGTCCTGACAGTAAGAAGTCTTGCAATTCAACTGACAGGCATGGCCGTTGCCACACAGTTTTACCAGCCTCACTTCAAGAAGCAAGGAAACAGCTGGGCCTTCAACCAGCACTGGTGTTTCAGTCCAGACTCACCTGGGACATGCACATCAAACACATCCTGGAGAAATAGTGCAGAGGAAAATGTCCAAGTCTCCCATGTCGTGGCCCTTACAGATTCATGGTATCATACATCTGAGCCAGATGCGTAGAGACCTGGGGTTTGACACCAAAAACTTTATTTTTCACCCTGCTTGAGCAGGCATATGTCAGCTTGCAGTGTGTACAGTTGGAATGTCATGGGGGTCACTGTTCAGGCATACATACTTTTTAAAGGATTTTACCAATGTAAAACCACTCACTGCTAGAAACAAAGTCATTGTAACTGACATCTTGGCTTGTTTTGCTCAGTAGCTACATGAATGCTATTTTGCATCCGTGTTTCTCAATGTCCAATTTGACTTTTTTTAAAATCAGTTTCAGGTGCATCAGAATAGTATATTTCATTCTGGAATAAAAGCTTCCTTGTTATTTTTAGAGGGGTTTTTTTATTATTCTTTGTGTCTGCCTTTCAGAAATGCAGTAAGTAGCATGAGTGAATCCTCCCACTTGTGAACCTAGAGTCCTTGTTCAGCTGTAGACTTGCACTATAGTAAATTGATTTTGTTGTGTGTGGGGTTTTTTATTCCGGTTTTGCATGCAGACTGGCTCGCAAGCTCCCTAGAATTAGTGACTCACCTAAAAAGCTATAGGAAAGCTCATTGATGTTTGTCACCAGTGAAGAGCTGTAGCATTTTCAAAAAAACCCTGCTGATCTACATACAATAATCTGTGTCTGTATATCCAGAAGGGTCCTCTTTTGGCAAGAAGAAGTATCATGGAAACCCAACAGTGATATTAGAAATAATTACCTTACATGAGAAGGAACTGAGAAAGAATTAAACTGTTAACTCAATAGCTCTTCATCAGACTGTATAGACTGGGTTAATGATCTCAGGAAGGACAATAACTCACACTGTATTTCCTACAGATCATGAGGCATCTCTTAACATAGAGTCACTTCTTGTCCAAAAATCATGGGTAACCTGAAGCTAATGCCCTGGAGTAGCAGGCAACCTGCCACAGAACTTCCAGAGGCTGGCCAGATTTTGAGCAACACCCAGCAGGGCCAGCAACCAGATGTCACTGCATTTTGCTACTGGTGTCTGTAAGAGATGGCAGCTTTCACCTCCCATCTTCTGCTCAGCTTTGGATTTGGTGGGAGCCAGGAGCTGCTGCACACAGGCAGACAGTGCACTGCTGCTACTAGATCTCAACCTGTGCTGTGTTTGGTGGCATTTTTCCTTCAGGTAAAACAGCAGATCCTGCTGTACATGCAGAGTCTCTCAGCATGCCTGACTTCCAGTGAGAAAGGAAATCTACACCCTTTCATATCACTTTGCATAAGCTGCTGATTTGTGCTGTTATCTCTCTTCATCATTTCCAGACAAAGTCATGCACAGGTAACATGACTTATATAGCTCAGTGAAATGAGTTATATAAATTAAATGCCCCTTATCCTTATTCCTTTATCATGTGTCACTGGTCATTCTTTAGAAAGAAGAAATCTTCTAATATATCTTCAACAATAAGAGAAAGCTTCTTGGTCTCTTTCTCTCTCACATACACTCATTTGTCGGTTGCACATTCACATGCTCCTTTCCTCTCTCCCTCTCTTGCATGTTCTTACACCGTCCTGGAGGTCCTGCTTTCCTATGTGCATATTGGCAGACAAAATGCAATCAGGACAAAAGACTTGCACATCCTAATTAGCCTGGCTGATTTTTACTTGGTCTGGAGAGCCTTAAAACCTGAAAAGGCATTGAATATCAACAATGTGGAACTATGTGAGCTACTAGTACCAGCAGTCCTGACCTGCCTGGCCATGGGGTGAATTGAGCTGGAAGAAAACACTCTACTTTCCCAAGAACGGGCACAGGTTATCTTTTCTTTATCCTTCAGTTTGTTTCCCCTACTTGTTTGTTTGGGTTGTTTTACCCTCTACCCATTTGAGGTGTGTTTCTGGTTCAATGCCCCTGTAAAGGCCAGAGGAATTAGCACTGTTGAAAGAAATTCAGTACTGAATTGGCCTTGTGTTGTCCGGACTTTGTTATGGCTTCAGTTCATTAAAACCAAGAGATGGACAGCTGGAAGAGAGAGAGACCAGCTTAGAAGGGAGCACTCAGGGCTTACTGTGGTAGTCTTCTTTGGGGGCCAGACCTGTTTTCTTTTGAAAAGTCACAGCTGTGAAATGGCAATGTTAGCAGGAAGTGACATATTCCAGGCAAGCTGGAGAAAGAGTGATAGATGCTCTATGCCCTAAGTTTCCCAAGTGTCTCATCTCCGGTTCCCAGCCGTTCTGCAACTCAATCTGCAGATGGGTAAATTGCATCACTGCCTCGCTTCTCCAGTTTTCTGAGTTCTTTTAATTTATCCCGCCACACACCACCCAGTCCTCTCATATTCCTGAGAAATTACCTCAGCAGGTCCTATTGCTGGTGTGACAGCCTCCCTACGGGTTCTGCCAGTTATGGACATCCCTAAGGGCCTGTGGGCAAGAGCATTCCTCAAGGTGGAATCCAGCTGTCTTGCATTTGTTGCTTCTATTTGTTGCTTTTTCCACTGCTGGGACAATGCATAGGATGTATGGTGCAGTAGGGGAGAGATGGTACCCTCCCAAAGACTATGAGAGAGATGCAGATGAGGAAAAGGGGGAGGCAAGGGTAAACGTTTAGTTTGTCTCATTTTCTCAGGAAACAGAGATCTTCAGAAGGCTGAATTTTGCATAGCTATTCCAAATTAAACTTCCCAGATCTCTCTGGTCTTCTTACGCAAAATTATCAAGACAACGAAAACCAGGAGTAGAGTCCTTGAGGCACTGTAGCAATAGAGTGACTTTTCCCTATCAATTCTATAAAAGCTTGCTGTTGCTACACCAGTAATTGCAACAAAGGAGATATGTTCGTTGTAACAGATTGGTCTATTTGTAACAACAAAACAGGACCAAAACTTTTCTCCCTTCTCCCTTCTCAACCTTTATTCCTCTTTTCTCTCCCCACATTTAACTATTTCATTACTGTAAAAGCAGGAAAATGGTAGCAAAGAACACAGAGGAAACAAATTAGATAGGAGAAGTTCCTGAAAGAAAATGTCTTTGCGGCACCTTTCTTACTTCCTGAAGAATCCAGTACCCAGTAAACAAGTATTTTGTTTGAAAATCATGCACCAGCTCTGTTAAATAAGCCACTGGAAATAAGTTTTGTACCTTGTGAATATGTATCTGCTAAGAAAAAAAATGTATTATGAGTAGCTCAGTGTGACTGAATACTCTTGTGTTTGGAGGGAAACTTACATCAAAATTCTTTTGAAGTTATTTCTGTCTGGTGTGTCCGAGTTTACAAGGCTGTTTCCTATGCTCTTTATCAAAGAACAGCAGAAACCATATAAAATATAATTTAAAAATAGCTGCATATTAGGAAGAACAGATGGTGTATTCTTATAATAGAGAACTGCAAAATTTTAGCAACATTGAATATCAAGTTCTTGAGTTGTAATTTATTTGCACTGGAGACTTAGTAGCAAGTCAGAAAAACCACATTCAGAACACTGTAGAGCTGTAAAAGAAGCGAGTGCTGACACATTAAATAAAATGGTTCTATTTTTATGTCAAGTCCTGATAACAGTACATTTTTTTCATTTTCAAATATAAAGAGAAAAAGAATTCCAATCTTTCCAGACTTGCCAAGGCACCTGATTCACAATGGAAAAGTTTTCTAAGCCTCGTGTCAGCATTACTTTGTTCCAAATTAAGGGCTGTGGTACTGAAATCTTTCTTTCATGATAGCATCCATTTCTCATCAGTTTTCTCTTTCCCATAAGAGCATTGCATGTTGGAGGTGCAACACGGAAGCATTTCAGTTCACTCAGCTTTGCACATCAGTTTTCATCTATGTCTGAATGCAAAATTACATAATGAAATGTATCTTTTGTGATGCAACCCAGTGAAACCCTGGAGGAAGCATGGGAACTTGAAACTGAATTTCCCAAATGAATTAGTCTGAATCAGACTTTTTTGCTGAAATATTACCAGAAAAATGTTTGTATGTCACAGCAAGTATTTAAGGGCCAAGGCTGAAGACTCAAGTCTCCCTTTCAATTTAAATGACTATCCCTGTCACTTACTAGTATCTGGATCTGAATGGTAAACTGTTATGAATATGTTAGCAAAATAAAGTTCTTGAAAGATAGATAAATAAACTGGGAAACAGAGAAGTATCAACACTGAAGAAATGTTGCCATTACTCAGCCAAATATGGAAGGGTTGGCACTTGCAGCCCAGAAAGCCAACTGTATCCTGGGCTGCATCAAAAGGAGTGTGACCAGCAGGTCAAAGGAAGTGATCCTGCCCCTCTGCTCTGCTCTTGTGAGACCTCACTTGGAGTATTGTGTGCAGTTCTAGTGTCCTCAACATAAAAAGGACATGGAACTGCTGGAACAAGTCCAGAGGAGGGCCATGGGGATGATCAGGGGACTGGAGCACCTCCCATATGAGGACAGGCTGAGAGAGCTGGGTCTGTTCAGCCTGGAGAAGAGAAGGCTGCATGGAGACCTCATAGCAGCTTTCCAGTATCTGAAGGGGGCCTACAGGGATGCTGGTGAGGGACTCTTCATTAGGGACTGTAGTGATAGGACAAGGGGTAATGGGTTGAAACTTAAACAGCAGAAGTTTAGATTGGATATAAGGAAGAAATTCTTTACTGTGAGGGTGGTGAGGCACTGGAATGGGTTGCCCAGGGAAGTTGTGAATGCTCCATCCCTGGCAGTGTTCAAGGCCAGGTTGGATGAACCCTTGGGTGATATGATTTAGTGTGAGGTGTCCCTGCCCATGGCAGGGGGTTGGAACTTGATGATCTTGAGGTCCTTTCCAAGCCTAACTATTCTATGATTCCATGATTCTATATCAGCAGCTAACAAAGAGTGACATAAATTCTTTGCAATTGAGCTCTTGACTGGAAGCTATACATGATGGGGCTAGGTCTATCTAGCTCTTCCCATGACTTTGCACCCAAGTTAATGAATTCTTGAAGCCCCTGTGAAAAGTCACCTCTTATATTTTTTGGCATAGGCAAAAGTCCCACTGAAGTCAATGTGACTTGTGTACAACAGGGGCAGGGCTTGCTTAAGACACTGCAGACTTGGCCTGCAGCTTTCAGCTAATCTTTTGTTATCTTCCAGAGAGTTACGACCAGGCATCACTCTGAACCTCAAAAGAAATCCGCTTCCTTTAAGATTTCCAGACTGATATGTTTTCTGTGTAATGTGATGCTTTGGTCCCATTATTTACAGCCGACATATATCTCTAGTGGTTTGGACTTCTCTGATATCTTAGTGTGCAAACTCCACACCCTCCCTGTCTACCTTTCTTTTCTGCTCTTTCTTTTCTACTTTTCTTTTCTGCTCTTTCCCTTAGTCACAAACATTTTTTAAATTGAGTTGGTTGGACATGAATACTGACCATGTCTTTTACACCTCTAACTACCTTCCGTTGCCTTACCACTAACCTGGAGGTGCTACAAGAAGATGCTTGACCAGAAAACTCACTTCTAGCAAGTGCCATCCTTACTGTTACTATTCATTCAGGTCTATGGACGTTGCCCCCAGCCTTTTCAATATCAACCACTAACAATGAGTAACACAGTTCTCTGTACCTCAGAAGAGTTCTTTGTGTCATTGCAATGCTGCGAAACACAAACACAAGTCCCTGTGAATTTGAGGCCAGCAACTTTACCAGGTAAAGTGCTTATTAAACAAACAGGAGATAAGCCAAGCTTGCTCCATCTTTGCAGCTGTATACAGGTCTCTGGATTAGTAGACAAGTCAACAACAGTTTATGTGCACTTGCTCATCATCATCAAGAGATAGACTATTGTCCTCTTCCTTGTTTTCATCTGCAGTGAACAGTCAAGCTCAGTTTAAAAGTTATCTGCATCTTCATCATCTCATCTAGTGAAGAGAAAACCAACATTTCAACTTATCCAAAGTAAAAGTAGACGCACATCTCACATGCGATTGGCTGTGAATATTAGAGATCTGAGGACAGGTTTTGCTGTTGCAATAGTTTTTTGCAGCTGCTAGCAGTACCCTCTGCTGTCAAACATTAATGAGAAATAGATGCAAACCAAGGTGGCCCTATCTCACAACTTTGTTCTCTATCTTCAGTACAAAAAGTCACTTTATCAGGTTTCCCTGACTACCCACCTGGCTCAAAGCTAGCATAACTGCTCATTGATGACACCTAGGTATTTCAGGACACAGTATGGTGGACCTAGACCTGGTCAGTCCTGGAAACTTCAGCTGAATCTCACATTGAGAAATAGAGTTTGAGCTAGTTCAGTCAAGGAACATCAGTGCTGTCTAAATGATCTGACTTTCTGACTGTAGTCAGACATGGCATGCATTCACAAATTTTCTTCAAACCTGAAGTGAGTACTGTGAGAACTGATCTACAGTAAGATCCTGGCATGTACTCTGATGCTACGGGGAACAACAGCTCCAGTGCTGTTTCTACATCCTCTATAACCAACTGAAATAGCCACTTTACAAGATTTTCTTTCAACTATATCTTTTAATTATTTTACCCTTCCTTTTTTTTTTTTTTTGGGGGGGGGGGGGGACAGAATATCTCCCAGTGAAACACTGTCCTGGAAGCGTATGATATAAATAACATCTCCTGGGTGTGACAGGCTCTGCAAATAGCTAATTAAGTCAGAAAGAGCATGAAGAAATGTTCTTTTTCTTTTTCTTTTTTTTTTCTTAATATGATAATCAGAACTAGTCATCTCTTCCTCTTGAGTCAGCCCAGCTATGTGAGAGTTGCAGGAGCTAGCCACATTCTTGCAACAAGAGGCTGTACAGACTGAGTCCATTCAGTCTCATTTTGCTCTTGCAGTGTTTGTCCCTCTGCCTTGTTGCCTCTTCGAGATGTATCTCCCTAGAGCGCACAGTGATTAAGGCTGTAATCCAGACCTAGTTTCAGAAACTGCATTTTTGAGGTAGATTCCTCTTTCACTCTCAGGCTGCCAACTTACACAAGCTTTTGTCAATTTAATACACAAACTGGTGAAGCAAAGTCATCTCCAAACCTTTTTTTACTTTACGGAAGGTTTCAGCTCTCCCTCCAGTGGAAGGCTGCATGTTGTATCTAACTCCATTCAACATTAATTTAGGAACTTATTAATGTTTATTTCCCAGCCCTAAGGCCTTCTTGTGGCCTGAAGAAAAATCTCCCTATGGATCACCTGCAGAGTGCTGAAGCTGGAGGTCTGGAGAATTTCCAAGTTTGATAAGACAGAGAAGAGCTAGGCTGGACAAGAGCAGGATCTCACTGTGTAAGCCATGTGCATGTGCCATTTCCTTCATTCAGTTAGTAACAGCTAGTTACAATTAATAACATCTCATTTATTTCTGTAATAGATGCTGTGATTCCGTCCAAGTGTTCCTCAGTTTGGAGGACAGGAGAGGGGAGTTTCACTCTTAGGGAGCACCTCCTCTGCCTGTGGTGAGTGCAAGTCTTGGTGGCCAGGCCCCAGACAGCTTTGGAGTAACCACATTGAACCGCATTATAAAACCTCACATTTGTGTTCAAGCTTTCAGGGAAGAATGGAAAGTGAAGCGTCAGTCAGCACCTCCTATTGTTCCAGCCACATGCATGCACTTAGGCTGTGGTTTTCCATTTTTCTAGCAAGTGTTCTCTCAACAGAATGATCAGGCACAGGAAGAGTGCTTGTACTGAAAGACAGGACTGTGTGCAGATAAAGTTTCCAGATATGAGGCAGACTTATGACTACTAGGTTGTGTTTGCTAGAATTGGTGAGTGGTAATGACACTGGGTCCAAGCCTGCAAACATTGTTCTCAGGAGCAAGCCAAGCCATTTTGCAGTGCTCCTGGTTTTTTATCACAACTGGAAAATAAGCAAACATCAGTAAAAGCAGGCCAAGGACTTTTCTTCTAATCCAATGGTGGTGCTGCTGGCACTCCCTGTGAGGTGGGCTGCTGGAAGCTAAGCGCTTGCAATCCTTCATACTGAGCAGTGAGCATCAATCTTTCTGTTTCCTGTTTAAAAACAATAGGTGTACCTGTGAAGGACCCACCAGAATTCAGCCTGATTTTCTTTCCAGTTGAAATGAAACATTGCTCCTCTCTCTACATGGCCACTGCTGGTGATGGCTATTGTCCCTCTCACACCTACAGGCCTTGGAGGAGCCTCTCACTCAGAGAAGGCATGTTGAATTGGAGGACCATTTCTGCTTTGGTGCTGCCTTGTGCTAGTCAGGATAGCATCCAATCACTGATGTTATGGTGACTTGTCAGAGCTGAGAGCACAGCTTGATCTTCTCTTAATTTAAGTATCCTCCTATACTTAGTTAAAAAAAAAAAGAACAAAACAAAAAGGAAGCTGTAAAATGACTGTGTAAGAGATACGAGACCTCTGGAATTTCCTGACTACTCTGTAAAGAGGTTCTTGTAAAAGAGCTAGCAACCTGCTTGAACAATCCAAGGGCAAGGTTTCATAGGCTTCTCTGTCACATGGTGGTCATGATATGCTCTTGCAATACAGGTCTAGGACCAAATTCTACACTTGACATCCCACCCACCTACTGGCTAAATATTGGCTTATTCCTTCAAGTTGGTGAAATCAAATTCACACTCAACAAAACATTGTTTGTTGGGTAGGGTGGACTCTGGACACTTAAAGCCATATGCTGATGAGTCCATATAGCCCAGCTCTTGGCACTCTGCTGTGCCATAACTAGATGGCCACAGGTGAAGGAGATGTGTGTCATCAGACTGCTGAGAGCTGTGCCTCTAGGAGAGGCAGCACGGCCCCAGGAACAGACTGTCTGGGTTCCCTGTAGAGGCTGGACACTAAAGACCATAAATGGAATCTCAGTTCCACCAAAAGATGTTGCCATTCCCCATGATGCTGTCTATCATCCAAATTTTTCCTACCTTGCATTTCTGCCCTTCTTTTTGACAGTTTTCTCTTCCTGGAGAGACCATCCCCGGTGGCTGAGAGCAGGATCTGGAGAGCATCCTGCTTCCTACTAGATGTTCATCTGACTGGCCTGCTTTTCAGATGCTTTCTCTCCTTCTTTACCAAGCCTCACTCTTACAGAATGCCTGTTTTTTTTCTGGGCAGGGTGCTGGGAAGAGACAGAAATAAACATTTACAGACATTTTGGACTGTCTCCTGAATAAATGGGAGAAAACTAAAGGATCACCAGACCACAGGGGTTATTGATTTTATAACTATTTCAACAGCTCTATCAGCAGTGGCATGTAAAAGGAGCTCATAATTTATAAATTAACTCCTCCAGGGATCAAAGGCCTGTCAAGGCAACAATTAGTTCTGGTAATTTATCACCTGTTTGAGCTTGTCAGGTGGAGGGAGAAGGGCAGTTCTGCATCAGCTCTCCTGCAAAGTTGTTACTGTAGCCAGAGCCAAGTAGGATGTGCAGGTCAGTCATTTGCTGAATATTTCATGTCCTCCAGTGTTTTGTCAGTCTTTCCGATACCTGATCCAATGTGGTTAGGCTATCAGGTGAAAAGGAGGCATCTCTTAGCACACTAATGTCACCCAAGCCAGAGGTTCTTTGTCTCCTTAACAATGCCCCTGTCAAATCCCTGCTGAGCAGCTAAACAAACTGGAATGCAGCAAAAAGAAGGGGGAAACCCCCCCCCCCAACCAAAACCTGTGGTCTGTTTTTAATTAGCTAATAAACCATTCAGAGCTCTCCAACTGTGCTGTCCAGAGAGGGAAAACTGAGGGCAAATATACTTTGTAGACCTAACAGTAAAAAAAAATCTATATAAACATCACGAGTTTATTTGAACAGACTAAGAGTCTGGGCAAAGACAACCATTCTGCATAACAGTGCCTGGGCAGGGTGCTATGAACAGCAGCACCCTTTTTAAAGCATCCTTTGCGAGGGCACTGACAGATTTCTGCTATCCTGACCAGAGTTCTGCTGGATTAAACAGGGAAAAAAGAGACAGACATCAAGGCAGAGAGCCACTTAGGTCTGGGGTTTTCTGACAATGGGAAGTGGATCCAAAATGTGTCATACAACATCAGAAATATCTTCCCTATTGCTACGTTGCTTTATGTTACATTACATTATATTGCTCATACTTCTATACTTACAGGTACACATGTGGAGTTGATAAACACTTGAAGTTTTCCCTGGTGTACCCTGCTGAACACACACTTTGCAGTATCTGGTACTGTAGTTATACAATTTTTTTTATCAGAATGTTTTTTTCTTATTTGCTATGTGGCTGGACTCAATTCTGCACTTTCTTATGCTGACAGCTTTGGTTTGCAACACTTTTCAAATCTCCTTTCCATGTATAATACACAGCTTTAATTGATTTGTAATGTGGACCATGAAAAGAATTCCAGCGGAAGTCCAAGCTGTTCCAGGAATTTCACATACGCAGGTTGTAGTAAAGCGCATATGAACTTGCATTCCTTAATCATGTTTCATGGCTCTTCAGATGTTCACGGATCACAGGTTGATGAAACATCTACAATCACAGCTTCATACGGTGGCAGCTCACAAAAGCTGTGCTTGGTCACAGGGACAACAGAGAAATGCTTGAGAGAATAAAAATAAAGGGCTAGTGAAAGAAAGTTGACCCCTGGGCATGTATAGACATTTATAGAAATGTTTGCACAGAAAAAGAATTACTCAGCAGAAAGTGGTTAGTTCAAAGAATGAATTTTTACAGTATAGTAACATCCAGCCAACTTTCTGACTTGCCCAAAGGGTCAACACCAGAACCAGCAATCTGTAATTCATTGCCAATTCAGAGCAAAGGGCAGCACTCCCAGGCACTTTGCTTCTCAGCCAGGTAAAAGACGTCCTTGTGCTTAGGATGAAGCAGACTCAGGGTTACAGCCTGAATGCACATTTGGAAGCCACTGGAAAGCACATCACCACAAGCATCTAGCTGGATGTGTCCTGAAAATTATGAAATGCTTAGTAGTCTCCTACATTGGAGATATTCAAGGTCCGCCTGGACAAGTTCCTGTGTGATGTACTCTAGGTTACTCTGCTCTTGCAGGGGGGTTGGACTAGATGATCTTTCGAGGTCCCTTCCAACCCTTGGGATTCTGTGATTCTGTGTGACACCCAGGAGGAAAAACATCAGGCCAAGTCCTCAGGAAAAGGTGTAAAATTTTATAAAGATATGGGAGTAAATTTTTATTTTAAATTATGAAAGGTTTTTTTCTTATGAATACATGGAAGAAACATGGACCTCTGTAGAGCTGTCCATGGATTTCAGAGTCATATGAGGGTGTGAGGTACTGGAATAGGTTGCCCAAGGAAGTTGTGAATGCTCCATCCCTGACAGTGTTCAAGACCAGGTTGGATGGAGTCTTGGATGACATGGTTTAGTGTGAGGTGTCTGTCCATGACAGGGGGATTAGAACTAGATAATCTTAAGGTCCTTTCCAACTCTAACTATTCTATGATTCTATGATACGCTATCGCTCCGTGACTGATACACGAAAAAACCTCTGGGCTGGTGAGATAAGTGGCGTACCCCAAACTCACCTGAATGATGTGTGAAGAGCCCTCCTAGTTGAGATGCTTTCTCAGAAAAATCTACTAAAAGACACTGACAAAACCCATGAGGTCATTTTGAGATCATAGGTACTGAAAGAGCAGCTGCCATTGCAAAGTAGCCTGCATGGCATTACCCAGGGTGAACCCACAGCCATGTGGGAAGGGTGTTTTACATTTCCAGGGCACTGAGCAAGGCTGCTGGTGTGACTTGTGACTTGCAGCCACCCTCTCTCCTGTCCCCCCAGGGTCATGCTGGAAGTGGCACCATGCAGGGTAGGCTTTTTGCAGTCCAGTGATGATCACTCTTTTCAGCAGCATGGGTTCTTTGATCTCTCTTGCCCTTGCCACATAATGAAGTAATCTGCCTGATGGATGTGCTGGACAGCCCATGCGTGAGGAAAGAGATGTCTCCCTTGAAGTCAGATGAGATGTACAGTCATGAGGGGAAAACCCAGAAGTCACTCTCAAAGTACTTCTCCTGCAGATAATATCATGCTTCTTGTTTTGTGCTTGCTTATGCTACTTGAGTGATGCTCACCAAAGTTGGTGAGCAAGTTCAGGGTATGAGAAAGTACAGAAGTTCTTTCTTGAGGAGTGAGTTTGGTTTGCAAAGCATTCAGCACCTTGGATCCTTTGAAGCTCCCAGGCAGTCTGTCCACACAGGACCACATTTTCATGAGCAGCTGATGGCCACAGAGTTTGATTCTTTATGGGGCTGAGCCTTGTTAGTTAAATCACTTGTAAGAGGTCTCAGGCACTTAGAAATCCTTCCGCAGGTCATACACTACTTAAAGGCCTGCACATTTCTGATAAGAATGCAACAAGCACTGTTTGCCAGATTTCTCTGCCCACTATTTTGCTGTCTAGTTTGCAAAAATCACTGCTTTATGCTTCCATTGGAAATAAGAGGGTATGAAAATAAAAAGTAAAAGAAAAACAGATCTCTTGCAACAACAGGACTCAAATGAAAAGAAAGATGACAGAAGGAGAAGCTCTGGTCCATCAAAACACTTGATGCAAGTGCCTACCTTTGCACAAGTCCTTAGGGAATTGGCTAAGTTTTCATGGTGGACACTTGTGACTCTGAAAAGAGATGGAGAAAGCAGAGGAAAATGTAAATCCAATATATGTGACCAAAATACAGTGCTGCTTTCTTCTTGCCAGACTAGAGGTTGGATTTGTTTCTAGTGACTGGCACATAACATGCATTTTTCCTTTAGCTAGAAAAAAAAATAGGTTTAGGGTTGGGTTGTTGTTTTTGGTTGTTTTGGGGGTTTTAGTTCGTTTCCTAGGGGGGGAAAGCACAACAACAACAGTGTGGGCTTGAATTACAGCTGGTGAACTTAAATCATTTCTGCAGCCCCCAGAATAGTTGGAGAGGTCAATGAAACCACAAACTCCATGGGGTTCATTCATTTCTGAATGCAGCTTTCTTGAGCCAGAGGCAAACTGCCCCATTGCTTACCAAAGTGCTGGTTTTGTAATTTGTTACTAGCAAATGCTTGTAGGGAGAAAAAAACCCAACAACAAACCCCCCCCTCAAACCCAGACCAAGAGCAGCAAAGGCCACTGGAACCCTGTGCTAGCATCAGCAAATCAGTGTCTGTTTGTTCCCACTGTGGTGGTACCAGAAAGAACAAAGCCTTTTTGGGTGAAATTCTGCTCTCACTTTTGCTGGCACAAATGATTCCTCTAAAGCTGAGGGAATTGTTGGCTGACCGACTGACCCAATGGGCTTCAGGCAGAATTCAGGTCTCCTTGACCTGATCAGAGCAAGGGAACTTGTCCCAGGCACAACACTAAGACATACCAACTGGTTGTTTAACCATATTGAGAAACAGCAAGATAGGCTTCCCTATAATTTTTCACCAAACTCAGATTTGATCAGAGATATAAAATACAGAAAGACATGAACACTCATTCTGGCTAAGTTTCCAAAATGTCATTCGCATGATGTTTACCTCAGGAAAAATGATCCTGTCACTATCTTTGTACTTTATCTATGGCTCTCTGTCTCTCTGCATACTTACACTCACCATCGCAGCTTCCAAGCATTCTCCTCTCATTAATCAAAACCCCCATACTTTTATTTCCTAGGTCACAAAGGAAGAACAGTAAATTAAATAAAGATATTGGCTGAGCATGGAAGCTGGATTTCTACCCAAGAACCTAATAATAGCTCCATGATGCAAGTGAAGTCAGGATAGATATGGTTTTATATACACAAACAGTTGAGTGTGAAGAAAGTAAATATCAGATAGCATTCAAACAGTGGTTTATCTAGCTCATTCTGTGTTTGCAAATATAGAAGTGTGCTGTTGTGGCTAAATTTATCCTAATGTAAGGAAACATTAACAAAGAGACTGGTATTTGGTAACTTCTATAGGCAACATTAGGACATCCTGCATGAATTATTTCGGAGCAGTTCATGATAACATGGTACGGATTAGAGTAGCCATTTCTGGAAAAATTAGGTCAGAATTATGTAGATAAGATGGAAAGAATTTCAGTAGCATTGTAGTATTTTCCTGACTTGAAGCCTGACTCACAAGTTGAAGCTTTGTTTCATTGTATACCTTGTTTTGATATATAGTCAAAACACCCTTTATCCAGAGAAAACAAAAATAAACCAACTGAGCAAGAATTACACACAGCATTGAATAAAAACAAGTACAGCAGGCTAAATTTTTGAGAGAAATATTTGTCCTTTCCTGTAAAACCTTTTTCAGAAATGGCCACGCCAAACCCAGGAAAAAGGAGAGGAGGGAGGTACAACTTGGTAACAGCTTGGGAATGGGGCCTTTCCTTGCTCTTGATCTGAGCTGAATTTTAGCTGTATGTTAGCTATATTTTGGGACCCTTAGGGTATGGCTATGCTAGACAGTGGTGGCCTTCTTCTCTATTTGCTTCCCTTCGTCCTTCTCAAATTTCATCCTTGATTGGAAAATTTCTCACTTGAAAAGGAGATAGAACATGGTCATGAAAGGTTTACTTTTTAAGAGAAGTGAGACTAGTTCCAGTCAGAAGAATGAGAGCTCTGACTCTGAAGCCTTGCCTCTGCAGTCAGCACAATGTTTCCATTGGCTTCAGGTAGAATATTTTTTTGCTCAGGTCGTTTATTATGAGTAAGAATGTACTTTTACACTCCTCTGTGTTCAGTGCCATAAATCCCAGCACATACCATGCCTCTCTTTTTTTCACCAGAGGTTCTGGCCTGAGTTATTGATTCTCTTTCTGCTATGGAACTTGCTTTGCAAAGGAGCAAACCTCTGGGGCAGATCCTGGTACTTGTCTGTGAGCCAGCCTTGAGATAAAATGCTTTCTAGTCCCTTTTGCTTATTCAGTGAGACAACAGACTTAAATTCTGGCTTTTGGTCCCGTTCATTAGTGCAAATCAGGGTAAATCGCAGTTTATGCGCCTATGACAGAAGGTAAACAGCATGGGGTTGGAGCAGGGGCAAATCCCCTCCTGTCACCGCTGCACATGAATAGGAGCAGGCAGTAAGAAATGGCTTCAGCCACTCTCCCCAAAGACTGCAAACTGCTGGCACAGGAGTATCTCACCCTCCTTGTGCTCTTTGCATTGCTGCTCAGGCTCAGTGCTGTGAAGGGGTCTTGCTTTACCTTGCACAGCTGTTAGGACCATGCCTTCCCCAAAGGGCCAGTGGGTGCCCATCATTACACAAAGCTGCAGTATAAACAAGCAGTGAGGTCAGTTCACAGGGAAGGAAAGGAGGATGAAAGCCAGCTTTTGAGTCTAGGCATGAATAGAGTAAACCCTAGAAAGAACAAGTTTATTTTTAGGATGATGTCTCAAGAATCACTTAAGCAGCTGGCCAGGAATTTGGGCTACTAAGCCCATCTACAGCATCATTTACTCTGGCTGTCTACAAAATCCAGATAACCAGTATTAATAACAGCACAGGCGCTGCTGTGGCACAACTCTCCTCCCAAAATCACTGCTCTCCTGCCACTCTCTTTTGGGAGAGAAAACAGGACCAACTGGGGTGGGCTGTCAATTCACAGCCCATTCCCTAGCAGGGCACCCCAGCCTGCTGCTTTGGCTGGATGAGAAGCAGCACCTCCAGTACTTGCTTGTTTATTTTCCCTGCTTAAGGCAACTACTGGTAGTGGAAGAAATAGGAAAACAGAGAGCTTTAGTGAGGTCTCTTCACACCTGACAGAGGTCACTGATCCATACCCATCCTGGGCAGTTAGCACTGGTGATACAGAGATCAAAGGGTGGCTCCAGGGGCTGCATCCTGCCCTGCAAAAGGGCAGGGGCTTACAATTCTTTCCCACTCTCCCTCAGACCCAAGGTGCCAGCATTGCCATCTCTCCATGGAATTACTGCCCCAAAATGTAGCAGAACAGTGTGAAGGAAACATGATATAGTCTTCATTCAGCCTTATGGTGCTTTGGTGTGAAAAATGTTGCAATCAAATGAATACTGACAAGAAACCCAGAACAGTTTCAGAAATTTTTAATGGGGAAATTTTACTGTTAGTGTGTGCATCACCCATCTTGCATTGTAGCTGTTTGTTGAAGTTTGTTTTTTTTTAAAACCCCCCACCACTCCATTTTACCCATGGACTTAACTCTTGTGCAGTTGTTTGGTTTTTTTTTGTTGTTGTTGTTGGTTTTTTTTCTGTAGAATCACAGATTATTAAATGCATTTATTTTCTTTAAGCATCTTTCCAGCTATAACCACTTTAGGGCAATGTTTGGAGACTTGCAGTGTTTGTCTATCACTCTAGTTATTTTCTGGGCTTGGGTCAGGCTCCATTATGGTTTCAATCTTTAACTTGCATGGGCTGGTCTGAGACTTTCAGGACAGCATGGCAACAAGTAACGTAACACTTTCTAGTCCAATATAGCCCACGAAGCATTCAGTGTGTGCATTTTTTCCTCTAGTTCATCTATATCCAGCCACTTACTGGTCATATTTTAATGGTACACTGTATCCAATAAAAGACTGTACTACTGGATGAAAAAGACATCAGTCATGTGAGAATGCTGCACAAGGGTAAATTCATTTGGCCAATTCAAATTTTGCCATGAAGTTTTGATAAGACGGCTTGAAGCTAGAACAAACATTATCTGTTGTCTTACATTTAGCACTAAATTTCTGTGTTGCAATCTGGTTAATCTCACTTAAAAGTACATGCTTCATCTAGGTCAGCTTTGTATATGGGGTAATCTACCTCCATGATCACGGAGCCACACCCAATGAAAAAGCAGGGCATATGAAAACCAAACCAATACAGTAATTAAAAATATTTATTTCTGGAGATATTTACCTTGATAGGCATAAAGCATTTTCCAATTTCATACAGAAATACATAAAACATGCATAGACCAATATGGCCTACTTCAATGTGTATTCAACATGGTAAATATAATGAAGAATTTGTGTGAATATAAATATAAAACACAAAAAAAAAATAAGCACATAAGATTCAACCTGTCAGCAAATTCAACAGTGAATAAATTCACTGCTATAAACGTTCACCTAATGTTAGCCTTTTGACATAATTCAAAACAACCCTTTGTCTCAACACAGTTCTACCAAACAAGGCACTGAATGTATCTCACGACAGCCTCTGGTACATCCCCGCTTCAGTGCATTTTTGTGCAATGTAAGACACAACAACCTCTATTATTAGAACTTCAGTTAGCCAAACATTCTTGTTACGGGAAACTTAGTAGTGTCCTCTCATTTTTATTTTATGTTGAAGAGTCCTTTGGTATCTAAAGCAACCACAGTGCCTAACCCACATTCTGATAACTTTGGTTGTACAAGTAAAGTAGAGTTCTGAAAAAAGGCAAAGGGTTGCAGCTGATTAGTAAAGGCAATAACAAGGTGTAAAAATACTCTAGCAGGAGTGCAACAAACAGTACGCGAGGTAGACACGTATATATGCAGTAAGTCCTGATTAAAGTAGCACTGTGGCTTTCATTTTTGCATTTTAATCAAAAGGTAGAGTTTTTCGCCTTGAAGTTTGTCCACTCAGATCTTGCTTTCTGTCCTTTCTAAGCACATCTCTGAGGTCTTCCTTGCAAGATGCTTTTGATGTAGATCCTGAAGGCTGCGCAATTAATGGGTAACATTCCAGAGGCAATATTCAGATTTTTCTTCAGAAAAAAAATGGCTTTTCATGTATGTTACTGTGGATTCCCCTTCACCCCCTTTACGCATCCATCTGAATTCCAAGATGATGAAATCTTTTCCTTTTATACTTCCAAATATGGGACTTCCTCGGTGTTTTGTTCTGCTGCTCAAACACTTGGACAGAGAGACCCTTCACCATTGTGGAATGTTAGAAGTCAAGAGAGAGTTTTGGTGGTGCTTTGCCAGCAAGTGTGATGGAGAAAGATTCAGGTCATCTTCCCACTAGGATGCTTTCAGGCTTTCCCAGAAGCTTTGCCTTTTGTTCGCCCTGTTGTGTTTGAGCTTCCGCCCTTTCTGGAGCTCAGCCTTCAGTTTTGCGATACTGAAGGAAGCTTTGATGCTATTACCAATAGCTTCCAGCCTACAAAACCAAGAAATTGACATTTGTTGTTACAATAATGAAGATACATCTCCAGTGTGCAGACATTAAGTTTTTGGTTAAATAAACTTCAGTCTAGATTTCTGCTACAGGATCCTCAGAAACTCCTGATTGCTGTACCTCTGTCCAAATTACGTTAACCTTAGCCACTTGAAATATTATATTCAGAATTTTAATGTTAACATTAAAATAAGTTAAAATACTCATTCAAATCTAGATGCCCTAGACTTCCTTAAATAGCATATATGCTATGAAGAAGAGGTCTTCAGTATTACTCTATTTGGCTGTTTTTATTTCATTTAGGTAAACCTGATCCTGGTTCCAATGAATGGGTGCATTTTTCAAGTAACTAAATAAGCATGCCCATTTTCTAAAATAATTTAAGACTGCTAGGGCCTAAGTCTCACTCAAAATCATGAGGCTGCCTGCTGTCATAAATCCTGTTCTGCTTGTGAAAGTAGCACTGCAGAGCCTTCTTTTGCATGGACAAACTTCTTTATGCCAAACTTTTACATGGGCATATGTCTGAACGCTGGGCTGATACAGCTGTACTAACACCCAGCTTCAAAGCTGGCTTCATAGCTGTACCAAGTCCAATGCATGTGTCTTTGAATTTCACTCTGGAGTGATATTGCTGCCTACTGCCACTCAACTTATGCACAGGTCTCAAAGGGCAATCCTGAAATTTACTCATAATCTCAAATATTAAATTGGGCTCCAATGTGAATTTAGTCTTCATTTTACCCTTCCTCAATCTTTTTGCACTAACATCCTGTATTCATTTTACATAGGTTTATCAGGAGATAAGGTAGGTAGAAATCCACCTTCTGCCTTTAAAAAGCCAGCCACACCAGCCGGAAGAAATATTATATTCAAAATCTGGGTAGATCAATACTCCTTTTTTTTTGTTCCCCCCATTAAAATGGAGTAAAGTATCTAGGAAAAGGCATTCTGATTCAACTTCATGTTAGAATAGCTGGGACATAATATTTTCAAGTAGCTAAGAGGATACATGAACCCAGTAAAATAACAGGTTCTATTTATTTCTGTCAGTATTTCATTATTTCATGCTCTTCTGAATTAGGCCTATAGATAAGTCTTCTTCCTCTAAACAAATGGAGGATGCTAGATAGAGCTCAGCACTCATGTCTTCACAAGCTAACACACCACTGCACAAAGAAAAGCCCTCAAGATATCCTCATTGATTCCTCTATCTCTCAAGCTGAAATCACCAGCTAAGCCCACACTGCCTCGAAGGCAGGTGAACTGTGCTCTCTATTGCTATGCCGGGGAACTACAACAGAATGAGAAGAAACTCACCGCTTCATTTTCTTGCTGTCAACAAGCCTTCGGCTCATGCATTTGGGTCCAGTGCAATTGCCACCTTTGTTGCGGTGACGTGAGGTTTTCTCCACTGTGGACTGAGACCTGTTAAAAGGAAAAAGGTGCTGCTGTTAAAAAAACACAACAACCAAACAAGTCTGCAGTCCACAAGGTGAGGCACCTCACCAACCACTTCTCAAGGCATGTAATAAGCAACCTTTCTGGGCCAAACCATAGTATGTATCATAGCAGTGTGAGCACTCAGGTAGGAGGCATGGCTTTGGGGAGATTATTCACTCAGCAAGCACCAAAATGAGTAAGTCTACCACAATCCACCCCTTTTACATGCACAGCCTTTTTAAAAGTAGCAACAATAGACGCACCAGAGATCTTTTCCTGTCTGGCAGAAGTTCAGACATTTCTTGTCCTTCTGGTTGGTACATTGGCATCTGCTGCTAGGATCAGCAAACATCTCTGGCACCATGTCCTTCAGCGATCTTCTGGATCGAGAAGGACCTCCGAGACCATATGGAACAGTCTTCCTATGATCAGAAAGACAACATGAAAATAATTCAAATAATTCTGTGGCTTCAAAACAATGGGGTATTTTGGGCAATCTCATCAATGGGATTGATTGCATGAGTAAACGCTGGGGCATTGGAAATGCTTTGCCGGTCACAGTTTCCATGCAAATGTTTCTGATGATCCTGCAACATTAGCATGGCTACCGACAAGGCTAATGGCCTTTTAATTGAGATTTCATGAGGCTGCTGTGCCTCCCTGCACGGTAGAAAGCAATAAAACCTCATCTCTTTGAACTTTGGTAACTTCAAATAGTGAAAGTAGCAATAAAAGTGAAGAACAGATCCTCTGTGCTCAGCAGCAAAACAAATCACTGCAGCCAGTGTTTGCAGCGTTAGGCGAGGCTCTGGCTTACTACATTTTGGTAAGCAGACAGCTGAAATGGACACTACATAACCCTATTAACATGTGGGATGCTTTAACTTGCAGGAGAGAGTAGCAACAGGGGGTGTGGAGCCAGCCCGTGTCAAAGCGAGCCTTATAGCCTCCCAGCTTGTCGGAAAGAAAAATGGTCAGACAAATTCAGGGTGGCAAAATCATACTTCTGGTATTTTGTCTGCTTCTGATTCATAGCGAAAAGTATCCTGCAGCCTTTGCTGAGCAGCACCCGAAGTAAATATTCCTGCTCAGATTTTAAGAGCGCAGGTGTGTTAGGGCTATTAGGAGCTATCTGCTCAATCTAAGTGGTCAAATCCTTCTCACTTTCTCCTGGTAACAGTCTCACTGCTAAACTCGGCAGAAAAGCAGGGAAGCAATAGAAAATACGGTGCAAATAACTGTTCCTTCCTCCCCATGCAATTTCTGCAGAGGATTTTGTGGTTTTTAATTTTGACCTATGTATCCCCCCGCCCTTTTCTCCAACCAAAGGGAAATCCATCACTCGGGAACCGCCGAAGCCCCCCAGTCCACTCACTCGGGGGTGTTGATCCAGATGATGTCGAGGTGGCAGAAGTAGACGCACTCCTCATCCATCAGCGAGGAACAGGAGCAGCGCCGAGCGCGGCGGTGCGCGGCGGCGGTGGCAGCGGCGGGGGGTGTCGGAGCGGCGGCCGCCTCGGCTCCGGGGGCTGCGGGAGGGAGCGGTAGAGCTCAGCACCCGCGGCCACCACGCACCCCGCGCATCTCTGCCGACAGTCCCTCCCGCCGCACCCTCAGCCTCCTCGGGCTCCCTCCCCGCGGTGCCCGGCGGCACGGAGCCGTAGCGTCACCCGGCAGACCCCCGGAGCTGAGCCCGAGCGGCGGCACCGACGACGGGTGACTGGCGACCGGCACCTACCTGCCGGCAGCAGCCCCGGGCAGAGCACAAAGAGCAGCGAGACGATCATCTGTGAATAATCCATAGCAGGCAGCGGAGAGGGGACGGGAATAGGAAAGGAGGGAAAATTAATAAAAGAGAAAAAAGGGGCGAAAGTCTCTCGCAGCGTCTGGACGGAGGCTCGTGTCCCGTCCCCTTCGGGGCACTGAGCTAGGGCAGGCAGCGGCTCGGTGCGCCCCGACGCGTCTGGCTGGCGCAGCGGTCCCCGGCGCCCTTTTATAGCGAACCCCCATGGAGCGGGTAAACAGCCCCGGCGCTATTTTATCCCGAGACAATGTTATTCTGCTATTAGTCACCGCGAGGCAACGTGCGGCCCGAGATAAGGGCGGCCTGGAAAGGAAATCGCCTGCAAACTTCAGAGCGGCGGGGGGCGGCGGCGGCGGCCGGGGGGGCCGGGGGCGACCCGGGGCAGGGGAGGAGCGGAGCGGGGGTGGGACGGGACGGGATGGAACGAGGGGCGCAGCGGGCTGCGCTGGCGGCATGCCGCCAGGGGGCGCCCCGCGCAGCGTACCTGAGTGGGGCTGGCGGCCGCCTCAGCCTGCTGGCGGAGGCACGCAGGGCACCCCGGCGCTCGCCATACATAACAGCAATAATAATTATTGTGATTATTGCCAGCGTTTGTTGTTGGTGTTGTTATAACCGTGGGGAGAGCCGGGCGGCGGCGGCCGCAGGCTCGGTGCCGCCCGCGGTGGAGGTGTCGCGGTCGCCCCTCAGGCTGGCGGCGTCCGATGGAGCGGCTCCGGCTCCTCGAAGGGGCTCGGTTCGCTGCTCCCGCTGCCGCCGCCTCGGGGGAAGGACCCGACGACGTCCCCTCCGTCCCTCCCCAGCCGCAGAGACGGGCAGTGCTGAGGTACGGCGGGGGTAAAGAAGACCTGGCTTTGCCCGACCCCAGACAGCTCCCCGCTGACCCAGCCGGTTGGGCTCCGGAGTCTGAAGCGGATTGGGTTCGGCAGCAGCTGTGAGGAGTTAGGTATAACCCCCTTTTCTAGCGTGGCAAGGGGGATGTTTTGTCGGGAAGCAGGAAGACCCGTGCCCAGCATTTGGGTTTGGTCCTTCTGCTACTCTGGCAAGGTCAGGGTGAGTTTTATCCCCACGTGTTTATGTTTGCTGCCTTGTGTTGAGCTGTCAGAGTGGGAGCTGGGCACTTGAGAAACTGCCGCAGCAATGCCAGGGCAACTACATACCTGCATGAAACCCACTGAGCTCCCAGGTGAGAAAACCAGCCTTTGAATATAAACTCGAGCAACTAAAAATGCCTGTGATCCAAAGTGGAGCTGCTGTGCTGCAAAGCATGCCAATTTCACCTATGATAAATAGATAAGGCTCTCTTGGTATTTGTGGTATTTCCGTGCACTGTGCTGTAATAATAGAAATGACCTTGGCTATCACAAAGACTAAGGCTGTTAACTGCAAGTTGCATTGTGATCTCTCAGGTGAATGGCTTTCTTTTTTTTTTTTTAAGTATCAAATTGTACTGTGCTGCCGTATCATAGCAGACATACTGTCTACAAGTGTGCTGAGTCAGAATAAAGGTCCATTTAGCTGGTATCCTTTCTCCAACAATGGCTGTTAGCAGATGGTATGAGAAAGAGCACAAGAAAGGAATGCAAGTGGAGACTAATCCTTCCCTCGGAACAACCTGCCTGCTTCTAACAGGATGAAGTGTAGGGGCTTTCCGAGCAATAGCAAACATTTAGGCCATTATGCTGAATAACCACCAGTGGCCTATCCTGAGATGGTCATACCTGTTATTAAAGCTGCAGAAAGTGCCCTATAAAACATCTGTCAGTGGTGAAAGCCGGGTTAGACAATATTGTTTTCACACCTTTCTAGCGTGGGAGTCTCAGTTTTCAGAGCAGGGATTGTATCTTCTTGTGTATGCTGTCGTTTTGTGTATGTAGGTCAGCACTTACATCATACCGATGTATCAGTACCTGTGTGAATTATTACAGTTATGATAAGAGTCTACCAGCAGAGGTCACCTAGCTACATGTAAAAAGTAACCGTAGCCAGCTGAAGTAATAAACTTTATCAGTATCCAAAAGTTGGGAAAGAAAATAGATTTTTGGTTTTCTTCTTAAAAACAAAACCAAACATAAAACCAGAAAGCATTTGTGTGGGTTGAAAGATAGCTATTATTCTGTATAAAATACAAATATGCACAGCCTTTCCAGCCCTGTCACTTGAAGACTGAATTTCACGCCAGCCCTTACTTAAAAAAAGACTTTTTTTCTGAGATTCCTTTTTCTAAGATGTGTACTTGAAGCCGAAATTACTTGCATCTGTCAAAAATATTTTCAGATTTTCTGATAGCTCTACTTTCAGATCTTGAAACTAGCCAGGATTGAGCTATTCCTGTTGCTAAACCAAACTGATGTTCATTTGCTGGTGGCTTGGGGTGGGTCATGTCAGGCCGCAGGGAATTCCCAGGCTAGGAAGAGGTAAACCCCTGACCTTTTCCTGGACACCAGGAGGTACTGAGTGGACCTGTGCCTCACAGAAATACCTTTTGGGAATTTTGCCAAAGAAGGAAGACTTGCTCACTCTATAGCTGTTTATAGTAGGAGTCTGTAATAGTATGTGCCACAGTAGGGGTCCTTACCAAATAAGCAGAGCAGGACTAAACTTTGCCTAGCAGTCAGTGTTTGAAAAATGGAAATACAAAGACATGAGTGATTATACAAAGTCAGGTATTTGACAAGCTGTCTAGGTACATGCCAAGTCAGCTTGCCCCAAGAGCTGGGAAGTTTGCACTATATTTGCCCTGCTGCCCATTTGGGTGAGGGTGGAAGCAGGAGCTGAAGCTTGCTGCTCCTGCTTTTCCCCTTTCCAGCCATAGCTGAGACACTGTGTTATGGGGTAAAAACTTAGGTGGCCAGCCAGGCTCTGGTTTTAATGTTCCAGTTGGAAAAGGCCATGGCGCTGACTGAGTTTTCTAAAGGACATTTTGTATAGTGTCAGAAATGTGAAATGCCTGCTTATCAGCAAAACAATAAAAGGAGATTGTAAACTGCCTTTCTGTCTGGGGAACAAGGGGAGCAACATGCTGTTTTCTGCAGATTTGAAACACAATTCTCAATTAAGTGCAAGTTGCATAACTTGTCCCTTTATTTCACTTGTCACTCTTTACGCCTTACTTTCCTCTTAGGGGCTGTACAGCCCCCTGTGCCCCTTCTTACACAAGAGGAAGGTGGGAGATTCCCCCTCCTCGTTTATATAACATGCAAATTAAAGAGCTGACTAATTTAGGTTTCTTGGAAATTACCTTATTCTCATCAGTCACAATGTGGTCTGCAAGGGATTTAATTCCCCTTACAGACATGAGGGTCCTTGGGCAGAAGCATAATTTCTCACAAACCAACTTCCTTAATTTTTTCCCATCTCCAGTGGATGACATTCATCAAAGGACACATCTGCCTGTCTCACATGGCATTTGTGGACCTCTTAAAGTGCTGAGAAGAGGAGAAAGGTCAGCCACTAATTCAGCAACCTCAGTCCCACTTGTCTGCAGCATGCAGCTAGATCTTCTCCCGCCGTGATACCACCAATGATCATTTTCTTTCCAAAACTCACTCTACATACAAACCCTTATTTAAGCTAGGGAGGAAGGTGGCAGCTATATGGCACTTGGTGCAAAAGAGCTATCATCAGATGAGAAAAGAAAGCACTTCCAGACCATGCATATTGTGGCACCAGGTGGCAGTGACTAGATACCATTTAAAACAGAGAAATCAAACCCAGCTCAGAGCTCCAATAGAGAAGAAAATCAGCTTTACTGAGCAAAGTTCACAGTTTCTCCCAGGGCTAAAATTGTTATTAGCAGAAACACAAGGATGATTTTCAAGTATTCAGGTTTCAGAACTA
The DNA here is from genome assembly GCF_012275295.1 of Melopsittacus undulatus. Taxonomy (NCBI): domain Eukaryota; kingdom Metazoa; phylum Chordata; class Aves; order Psittaciformes; family Psittaculidae; genus Melopsittacus; species Melopsittacus undulatus. The sequence continues at coordinate 89,787,049 of NC_047527.1, read as the reverse complement.
CTGTTGTGAAACCTTCCTCCCACTTACACTTTCCACAACAAAGAACTGGAAGCACGGGGGAAATATTTCTTTGGAAGCCAAGCCAATTTTTGAACTAGGGGAAACATCAGGTAGGAAAACGGAAAAGGCTTATATAGCCTGGGAATAAAGAATTCACACAACTTTTAGGTGAGAGTTAACAGAAACTTCCCCCCTAGTTTTACTGCTGGTCTCTGCCTGGAGGTCGTGGGAGAAAGAGTATCCACTTCCCACTGGAGCGAGCCACAGTGATGCTGGAGGTGCTTGGATGTTCCCTGTCCCAGCAAGCTGTAGCAGCTCCTCTTGTTTCCATTTTCACTCTGTGTTTGCTCTTGTGTGGTAACAGCAGGCAGAATATCAGGAGCAAGGCAAAAGGTTAAACTCTGTGGGTGTAACATAAGGCAGACAGCTGGAGTGCTCTCTCCCAGGCCTGTGCAGGTGACCTGTACTGCCAAGGGAGTAGCCTGCATGGTGCCAGGATGGCATGTTCATCTGAAGGCTCAGGTGGGTGATTATTTCTGCTGTGGTAGCTCAGGATCTTGCACACAGGGGCTCCAAAGGATCTTCCATAATAGGGGCCCCAAAGGTTTTCAAACCTTTGGCTTTATAAACAGTTTAGGATTTAAATCTCTTTGGCTTTATGAACAGTTTCTACAGTGGTGCTTACTTTAGATTTCATTTTTTAATTGACACCAGTTTTGCTCTTGTCACTGACAATATCAGTGGAAATTATAAGGCAAAGACCTCACTTCCAGGCCAGAAAATCTCAAATTGCTGAAGCCTAGGAAAATATTCTGGAGAAGGACCTCTATGTCTTGTTCCTGTGTTCTTGCAGGCATGTCAACCTTCAGCCATGTCAGACAAAATGCTCTGCTGGATAGTCTGATCCCATAGGACTGTGATATATTCTCATAACTATGCTTGGACTCTTGTATTTGCTGGGGGGACGGAAGGGGAAAGTATTTCTGCAGGGTTTTCAGTTCCATCCCATCAGTTAAGTTCAAAATATAAGCAGTATGAATTATGTCTTTTAGAAGTGTGAAAAGACTATAAAAGTTTTCATGTGTCAGTAATCAGCTTCTTAAGAACAGGTTCCACAAGTGAAGGTTTAACTATAATAAAGATTACCATCAATAAATACAAGAGATTAGTGCAATGACTGCAACAAGGGAAAAACAAAGGAAAATACAGGACAGAAACTGTCACTTGGAGAAAAACAGATCTGGTTCTGTATACAGCCTCTTCTATGAATACAGCAGCATATGACAGAATACTTATTTGCAAATAACAGTTACTGAAAAATGTGCTTTAGCAGGTTTGTTTACTTAGTTCTTGGCAAGTCTAGCTTGCAAGGAAGTCAAACCAAATGCATCCAATTAGAATATCATCCGAAGCAGATCACTAAGAGCAGTGTGCAGCTCACTGACTGTTTGGCTCCTATGAGCAGTATGGTGCTTTCAGAGTGTCATGGTGTTTAATAAATGCCGTTTTCATATATTAATGATGGAATTATGCCATCCTGGTGTCCAGAGTTGGGAACTGAGGCAAGGAGGCCAGTACTCATTCTGTCTAACAGCAGATACTCTACTATGGTTTCCAAATTATACTAACATCTTAGCTCACTTGGTGTCAGAATTACCCTCTAGACTATGGAAAGAGGCCTAAGATGCTGACAGTCCTAAATCTTGGCACCATCCTTCTCTTAACACCTAGAGTCAGGTGGGGATGAATCCAAGTTGGTGACCTGCCCAGGGTCCCGTGAGAAATTGCTAGGAGGGTGGAGAAATGAGCTGAGTTTCTCACGCCTGAGTCCTGTATCCTGCCTGGTACATTATCAGCCCTCTCCAGTACAGAGAGGTTTGCTCATCAAAACTGACATTTTAGCTGCTCCGATTTGGTCATCTCTTGGACTTTATGTTGCTTTGCTCAGAAAAGCTACTTGTGAGATCTTCATTTCATGCAGCTTACTCAGAGCCCAGTCTTTGAATTAATTAATCACTTTCCACTCCTAGGTTTTTTCACCTGTCATGTAGCATTACTCCACCTTTGAATGATACTGTCTCCAACATCTCAGGTTAGTATATTTCTCAGAAATGCGAGCTAGCTGGCTCTGCCTCTTCCTGAGTGCATAGAAGCCCGGCTGAAATGAAGGTAATTAGCAAGTACATTGTTCTGAGAATGACATTGCACTTTCTTTATAGCACAGCCCTTCTGCTACCGCATGTAGCCCCCTGTGACTGTTGTACCACCTCTGTTTTGAGCCTGGGTTTAGATGAATGGGCTTCTGTTCCACCGTTTTCCTTGTGAGGGAAATGAATATGTGCTAGGAAACTCCACGGGTTTAGATGCAGTATGAGACACAGATATGGGCTTGTTTTTCTTTGATTACTTGTTCCATGTACTTGATCTGTTCCCAAATCCATTAGCACTATGCTTCAGTGCATCGTTGCCTGAAGGTGGGTAGGTAAATAGGCTCAATATGAACCAGTGCTCCTAGCATGAAAGATCTACTCATACTCATTGAGCAGATGCTCGTGTCTGTCTCTTTTTTGACCAAGGCATACTTTGTCTGTAAAAAAAAATGCTGATCTCCTCTCTCCAGCTGCAGTTCCTAGTTTTATCTGCTCTTGTTTCTCCCAGGAGAAGGCAGCTTTGTGAGGAAGCATTGCAATGAACATGCCCCAGCTGTTTCTTGCACCCAGTCCCAGCTTGAACAAGTCTCACCAGAGACCAGAGGAGAGAAGCTGTAGATTAACTACAATAGACAAACAAACAAACAAAAAAATTCTGAAGCTCTCCTTATTTTTTAAGGGACAATAAGGGGGACACCCTCTTATTTTTCAAGGGGTAAATACAAACAATATCTACTCTGTTCTGAGGTAAAATACAGACCATGCGTATCCAGAGGTTATTAATGGCAATTACCAGTGACACTAACAAGAAGGATATTTCATTACTTGTCAGGGCCAGGAAAACAGGAGCAACAGCTTAAGAATCACCAATGCCACAGCACAGAGCTAAGATCACCTTACGTCCACCGCCCCCTGTCTTCAGTTCCAAGAACGAGCCTGTCCTCAGATTGTGCATACAGCCTGCAGCATCAGCACTGCCACCAGCACACAGCAGAGTGCCTGGGAAATGTGAGGGGGTGAGAAACCACTGTATGACCCAAGGTTCCTGCAAGCAGCTAAAAATCCAAGACGCTTAACAGAGCTGTATGTCGACATTTGCCATATATGGCATATAGCATATAGGTATGAGGCCAGCTTTCACTAAGTATCCTTGAAGCATGCCTCTATTTGGAATCTTTCACCACCCATTTCCATTTTGGCTGCTCAGCAGAACCCGAATTGGTACGTCTGGAAACCCCTCCGTAGGCTTGCTGCCTGTATCCAGACCTTTCTGTTCTTGCTATTCCAAGCAGATTTATTTGCTATGACAAAAGAAGGCAATGCACATTCCTCACTTTCCTGTATGTGTTCAACATCATAGCTGTAGGCATTCAACTGAAGTGGGGTATCATGTGGGACCTTTGCTTGGGTGGGCTGGTGCAGTACAGTGCAAACAAATGCAGGGCCGTGCTTTAACAAAAGTAGTTTGCAGACAATCAATTTTTCCAGTTACTACCAGTACTGTACACGTAGAAAACTATTCATTGCCCTTTAACTAATCCTATGCAGATTAGCTGACTCTGAGTTGTAGTTATCCTGTTACCACTGTTGTAACTGTATGTAAGCAGATAACATTCATCATCTCTTCACAGTTTTTAATGACATCTTATTATAGAATCATAGAATCAACAGGGTTGGAAAAGACCTTTAAGATCAAAGGCAAACATATTCCACCTTTCCTAGAAAGATTATGCTGTAAAACTTGGTTTTAATTTCAAATCTTTTTTTGTCGGTAGTATTGGTTTCAATTTCAACAGACACAGCCAGGAACAGCTGTCTCTTACACTGGCTTTAGGATGAGTCTTCTGAAAATAGGAACTGTATATATCACACATAAGAGTTCAAGCTATCAGCTGACAGAGCAGACCAGCTTTCCTTACATTTTTGCAGATACTTTTGTGTTTTTGTTTTTTTTTTTCCCAGTAAAAAGAATCTTTCTGAAAAGCTAAGCTAGTTCCACACTACCTGAAACGGAGCGGAAGCAGTTTCGTTTTACTTTAGGAGCGCAGAGTAATAAAGAGGGTTCAACCCTGAATAAAAAAAAGTTTATCATAGTCTTTTCAGTACATTTCAGCAGTGAGTTACCCACATAGTTTTGTTCCTAGTTTTTAAAATGGCTTTAACAATCACACTTTCTTATAGGACAATGAAACTTAGTTAAAAGTCTAGGCCAAACACAAGGAACATGAAGAGTATGATTCAAAGTCCTCATTTCTCAAGACCTTTTATCCTGACACCAAATTTTTCAACTTTTTTCTAGCCACTGGTGACCAGAACTGTATCTTTCCCCAGAAGAAGAGCTGGCACTAAATTGAAAAGGTTTTATTTTGCATAACTGGAAAAAGAAATAAAAAGCCTTGCTTCCTTTGCCGATGCTCGCTCTTTGAATGGGGCCATATGACATAGCTTAAAGCCTTCTCTGTTTATTTGCAGCTTGCTTGCTGCCCCAGAAGAGCGGAAGTTAAAAGCAACAAGACAAAGTGGCCCTGTCAAAATACACTTATCTTCACAGAAAACTCATTTAGTATTAGGCAAACCAGAAATCTCCACTTCTTCTCGAGAAATTACACTATCTGTTAATTAGCAGATTCCTGTTTCATTTACTGTCATTGCCCTTGTTATAAGAAAAGGAGGAGGCACAGCACCTAAGAGCACTTGCCTTTTGCTGCAGCTACTATGCACAGTTTTTCCATTCTGTCATTTGTCTCCCAGTAAGTGTCAGTCATGATACTTGAATGAAAATGGCATCCTGTTTCACTTCCAGTTTGTTCAGGATTGTGTAAGATATTCCTTAAATGGAAAGCTGGGATTTATGACACTGGTAGGAAAGACAGGTTTTTACTGGAAAAAGAACTCTTCAGCTAAAAGCTTGCTTGCTGTGTCCATGCCTCCGTAGGCCCATGTGCTATATGGAAAGTAAACTGGTAGAAACTTGGTTGGAGTACATCAGCTGGTTTCTCAGACCTTGCAAATGGCATGGTGCTAGGAGAAATTCTGGGAAGTGAGCAAGCGGGGCTGTCATGGCCCATCTCCAAAGCTGCTGCTGGGAGGGCAAAGAGCCCATTGTCACAAAGAGCAGCGGCGGAATACCATCCCAGAAGTGGGCAGCTGTGCAAGCTATTTCATGGAGCCCTCAGAGCAGAGCTTCATCTCCCTGTCCTCCTTACTTAGCGCTTAGGGTAAACTTCTGCTCCTGAGATAGAGAACCTGCCTTACGTTTCCTTGTGGCAAAAGACACTGTAGCAAAAGAATGTGCCGATTAGTTGCGTGCAATCTAAACTGCTGTTCTGTGGAAATAAAAAGGTTTCTTTTTTTTTTTTTTTTGGTCTTATCACCAAGGGCATGGTTTTCTCAAAGGTTGTTTGACAGCCCAGAGTCTCGAAGCAGGCAGGTTGGTCCACTGCATGAGAAATACAGCTAAGCAGGGAAGGAACTACGAATAGATGTGCCTTCTATGCAATGTAATATTGACATTTAACTTAGTCCTAGAGCAGCACAGACCATGTAGGAGGCATGAAAGATGAAAATTTCAAGGAGTGAAGCTTAAAACAGGGCATGAAGGAGAAATACATATTTGCAGGGGCCATTCAAAAGAGTTCCAACAGAAGATCCCTGCAACAGGTCATCACTGCTGGGGCAGTCAGTTCCACTGACTTGTGGAATATCTTTAAGAACATGTTCAAGTGTTTGCAGAATGAGGGTTAGAAGTGGGTCCTCTGGTGGGGTGCTGGTACATGGCAGACTGCAGGTTACAAAAGTAGCTCAAACACCTCTAGAGTGATTGCATTCTTGTGAACACTAAGAAAAGAAATTCATGTTTCTGGGCTCACAGGTGCATACGGTCACCCTGCTGTGGCCACCTACCTTTTGTGGAGTGCGCCCCTGGCATACAAAATCCAAAGCTCGGGAGCTTCATTGAGCACAGGACATTTCTCTTATTTAGGAGATTTGATCTTAGTTGAATGGGCTTCAGAGCATAGCATTTTTCCCTCTATTCAGCTCTGTCAGAGGTGTGGTTCTTCTATCACAAAGATTTAGTGATGTTTTCCACATATCTGGGGATAGTAGAAATATTATACAGGCCGGTATTCTGGATCCTAATAAGTGGCCTTTGACATTTCTTTTCAAGTTTCTCTATGAATAGGGAGACCAAGTGTGGGAAAATATCAGCTTGGAGGCAAGACAGACCCAGGACTAGTCTCCAATTGTGATACAATTACTACTATGGAGAGCTGCTTCATTATAATAACAGATTTCAGTGATGCAACAAACTTCATGAAGAAACACTATTGCATAAAACAAACAAACCCAACTCTGTCTTCATGGACCCAGCAATTATTTATCAAGTTCTCACTTGGGAGAGGCCAGTGACAGGTTTATAGTGGAAAAAGAGGTTGCAAAAATGTCCTTTTGGATAGACAACCTGGAAAAAAGAAAACGAGAAGATGGTAGAAAGTTACAGCGTATGGATCTGTTTTCTGCAGGAACTTGTTCTCCAGATTCTGAAAAGTGCATCTGAATGCAAGAAGAGGAGCCCAGGTGGTTCAGTGCAGGGAATTGATACCACAGCTCAGCATCTACATCCCAAAGGAAGTTATTTTGGAGAAGACAGAAATAGTCCTTTTCCTCAGTGGTCCTAAAATCCTGGTCTGTTCTGGCCTGGAGAGGCTGCCCAGCTACTCAAGGCTAAAAAGCTGTGATATTGTGGATGATGACAACAAGCGATTACCAAAAAAGTCCCTTTTTTCTCATAGCTAAAAATTGAGGCTGGGCCTTTCAAAAAACCAAGCAAAAAACAAAACCAGCAAAACTCCAACCAAACAAAAACCCCAACCAAACCTAAACCAAGTAACTAGTAAACTGAGCACATCTTGTCTGGATTACGGAGATACCACAATTAAAGTGTCCCACTGGAGTCTTTTTGTTGGTGGAAGAATATCCCCTTCCAGACCATCTGACCAAAGCTTGGTCTCTCAGAGGGCTTCTGGGTTTGCACTTATTGCTCAAACTAATCACCTTGTTTTGATAAAACAAGGAACAGGAAAACGGGAATGCTGAGGCTTTTAGTTTCTGATAGGCGTCGTACTACATTGTTATTGTCGAGGAAAATCGTTGGAGCCTGGCAGTGCTTATCTCCTCCAGCCATGCTGCAGCCCTAATGCCTCTAGGTGGTGCCTCGCTCCATAGTTTAATGCCAGGAGCTGGGGAGGAGCAGCCTCTGGTTGGATTTTGCCCAGCAAGTTGTGCCAGCCGTTACATCACCCACCGCGCCGTTCCCGGGGGTGGCAGGGGAGCAAAGCAGCTCCTGCTGAGCCCTTCTCCTCGATATATTGCTAGTAAAGTATTGACTTTAGGCAAAAGAGCCACAGCTAGAACTGGAGGGATTTCCCCTGCAACAGACACAATATGTCCATTCATTCAGATCCCACATACAGGCTTCATCCAGAGCTGACTGAGACACCTTCATTTAAAGCCACTGTGGGTCAGGCCCCTAATCCCAAAGAGAAACATCAGTTGCTTTGCTCTGGGGCTGCTGAAAAGCCCTGTCATATGGAGAACTGGCGTCTGTAAGGAGATGTAACCAAGTTTATGCCCTTCAGATTGAAGTGTTAGAAGAGAAAAATTAAATGGGGAGGCTTGTGGGTCATCAGTGGGAGCAAGCACCTAGCTCTTTCCTGCTCTGCAGTCTATTTTGCTAACCTGGGCTGTGTGAAGTTTGTGTGGAGCAGGAACAACTCTTAGAAACACCTGTGGAGCAAAGGATGCCTGCAGGTAGCATAGAGCTGTTCCCTATCCTTGACTGTGAGGAAGGGAGATATTAGGGATTGGAGTTGGAAAGATAACACTTGAGTTTGTTGTGTGTGAAGAAAGCAGTCTTGGTATTTCTCTTTACATCTTTGACGCGACGGACATCCGTTAGGGAGGTTCACAGCCTGGCAATGATCATAGCACAGTTCTTCATCACATCTCTTCCTCTTGACTCTGCAACTAGGAAGCAGAACACACTCTCTGTTTTAAAGCAACCTATTTAGTACACATAGCCATGCAAAATCCAAATCAGCCCTGACACAGCTGGGACACCCCAACTCCTATCTATTCATGCTGTATTCCTGTAAGTCCCTCTCCCACTGGAATAACACAGCTCCCTCCTGACTCATACTTGGGAAGACAGGAGCTGTCTTGGAAGGCTTGCTATTTTCTTTCCTGCTATATCCTCCTCTTGAGAGGAATGACAGTGCCAATATTTGGTATGGGGAGAAAGAATTTGCCCTTGGGCTTCTTCCTTGCCCTTACAGGTTTCCGTGTACTTATATTTAAGGAGGAAGTAAACCTGGAACAAAGGAGGAGGTGGTGTCACAGCTGGAGGGACATCTGAGGAGTGTCATAACTCGAGTTCACCCCTAAATCAGGACATGCCCAGCAGGAGGAGGGGGAACATCTCTGACAAGCAGTGCTCTCCTCAACAGGCTAAAGGATTAACCCTTGGATTTGTTTTTTAGCTGATCCCATGCTAACAGCTTTGGGTGGATTTGGGCTGACTTCTCCACATCGAGTCCTTTGACCTCTTAATCCTTCTGAAATAGCCTAATCCTTCCCTCCCCTCTAACTCCCAATCTCACCAGATCACCTTTTGTTGTTTTTCTCCTTGGACATGTTTTAAGAGCTTGCAGCAGCTTTTCTGGTGGGCTTGGTAATTAGCTGGCAGCTCAGACTCCTTCCTCCCACTGGGCTGTACTTGGGGCTTATTTCAGGGTGGTGCTTGACAAGGGTGTGAGAATTGCAGTTTGAAAGTTTTTCATAATTAAAACCAAAATTAAGCTTTTATGATAAATAATATTGAATATCTCTGACTTCTTTTCCCTTATTTTAACTTTTTCATCCCTAACCACAGCTGGCAGACCCAAAGGGTTATGCAGCTCTAAAAGAGGAGGAAAAGAAACCTGAGAAAAAAAAAAGAAAATTACAGCTGGTAACTGAAGGCAGATATAGTTGTGATGTGGATGGGACAAGGAGGAAAAGAAGAAAGCTAGAGAGGGCTGGCTGCAGAGGTGGTCACATAACTGAGCTGAAATACCTTAAGGACCTGGAGTGTGAGCGAACTGTGGAACATCCTAAAACCACTGCAAGTATGGTCACTAAAAACTGTGTGAGAATGCCTTTTATAGCCCCTAATTCAGCTCACATAATGTTGAGACTCTGAAGGAAGCAACCTAACTAATAGCACATCTATAGGGAAATTCAGTCAGCTTCAGCCAGAGGAGGAGCATGTGCTGTGTTTTTTCCCAAGGATAGGTAACATTCTCTTTCTTCAGCCAGGTCCCACTGTTTCCTTGGCTTCCTCTGCCATCAAGGAAGGAGATGCCCAATCCAACACAAATCAGGGACAACTACCCAAGGGAACAGAGGAACAGAGTTATCTCAGTGGCTCATCCTACACTCCTGCAGAAGGACACCACTGCTGGACTTCAAAAGGAACAGATACTTCCATACACAGCCCAGAAAATTTGTCCACTTCCCTTCTACAAATTAAACTCTTCCTGGATCACCGTTCCTGAAAACATTGAACTTTCACACAGGCGCTATTTATGTGATCAAGGGCAGTAGCCAGTTCTCACACTCTTTTGCACACCTGTGAAGGAAGATGGCCCCTATCTATGGCAATTATACTGCAGACCTGCTGTAAGACCAAGGTTTGGGGCTTAATCAATGTGATACATGGTGAAATAAGTTCCATCTGAATGTAAGGGAAACAGCCTTTATACATCTGTCATGCTGTCAAGTGGCTTGTTTAATTGAAAATCAACACAAAGTATAACATGGAAAAGTCTTCACAAACAGATTCTAAGGCGGGATGCTTTTTGCTCTTTCCAGGCAGTAGAGGAAATAACTTGATTAATCTTTAAGAATGTCTGCTATGGGAAAAAAAAAGAATCCAATCTCTGCACCAAATACAGTTAAATCAAGCCTGGTAAATATCATCCTGAGCACTGTTTGTGATAGATAAATAAATAAACACCAAAACCACGTCGAAATTTTGGCAAGCCTTTGAAGCTTGCACTTTGAAATCGAAAACCAAGGAGGGCTGATTCTGGAGAGTAAGAGAGCAATCTGTTATGCATCCATTCAAATCCATTTTGCATCCTGTTCTGGCGTGAATTTTTTGTTACTTTCCCTTTCCACATACAGGAACAGCTGTGCTAGTTTAGACCAAAAGCCTTCAACATCAGCCCAAGGCAGATTAGTAGGAAGTAATAGCTTGAGACATCCCCATGAGTCTGTGACTTGAAAGCTCCCTGAGCCAGAGGTGGTACTTTGGAATATAGTGGCCCTCCATGGATACCTATTCCACTGAATTATCTGATTTTCTGAAAACAGATGAGCTTTAGTGCTCATGACATCTCCTGGCTGATTTTTGTGGCTCACTTGCATTTGGTGTGAAGAAAATACATCCTTTAGTTCATTTCAAATCTGCTACCTGGTCATTGCTTTATGAATCTTAGTCCCTGTCATGCACCCCCTTCCTGACTCTCAGGGGTTTATAAACTCCTGTCATAGCCCTGCAGTCACTCCTGCCATACTGGGACTGGTTTTCCTTTCTCCTGTGCTGGTAAAAGTCAGAAGTAAGGCAGTGAAGTCTACAGAGGCTGTATAGCAAGCACAGAAGAGAATATTACTCTTTAATGCAAGCTCTGACGTTCCCCTGCAATTTGGCCCTAAACCTAACACAAGAGATTTCTGTATGTTACATTGAAAGCTATTTGGTGCCATTAGTAACAGAGCAATAAACCAGTGATATTTTCTCTCCTGTCCAGAGGGAAAAGAAAACAGGGACTTGAATGCTAAATTCAGTTTTCAAATTCATCAAGATATTGTTTCTGGTTTGGATGTTTTCTGGGTTTCAGTTTTAGGAGTGTTCAAATTCATATCCCGAATGTCCATGCTTACCCAGAAATTCAATGAATTCAGGGGAAACAACTGGTCTCTGAACAGCTGCTAGTTTGGTTTTGAGTGCTTTAAGGCGATCTTATTAAAATAATAAATTTCCATAGGAACTGCTACTGCAGCACTTCTATTTTGTAGGTTTTTTTTTCAAGAGGGAAGTTATGTAAGGCCTGCTGGATGACATCAGCACATCTGGACAGCTCGTAGACTGGGGAGTTTTGAGGAAAGAGGAAACAAACAGGACAGAAACTTGGGTTTTTCTCAGCTTGAGGCAGATAGTGGGATCCTGGAGAGAGAGCTACCAAGTATGCCAGCCCCACGAAGGCCCTGTCTGGCTATCTGCTGTTGAAAAGGTCTCTGAATTTGTCAGCCATCACAGGCAGCAAAAAAAACTGCTGATTGCCACAGTGGGAAGTGCAAGGCCAAGCAAATTTGTTCGTGATTCCAGCACTGAATGCTTATTCCATAGCTACGGTTTGTATTTATGCTCAGAAATCCTTGGAGGGAGGATTTGTCCCCTCTCTTGCCTAAGTAAGAAGTATTGCACAACAGGCAGGTGCTGGATGCCTTGGAGAAACTTCTGCTCATTCCTGTTGATAGGAAAGCCATGGAATGCAGTGTTCAGGCAGAGTGGGGCTACCACATTGCAATGGCATCCTTTCAGTGCCTCCAGATACAACAGCTACTTGCTTGCTAGTTTAGACCCTTATAGCATATAAAATAACAACAACCCTGTCAGGTTTACAAGCCCCAGGACCTGAGTGATGGTGCATGAGTTAGAACCTCTGGCCTTCTGGTAAAACCAGATCTGCTTATTCAAGCAAAGGTTCCTGAAAAGGCTCCAGAGGCAAAAAACCCCTCCACCCAAGCTGATTTGGTTTAAGCTTTTGCACACATCTTCATGATATAACTGCTTTCCAATAGAGCTACCTCTTAAAAACATAATTAGAGGTCAAATAGTAATGGACAATCTATGCCTTCAAATGCCATTAAATACACTGATACAAACCTGCTTCTGTCCACAAAGTTCCTGTGCTTGACTAAACTTTCAGGGGCTGGTCATTAGTCTCAGTCATAGATTGCTTAAATCATGCTGTTTTATAATCCTCTGCAAGCAAAAAAATCAATATTGGAGTACTTTGCTTGTGTAACAGCCCACATTTAGTGAGCTTTGAGTGCCTCTTCAGTGAGATAATACCAAGCATTAAAATACGTAGAGAGAGCCTCCTGTATTCACTATGAATCGATTTTCATCCTTTTAATATTCTTGCTTACAAGGAAAATCCTATATAACACACTGGCCTTTTTCCCTACCAGTTCACCTCCTTCTTGGTCTTTGGGCTTGTTCCTTGGTACTCTCCTAGTGCAAGCTGGTGGAGGGAACTACAGCAGCAACAGCCTGTTGATCAGTTTTGCATAAACTGAGTTGTATAAACTCAACATTAAGGTATCCACAGCTGGAGAGAAGAAGAAAGCAGAAGGAAACTGCTAATATCCTTTGCAATGATGAAAATATGAACTTGTTGTCAGTACTAGCAGTGTGACACCAATCTGCCCCTTCTTGCTCTGGTGGCTTCAGCTTGCCTGGCCACTCCCCTGCCTGCGGACATGCCTGGTACACTCTCTGTGGTTTTCCAGGCAGATTTCTGGGGATAAAGCAATTTGACAGGGTTTGGTAAAACAAATAATTTCACTCACTACCTTGTAAAAGATAAGGAGTTTAGGAGGGAATGATGGTGAGTCATAGTCTCTCTTTAAAGGGTTAACTTCATAACTTGGGCTACATCTGTATGTGTTACATCCTCTCAGTCTGTACTATCTCTGGAAAAGCATTTTAGCAGAGGCAAAACTGGTTTTTGCCAGTACAAGTCTTCTCAGCAGAATAACCTGTACCTGTAAGCTGTAGCCCATCATCTACAGCTATGTCTACTGCAGTTAATTTTTCTAGTGTAGCTGCATCATTCACCATCCATATCTCTTTGCAAACTCTGTCCTTCACAACTCCATCAGGAAAAATATATAACATTGGCCTGATTGCTGTTCTCCTTTTCATAGGCCACTGTAACTGCTCTGTCTCAGTTCAATTTCCTACAAACCAGAACTTAAGAAGCTTTTTCTGCCCCACCCCCCCCCCCCCCCGCCCCCCCCTGTTTTTTTTCTTTTTCTTTTTTTTTTTCGATGAATCAGGTGTGTGTTGAAAATTAGTACCCGATGTACACGTGGTTTGCATGTGTGCTATGGGACTGGGTCTTAGGTTGCTTATTTATAGGTAATTAAATGAAAAAAATAGATTAAAGCATATTTATGTAACAAAATATGTTTTGGATGTGACTGATAAACATCTTTCCATGTGTTACTTTTATAGCAGTAAATATCTAGGGACTGCAAAAAACAAGTGCTCCAGTAGAAAATGCTTCAACAACAGATGATGAATCCTGCTTAAACAGTTTTTATGCCTAAAATCATAATTAAATTTATTTTAAGCAAAGTTGCTGGTATACTTGCAAAGCCACTGTCTTCCTCTGAGACTGCCAGATGTTTTATCATAACTTGAACTACAATGTAGTGTGAAGACTGTATCTGTTACTTTGTTGAATAATTTGTTGTATTTTCTTTAATTTTCCCATCTCCTTCTTTATATCCAGCCATATCCTCCCTCTTCTTGACCTGGACTATTGGCTTGTAGCTTTACATTCAGACCATGGCTGCACAGAAACACCCTCTGCTCTGAGTGGTGTTGCTGCAAGTCCTACTGAAGGCTCTGATTCTCCTCCTGAGGTGAACTGCAAAGGCATGCATCCATCAATGTGCTTTAAAAAGCAATGGTGTTAGATAAAGTTTCCAGCTGGAGGGGGAGGAATGCTACTTTTCCCACCAGAAAATGCCTTCCCAGCCCAGGGACTAACTTGTGTATAAGACCATTTCTGCTGCTGTTTTCTAACATATCAATTCTCTCCCAGGATTCAGGCAGAGGAACAATCTCGAGGCTTGGGCCTCTCCTACACTCACACACAATTCTTGGAAAAGCCCCAAAACCTTGGAAATTATACATGTGCTCCTCAAAACAAGAAATTAGATCCAGCATCAGTTATTTGCACTGGTAATTGTATTCTTCTCTGTAGTTACCAGTACATGGAAGCTGTTGCTCTTGCAGACCTCTCCTTTCCTTAGTCAATTTAATGCAGCAGAAGTGATGACAACTAATGCAAACAGTCTTCCTGGTACATGGGAATTTTTCTAAATAAGATATAGAGATGCATGATTTTGGGCCTCTGCTCTTTGGAAACTGCTTCTGTACTCAATTCTTAATGAGCAGGCTAGGGAGTTTTTTTCCCATCTCTATCTTAATATAAAGAAAGTGTTTAAGACAGCCTTTTCCTTTTCAGCGATCCATAAAGCACCATGTTTGCAAACTCATGCCCACGTCAGATTATTTTTACCATTACAACTGGTCTCCCCATGGAATTTGTTAACATGTTGCTGGCTATTTCCATCTTTCACATGAAAATGGATCTACTGGGTATCACAGAGCTCAATTATTATGAGGTTTTTTGATGAAAGACTTAAATTGCATCCGAGAAATACAAATTACAGGGCCTAATGTCTCCCTAGAGATTTTAATTTAATACACAAAAGGAGCTGCTTACTCCCTACTGAGGTCATTACACAAAAATATTTTTTCTGGTGAGCAGAGTAATTGGGACCACTGGAGCTTGTTTCCCCCACCCCCCTCCTGAAAAAGGATGGGTCAATTTTGGCTGCCTCTGAAGGTTTATAAGCTTTGTCAGTGATCATGCCTAAGATTAATTTTATTGTTGTTTCTATAAAGAACAAAGAACTCATAAGAGCCCGTGTTCATGCACAGGCATTGCTGAGGGCAGCGGTCTCTCTTTTCACCATTATAACATGACACTGGAGGAAATCACTGAGGTCCAGATCCCCATGAGCGTGAATACCCAAATGATGGTGCCAAACTCCCCTCCCTGCAGCACAGAACCCCTTTGGAAAGCCAAGTAACCCTCAGAAAATGTAGTGGGTCAGTGAGAAAGGGGAGCTGTCTCAGGAGGTTGCCCATGTCACAGGTGCCTGAACAGTTTCATGTCCAAGGTTGCTGGCTGCCATTGATGGAGCCAATCCCACCCATCTGCTTTTCCCTGGTGTCTACTGTGTGGAGATCTGAGCTTTAGGGCTGGGCAGTCTAAGGCAGATCCAGCAAAGTCCCCATATACTCATTTAACTCCAGCATAAACAAACATGTGCTGAGGTCACCCCCAAATCATGGCAGCGCGGGAGTCAGAGGGATGTTGGCAGATCAGGCCACGGGGTCAGGAAAGATGATCCCTCCACAGTCCCCATTACAGTTCCATTAACCTCAGCGACTCAGCTCCTGTGTGTGGTTAAAATCTAAACACTTGCATAAGTGGTTTGTTAAACCGGTGCCAGAAAGACCAATGTCTTGCAGGACTGAGCCCCTTAATTCTCGCTTTCTGAGAAGTAGGGGGGAAAATCAAAGAGCTTTGGACTGTTTGATCCAACAAGAAAGGCAAATTCTGAAGTCAAGGAACCCTCAGGATGCTTTGCAAGAAAAAAATGACCAAGGCTGTTCAGGGTTTCCATGCTGCAACCGTGCCTAGGGCTGTGGTAACCATAACTTTGCCAGGATGCAGGATATTTTTGCACAGCAGAATGAGCCAAGACATTATTCATCGTGCTGTTTGTAGGCACAACCTATGTGTGTCACTAGTGTGAAATTCTGCCTCTTCTTTCTAACTTGAGAAAAACTTTCCAAATACTAATTTTTTTCTCCTCGCTCTCCTATTGAAGAACAAAGCACTCAGGAGAATGGGCAGCTGAGAGTCACACTTGTTCCCTGAGTGCCACTAAACTTCGTTAACAGAAACAGATGATAACAAGTATGCTAAAAACAAGAATGAAAATATGCCTCAAACAAATCAATATACTTCCAAAAACAAGGCTCTCAACTACACAGGTTTCTCCCAGAGGGGAGAGGCTGCGGGAACAAGCAGATGACACTTGTTAGTCACGTCACTTAACTGCACGCCTGGAAAGCACTCAGATCTGATGGTGATGATGATGACACCATAAGACCCTATGCAGAATTAATGCTGTGCCGCAATAAAGGCTTTTTCAAAGGCATAGATGGAGCTATTATTTTCCCTCAGGGTTTTAGGCACTGAACTCTTTCAGGAGCCATTTAATTATTTTGTTTTATTTCTGCTAAATCGGCATAGGAAAGCTTAGTAGAAGGATTGTTCATTTTGAGAAGGTTCCTCAGGGAAGCCATGAGACGAAATAGCAGTAATTTCTCCCACATATAACTCACCAAGAAAAATAGCAGAGGATATAAGGTGGTAATAACAGAAAGGGGAAGATTATCTTTTTAAAACAGTTGCTTGATACCAATGGATAGTGAATGTATTTAATGTCATAAACATAGGTTTACTTAGGGAAGACATGAGAAAATATCAGGAGCAGAGACGCTGACAACTAAAATTAAATTAAGACTGGAAAGCGTAAGAGGGAGGGAGGGAGGAGGGAAAAGAACTCCATTAGTAACGGTCTTATGGTGGTGACAAAGACTTAATAGTTGGATCCCAGCCATTTGTTTCCTGCAGACATTAGCCTGTCAAAGCACTTGTTAATCTGGGGGTCTGACTGGTTTTCTCCCTCCTTAGAGGGAGGCAGTTGAGGCAGAGACCTGAGTGTATAAATATACATATGTCTCTGGTGTGACCTTGCTTACAGAGAGGAGACAGGTTATCAAGTCCTGCTTCCCTGAACACACAGGGACTTTGCTCTGAGCTGTGCAGGCTTGTTGAACCCTGGGCTCTTGACTCAAGCAGTCCCACCTGTCTTCCCATCCTCTGGCACACTCCTAGATCTGATGGCACATTCCTTCTTCCAGCCAAAACATGTCATTTCAGGCCTCTGCCTGCCATCAGTGGTCCCTTCCCCATCCCCCCAGCTGATAACATTGTGTTGCTGCCAAACCTGGGAGATGCTACCTTCTGCTGGTGAAAATGAAGCCCCATCCAGCAGTTACTAGTATCTTTTCTGTCAATAGGTCTTCCCTTATGCCTCCAGCATCAAGGTGTATTCTGTTTTTAAACTGATGAAGGGACCACGCTGCCCACGACTGCAAAACAGGGCTCAAAAGTATTTTTTCATCTACACTTTGTTCTAATCCTTTTGGGCCCTGAATCTTCAAAGACTTATGTTGCTGAATGTAAGTCTTAGCAGCAATGAGTTGTCCCTTTGACTTGATATACATCTGATTTTATGGTTCGTGATTGACTTTGTGACCATTCCCCCAGTCTGTCAGTGGCATTACTTGTAGAGTGTCAAACACATAAATCATGGCAGGTTTCAGGCTTGGATGTTAGGATAGAAACTCTCCCTTGGAAAAGGTGTTGAAAATATTCACCTGGGTGCAACTCTCAGCTGAGGATACTGGTGACAGATTGAGTACCTTGAGAACAGTAATGGCTCAAGCGTCCAACAATACACCACCAGGCGACATGTCCTGTCCCTCTGCCAGGCAACCAGCCAGAGACTGGGATCTTAAAATTAAGCTCCAGTTACTTAAGTTTGTATGCTCTTAAGTTTTACTGCCATAGGGAGCATTAGAACTCTTTATCTTTTGTTTAATATAGGCCAAAGAATCCCATTCAACAAATTCAGCATCAAGCTCAGAAGTTCTGATTGAGCCATGAAGAAATATGTCCAAATCTTGACATAAGACTAAAAGGAATGGGGAACACCCCATATTAAACTGTTCTCATATTGGCTATGAAACATTGCTCCTTCAACATCTTTCTCATGTGGGACACCTATTTGGCTTGAGGATGTCAGCCTCATCACCAAGACATCACAAAAATTAGGTTTTGTGTTGGGAGAGTGTTAAGAGAACAACAGAGCCTACAGCTCCTAGGATGCTAGGCCTGAAAAAGGCATGCCAAGGGGAGTACGGCACTGAACCAACATTGCTTCTTCAACACATTTATTTCAAAGAAAGAAATAAAGCAAGCAAGCAAGCAAGAAAGAATCTTTCCTCAGGCCCATGATACCATGTAAACTAAGGTTAGGATTAGCATTCAGAAAGCCACAAAACTTATAGCTCCTGGGATGCTAGGACTGAAAAAAGAATGCCAAGGGGAGGACTGCACTGCACCAAAGTATCTCCATCAAAACCTTTTTAATCTTGAGCACCCATTTGGCTTGAGGATGTCAGCATCCTCTCAAAGAAATCACAAAAATTGGGGTTAGGGTAAGGGTTAGTGTTGAGAGAGCCAAAAATCTTACACTTACAGCAATACTAGGGCTGGAAAGTCATGCCAAGGGGAGCATGACATTGTACCAACATTGCTCCTAAGGATGCGTCTGAGGTTTATATCCTTCAGACTAATGGATGGCACAGATGAGACAGGTGTTGAAGGAGCAATATTGGTACAGTACCATGTTCATCTTGGTATGCCTTTTTCGGCCCTGTTATCATAGGACATGTAGGCTTTGTGGTTCTCTTATTCATACCCCTAATGCTAACCCTAATTTTTGTAACTAGTTGGTGCTGAGGCTAACATCCTCAAGCCGAACAGGTGTCCCAGATGAGAAAGGTGTTGAAGGAGCAATGTTGGTATAGTGCTGTGCTCCACTTGGCATGCTTGTTTCACCCCTACTTTTATAGGACTTGTAGGGTTTATGGCTCTCTGAACTCTAACCCTAAACCTAACCCTAATTCTTATTGTTAATTTTAATCTTTTATCTGAGGTTGACATCCTCCAGCCAAATGGGTGTCCCATGGGAGAAAAGTATTGAAGGAGCAATGATGATGAAGTGCCGTGATCCACTTGGCATGCCTTTTCCAGCCCAAGTATCCTTGGAGGTGTAAGATCTGTGACTCTTTGAATTCTAACCCTGACCCTAACCCTAAGTTTTGTGACATCTTGAAGATGATATTGACATGCTTGAGATAAATGGGTGTCCAGCTTGAGAAAGGTGTTGAAGGAGCAATGTTGGTGCAGTGCCATGCTCTACTTGGCATATCTTTTCCAGCCCTAGTATCACAGAAGCTATGAATTTTGTGTCTTTCTGAACTCTAACCCTAATTTTTATTTCATCTTTTAGCATAGGCTGACATCTTCCAGCCGAATAGGTGACCCATAAAAGAAAAGAGTTGAAGGAGCAATGCTGGTGCAGTGCTGTGCTCCCCTTGGCATGCCTTTTTCGGTCCTAGTATCATAGGACATGTAGGCTTTGTGGCTGTATTAACACTACCCCTAATGCTAACCATGATTTTTTGTGACAGCTTGCAGATGAGGCTCACATCCATAAGTTTAATGGGTATCCCACATGAGAAACATGTTAAAGGAGCAATATTGGCAAAGGGCCATGCTCCCCTTGGCATGCCTTTTTCAGTCTTAGTATACCAGGAAGTGTAGGCTTTGTGCCTCTCTAAAACTCAACCCTATTCCCAAAGCTGACTGTAATTTCCAAGGCATTGTAGATCTGAGGCTGACATCCTCCACCTGAAAGGGTGTTCCAGTATGGGAAACGTGTTGAAGGAGCAATATTTGTGCAGTGCCATGTTCCCTTTGGCATGCTTTTTTCAGCCCTAGTATCACAGAAGCTATCAGTTTTGTGGCTTTCTGAACCTGAACCCTAACCCTAAACCTAATTTTTATTGCATCTTTTAGCAGAGGCTGACATCCTCCAGGGAAATGGGTGTTCCATATGAGAAAGTTCTTGAAGGAGTAATGTTGGTGTAGTGCAATGCTCCCCTTGGAATGCCCTTTTTAATCCTAGTGTCATAGCACAATGTAGGCTTTTTGGCTCTCTGAACGCTAACCCTAAGCCTAATTTTTCTTGGGTCTCTTAGCTGAGGCTGACATCTTTGAGCTGAATGGGTGTTCCAGATGAGAAAGGTGCTGAAGGAGCACAGTTGGCACAGTGCCGTGCTCTTATTGGCATTCTGTTTTCATCCCTAATATCTGGGAACCACTCAGTTTTGCGGCTTTCTGAACCCTAACCCTAACCCTAATTTGCATGGCATCATGGATCTGAAGATGCATCTGCTATCCAAAAGAATATCCCAGATGAAAAACTTTTTGAAGGAGCAATGTTGGTGTAGTGCTGTGGTTCCCTTGGCATGTCTTTTTCAGGCCTAGCATCACAGGACATCTAAGCTTTATGGCTCTCGGAATGCTAGCCCTAACCGTAACCCTAAGTTTTGTTGCATCTTTTAGCTGAGGCTGACATCCTTGAGCCGAATAGAAGTGCCAGATGAGAAAGGTGTTGAAGAAGCAATTTTGGTGCAATATCGTTCTCCCCTTGGCATTCTTTCTCAGCCCTAATATCCCAGGAGGTGTAGGTTTTGTGCCTCTCAGAAGGCTAATGTCTACTCTAACCCTAACCTTAACCCTAACCCTCATTTACATGGTGTTCTGGATCTGAAGTTTATGTCCTCCAGTGGAATGGGTGGTGCAGATGAGAAAGGTGTGATAAGAGCAATGTTGGTGCAGTGCCATCCTCCCCTTGGCATTTCTTTTTCCTCCCCATTCTCCTGGGAGTTTAAGGCTCTGCAGCTCTCTGAACACTAATCCTAACCCTAATTTTTGTGACATCTTGGGTTGGATGCTGACATCCTTGAGATGAATGGGTGTCCAATTTAAGAAAGGTGTTGAAGGAGCAATGTTTGTGCAGTGCCATGCTCCCCTTGGCATGCCTTTTGCTGTTCTTCTAGCACCGAAGCTATGAGGTTTGGGGCTTTCTGAACCCTAATCCTAACCCTGAATTTTTATTGCATCCTTTAGGCTGGCATCCTTCTTCCAAATGTGTGTCCCATATGAGAAAGGTGCTGAAGGCACAGTCTTGGTGTAGTGCCATGGTCCCCTTGGTATTCCTTTTTGAGTCCTAATATAATAGCTGTGTGGCTCTCTGAGCAGTAACCATATCCCTAAGCTTTATTTTCACTGGGTCTTGTATCTGAGACTGATATTTTCAAGCCAAATAGGTGTTCCAGATGACAAAGTTGTTGAAGGAGCACTGTTGACCCAAGGCCATGCTCCTGGTTTTATGCCTTTTTCAGCCCTAGTATTACAGAATCTAGAAGGTTTGTGGCTATCTGAACCCTAACCCTAACCCTGCTTTTTCTCGCATCTTGTAGCTGAGGCTGGCATCCTCCAGCCAAACAGATGTCTCATATGAGAATCGTGTTGAAGGAACAATGTTGGTACAGTGCTGTGCTCCTCTTTCATGCTTTTTTCAACCTTGTATCCCATGAGCTGTTATCTTTGAGCCTGTATTAATGCTAACCCAAACCTTAACCCTAATTTGCATGATAGCATAGATCTTAAGTTGATGTCCTCCATCCAAATGTGTGACCCATACAAGAAAGGTGTTTACAAATCCATGTTGTTATGTTGTTGCACTGCTGTTCTGTCCTTTGAATGCCTTTTTCAGCTCAAGTATCCCAGAAGCTGTATGTTTTGTGGCTTTCTGAACACTAAAACCTAACTCGAAGCCTAATTTGAATGACAACATGTATCTGAAGATAACATCTCTTATCTGAATGGGTATCCAAAATTAGAAGGTTTTTGAATGAGGAATATCAGTGCAGTCCTGTGTTCCCCTTGGCATGTTTTCTTCATCCCTAGTATCCCAGGAGCTGCAGGCTTGTGCCTCTCAGTTTGCTAACCCTGGCCACAATTTCCACGGTATAATGGATGTGAAGCTGATGTACTCCAGCCTAACGGGTGTCCAGATGTGAAAGTTGTTGAAGGAGCAATGTTGGTGCAGTGATATTCTCCCCTTGGTATGCCATTTTTCAGCCCTAGTATCTTATCAGCTATAGGTTTTGTGGCTTTCTGAACCCTAACCCTAACCTTGATTTGCATGGCATCATGGATCTCAGGATGATTGGATCGGATCTCCTATCTGAATGATTGTCCAAGATGAGAAAGGTGTTCAAGGAGCAATGCTGTTGCAGTGCCAAGCTTCCCTTGACATGCTTTTTCCAGCTCTAGTATCCAAGAAGCTGTAGCCTCTGTGGCTTCCTTAACGCTACCCCTAATCCTTACTCAGATTTCTGTGACAGTTTGGTGATGAGGCTGACATCAATGAGCTGAACGGTTGCCCCATGTGAGAAAGATATTGAAGGATGATTCATAGAAAAAGCTCTGAGTCTGGAAAGTCCCGTTGTAAAGTCAATAACTACCAGTTCAGTAAAGGCCAGTCTTGGCAGAACATTTACCCAGATACTTCCTTCTTTCTATTGTTACAGACTCATCAAGCTTAACACCCCTTGACTACAACGTAGAACTGAATTTACTTACTTACAATGGATTATATTTCATCCTATACTTCTCTATTTCAATCCCCCTTTTTTTCTGTTCCTTTGCAAATTCTTTTGCAACTATTTTATATAATTCCATTACCATTCAAAGTCTTTCTAAAATATTTTCCCTTTTTCTACTTGATGTTTAATCCTATTCCTCTTCCACTCTCCATAATTCATCACTGATTTTTTCAACACCCAAAAAAGCCTTGAACAGAGATACATGTGATCAAGATTACAACTATTATCATTAACACACTTGTTAACAGTTGCTTTAATCAGGAAAAATTGGGTAGTCACAATGTTAACTTATTTCCAGATTTCTTCAAATCCCCATGAGGTGTCATCCTGAGCAACCTTGTGAAACACTTTAACATGTTTCCAAATCTCTTTTATATTAGTTGTAATTCTCCCGCTTTGATCTACATCGGAACAACAGCTATCATTTATTACTGACAAAATCTTCCCTGAGATGCCAATAGTAGGTCTAATGCCATGTGATTCTGGAGTACTATTTTAGGTAAAATAATTTCTTCTTGTACTGCTAAAATGGCATCAACAGTAAGATTTCCATTTCTTCAGTTGTAGCTGAAATATTTACAATGATTTCCCCAGTTCAGTAATACCTGAAGATGGAATAAGCTACCTAGCAAAACTGCAAAAAGCTGTATTTCGTTCTGCTATTGGATTATATCCTCATTTAACTCTTTCAATAATAATCCGAATCCAAGTTCCAGGCAGATGAGTATCGATAATGATAAGATTGAGAACTACAGCACCTAGTGTGCAAGTTCCTTTTCAATTCAGAGGTAAGGCCTTATATGCATTTTCTCCACATAACCAATATCATCCTTTTCCTTTAGGCATGTTCCAATAGCCAGTTAGAATTTTTCTATTCTGAAGTTGTATTGTCCAACTATAATGTGGGTAACTTCCTATTGATATGTTACTATGTTTGAAGGTTTTATTCATAATATTTGAAGTTTGGAATTTTAAAACTTGCAGATTGGTATGGTTCTGGTATTCTAATTTTCTTAAAAGGAATGGGAATGCCAATTAAAATGATATGCAGCCATCCTCCTGACTTAAGCAACTGAATACGAACCCAGTAATCACTTTTGTTCAATACATTAGTGACATTTTGGATTAACATTAAGTATATATTCTATGTTTCTACACTTGTTATTACATAAATCCATATTAAGACCGATAAAATCTCATGTGCAAGGGTTCCTAAAACCCATCCTGCCATGTTCCCTTTGGTTCTGGTGCTTTCTTGATTCTTAAATAGTGTATTCAGGTGGTTTGTTCCTTCAATTTGATTGCAGCCAAAGTTGTTAGCAGCACTTGGTATGGTCCACTCCACTTTTCTTCAAGAGGTTCACCTGTAAAATGTTTGTTATAAACCCGTTCTCCTGGTCTAGAGGGGTGGACTGAGTGATCTAAACTGCTTGCTCTTGTTCCTAATATGCTTTTATTTATCCCTTCCAATTGTTTTTCCATATTTACCAAAAATTGTTGGAGATAGCCTTCTCCTACTTCATGAAGATTTTCTGCTTTAAACTGAGAATGGTATGGTCTTCCATGAAGAATCTCATATGGGCTAAATCCTTCCTTTGGCTGAGGTTTTGTGCTAATTCTCAATAACGCCAGTGGTAATGCTTGATACCAATATAATTTAGTTTCTTGACAATTTAGTTTCTTCTTTGCCTCAGTCTTCACTTGCAAAGGCTCTGACCACACCACTCAAGCCTTGGAAGGCAGAGGCAGGGACTGTGAAAATGATGACCCTAGGCCCACTGTAGGAGGTCTTGTTCGAGACTATCTTAAGAACCTGAAAGTACACAAGTCCATGGGACCTGATGAAATCCATCTGTGGGTCCTGAAGGAGCTGGCAAATGAAGTTGCAAAGCCACTGGCCATTATATTTGAAAAATCATGGCAGACAGGTGAAGTTCCTGACGACTGGAAAAAGGGAAACATAAACCCCCATTTTCAAGAAAGGGAAAATGGATGACCCAGGGAATTACAGACCAGTCAGTCTCACCTCTGTGCCTGGCAAAATCTGGGAGCAGATTCTCCTGGAAGGCATGCTAGGGCACATGAAAAACAACAAGGTGCTTGGTGACAGCCAGCATGGCTTCACTAGGGGGAAATCCTGCCTGACCAATTTGGTGGC
This sequence comes from Melopsittacus undulatus, assembly GCF_012275295.1. Classification (NCBI taxonomy): domain Eukaryota; kingdom Metazoa; phylum Chordata; class Aves; order Psittaciformes; family Psittaculidae; genus Melopsittacus; species Melopsittacus undulatus. The sequence continues at coordinate 89,762,385 of NC_047527.1, read as the reverse complement.
CTTCTATGACGGGGCTCGGAACTGATGGGCAGGGGTGGAGCAGTTGACGTCATCTACCTGGACTTGTGTAAAGCATTTGACACTGTCCCACATGACATCCTTGTCTCTATATTGGAGTGTCATCAATTTGATAGGTGGACCACTCGGTGGATAAAGAACTGGCTGGATGGCTTCACACAAAGAGTTGTAGTCAATGGCTCAATGACCGTCAGGAGCCCAGTAATGAATGGTGTCCCTCAGGGATCGGTGCTGGGACCAGTCTTGTTCAACATCTTTGCCGCTGACAAGGACAGCGAGATTGAGTGTGCCCTCAGCAAGTTTGCCAATGACACCAAGCTGTGTGGTTCAGTTGATACGCTGGAGGGAAGGAATGCCATTCAGAGGGACCTTGACACACTTGTGAGGTGGGCTGATGCCAACCTCATGAAGTTTAACCAAGCGAAGTGCAAGGTCCTATGCCTGGGTCGGAGAAATCCCAGGCACAGCTACAGATTGGGCAGAGAAGAGATTCAGAGCAGCTCTGTGGAGAAGGACTTGGGAGTGTTGGTTGTTGAGAAATTTAATATGAACTGGCTTCAATGTGTGCTCACAGCCCAGAAAGCCAACTGTATCCTGGAGTGCATCAAAAGGAGCATGACCAGCAGGTCGAAGGAGGTGATCCTGCCCCTCTACTCTGCTCTCATGAGACCTCACTTGGAATATTGTGTACAGTTCTTGTGTCCTCAACATAAAAAGGACATGGAACTGTTGGAACAAGTCCAGAGGAGGGCCATGAGGATGATCAGGGGACTGGAGCACCTCCCATATGAGGACAGGCTGAGAGAGTTGGGTGTGTTCAGCCTGGAGAAGAAAAGGCTGCACGGAGACCTCATAGCAGTGTACCAGTATCTGAAAGGGGCCTATAAGGATGCTGGTGAGGGACTCTTCATTAGGGACTGTGGTGATAGGACAAGGGGTAATAAGTTAAAACTTTAACAGGGGAAGTTTACATCAAATACAAGGAATAAATTCTTTACTGCTAGGGTCGTGAGGCACTGGAATGGGTTACCAAGGAAGCTGTGGATGCTCCATCCCTGGTGGTGCTCAAGGTCTGGTTCCGCAGAGAGCCTTGGGTGTCATGGTTTAGTGTGAGGTGTCCCTGCCCATGGCAGGGGGGTTGGAACTAGATGATCTTAAGGTCCTTTCCAACCCTAACTATTCCATGATTCTATGATTCTAAATCTCACAAATTTCTTGTTTGTTTAGATTATTCATTTTTTCTATTTGTCCACTGGCCTGAGGCCTATATGGAACATGTAATTTTCCATCAATTTCCAATTTCTTATTGATTTTTTACAATAATTTTGCATTAAAATAAGAACCTCAGTCAGAGGAAATGGTCTCCAGAACTCTAATATTTTATTTAATAACATTTTAATCACTTGTTTTGTATTATTTACTGCAAGGGAGTGCTTCTGGACAGTCTGAAAAAGTGTCTGTCAATATCAACAAATATCAATAACCTCCTTTCTTAGGTAGTTCAGAAAAATCTATCCCAGGTCAAAATGGTGTTGAAGAAGGAATGTTGGTGCAGTGCCATTCTCCCCTTGGCATATATTTTTTAGTCCTCCTTTAAAATGAAAGGAAGGAAGAAAGGGAGAGAAAGAAAGAAAGGGAAAGAAAGGGAAAGAAGGGGAAAGAAAGGGAAAGAAAGGGAGAGAAAGAGAGAGAGAGGGAGAAAGAAAGAAAGAAAGAAAGAAAGAAAGAAAGAAAGAAAGAAAGAAAGAAAGAAAGAAAGAAAGAAAGAAAGAAAGAAAGAAAGAAAGAAAGAAAGAAAGAAAGAAAGAAAGAAAGAAAAAAAGAAAGAAAGAAAGAAAGAAAGAAAGAGAAAGAAGGAAAGAAAGAAAGAAAGAAAGAAAGAAAGAAAGAAAGAAAGAAAGAAAGAAAGAAAGAAAGAAAGAAAGAAAGAAAGAAAGAAAGAAAGAAAGAAAGAAAGAAAGAAAAAGAAAGAAAGAGAAAGAAGGAAAGAAGGAAAGAAGGAAAGAAAGAAAGAAAGAAAGAAAGAAAGAAAGAAAGAAAGAAAGAAAGAAAGAAAGAAAGAAAGAAAGAAAGAAAGAAAGAAAGAAAGAAAGAGAAAGAAAAAGAAAGAAAGAGAGAGGGAGAGAGAAAGGAAGGAAGAAAGGAAGGAAGGAAGGAAGGAAGGAAGGAAGGAAGGAAGGAAGGAAGGAAGGAAGGAAGGAAGGAAGGATCCTCATTTGTTTTCTGTCTTTGTAACAACAGACGTCTTGCTTAAGCTTGCATCTTTTGCTAAACATCTTTGCACAAGTCCAGGCAGATGACACCAACTGCTCTACCCCTATCCATCAGCTCCATCATACAAAGCCACCAAATTGGTCAGGCACCAAGCACCTTGTTTGTCATGTGCCTTAGCATGCCTTCCAGGAGAGTCTGTTCCAAGATTTTGCCAGGCACAGAGGTGAGACTGTTTGTCAGTGACAATAGAAAATGGTCTGTGGTGAAATAAAAAAAAATAAAAAAAATAGAGAAGTAGTGTTTGGCACAGGTTGTGGGATCATAATATTAAGAACAGGGGAGTTAACACCGCTGTTAGCAAAAGGGAATATTATACACATGAGATAATGCTCCACAGTGGCTCCTCCCCCAAAAGGTCCTGCTTTGGTTCCTCCCTGGAAAGTCCCACTTTGTCTCCTCCCTGGAAAGTCCCTGAACCCCAGAGACCCTTCTAGTGTAAGCTGGCCACTCCTTCCGATGTAGGCTGGCCCTCAGCATCAGAATGAGTGTGCATTTTCGCTAGTATAAAAGGCCAACTCTTATGCAATGTGGAGAGGCAGAACCTCATACTACCCAGGTCAACGTTGCCTCTGCGGTGACAGCCACTAAGGTTGAGCCTGCCACCTTGCACTGCGATGATGTTTCTCAGAGATGGTTTCCTGATCATCATTACATGGTCTTTGAGGTTGGTAAGATAACCAAATATCAGAAATATCGTTTACTGTATCTTTTGTTATGTCTATGTTTTCCCTGTATTAATAAACTAGTTGTGATTTTTTATTGTGTTGCATTTCTCTCAACCCGGAATCCTCAAACTCTGGAACAGACTGACTGGTCTGTAGTTCCCTGGGTCATCTATTTTCCTCTTCTTGAAAATAGGGGTTATGTTACCCTTTTCCCAGTCATCAGGAACTTCATCTGGCTGCTATGACTTTTCAAATATGATGAACAGTGGTTTAGCAACTTCATTCACCAGCTCCTTCAGGACCTGCTGTCCTGATGAAGATTTCATCAACTCCCATGGACTTGTGCACATCCAGTTTCTTAAGATGGTCTTGAACCTGATCCTCTCCTACAGTGGGCCCAAGGTCTTCATTCTCATCATCCCTGCATCTGCCTTCCAAGACTTCGGCGGTATGGTTGGAGCATTTGCCAGTGAAGACTGAGACAGAGAAGTCATTAAGAACCTCAGCCTTCTCCAAATCCAGGATAGCCAGTTCTCCTGATAGCTTCCAGAGAGGGGTCATGTTGTCCCTAGTCTGTCTTTTATTCGCAAAGTACCTATAGAATCCCTTCCTGTTATCTTTCACATCCCTGGCCAAGTTTTATTCTAAGTGGGCCTTAGCTTTACTAACCTGGTCCCTAGCTTCTGAGGTTAACATCCCTGTATTCTTCCCAGGCCACCTGTCCTTGCTGCCACCTTTTATAAGCCTCTTTTTTCATTCGAATTTTTCTCAGCAGCTCCTTATCCATCCAAGGAGGTCTCCTGGCCCTCCTGCTGCACTTCCTTCTAGTCGGGATGCAACACTCCTGAGCTTGTAGCAGGTGATCCTTGAATATTAACCAAGGGTCTTGGGCTCCCTTGCCCTCTAGGGCTATATCCCATGGAACCTTACTAAGCAGGTTCCTGGAGAAGCCAAAGTCTGCTCTCTTGAAGCCCAGGGCAGTGAGCTTACTGCACACTCTTCTCACTGTCCTGAGGATCTTGAACTCGACCATCTCATGATAGCTGCAACCAAGGCTGCCCTGAAGCATCACATTTTGAACCAGCCCCTCCCTGTTGGTGAGCACGAGGTCAGGCAGGGCACCTCTCCTCGTCGGCTCCTTTATTGCTTGCAGAAGGAAGTTGTCTTCCACACAATCGAGAAACCTCCTGGATTGCTTGTGCCGGGCCATACAGTTGCCCCAACAGATGTCAGGGTGGTTGAAATCCCCCATGAGAACAAGGGCCTGCAAGCTTGAGGCTGTTCCTATCTGTCTGTAGAGCATTTCATTCGCAGGTTCCCCTTGATCAGGCGGTCTGTAACATACCCCCACAGTGATGTCTCCCATCGCTGTTCTCCCTTTGACCCTGACCCAAACTCTGTTGATTGCTCACCTGTCACCAGACAGAGTTCCATGCCCTCTAGCCTATCCCTAACATAAATAGAAACTCTTCCTCTCTGACAGGCCTGTCTTTTCTAAAGAGCCTGTAACCTTCCATTCCAACACTCCAGCCATAGGAGCAATCCCACCATGTTTCTGTGATATCACCACCATGTTTCTGCGATACCAAAATGTTTCTTTGTTTCGTTTGTACTACTTCCAATCCTCCATGCAGAATGGTACACATACTCTGTTATTCACTGTCTGAAGAGACAACAATAAATGAACTTCAGCACTGTTGGCCGTGAAAGAGGATTTGAACACAAAGGCAGAGTTTTTCCCTGGCATCTTTTATCATTATGGAGAAAGACATGTGTGACAAGATACATAAACCTTGTTTAAAAATTACTTTATTCAAAATTTACAGCTGAAAGATTAAGAAAGTAGCAATGAAACTTAAAGCAATAGATGCCAGATTTCTCTTGGATTGGTTATAGCTCATGCTGTGTGTTCTTGAGATGCTGACAGGTCTGTTCAAAAGAGTAGAGGCACCCCAAATACCAAGACCAGGGTTTTGCTATTGCAATTGCTGCCTTCAAAGAATTAAAATACCAACCTGGAATTACTTAGAACAAATGCTGATCCCAGAGTTACACTCTACTGACTGGACTACAGGAACCATGTTTGGGCATTCGGGCAAGAGGTCATCCCTATTTGATATTAGTTCTCTGCATAGGATTGTTCTTTATAGTATTTTACACGGTAGAATTATTTGGGAAGGAGAAAGAGATAACAACTGTAACAGAGGCATACACTATATAGAAAGAAATTGAAAAAATGCCTGGGGCACGATTGCCTTTACGAGAGACAGCTGCAGGATAATCTACTTAAGGACTAGCAGTGTGAACTTCCCCTCCTTGTGATGCAGCAGATGTGGATAGCAAAGACTTCGAGGCAGACTCAGCAAGCTGGTAGGTCTCAAACAGCCCTGGGGATGGTCTTTCACAATTGTTCTGACCATCTTCCTCAGTCTTATGCTGGGTTAAGTACAAACAAATTTCTGCTGGGCAGAAGAGATACAAGCAGGAGGAAAGAGAGAAACTAAGTGGTGCCTGCCTTTCTCCCCATGTACAAACAGGGCATGAGAGAGACCCATTTCAGAAGGCTAGGAAAAGAGATAGTGATAGGAAATGGTAGTAAAGAGGTAGAAAATAGCATTCTGTGAGCAGGAACAGTGCTCCATGAGCTCTGGCTGAACAGAGAGTCAAAGCAGCAAAGAGTCTTCAACTAAGTTCAAATCAGGCAACTGCCAGCTTCCAAGGCAGCTGCAGTCCTGGACCTGTCTGTATTGCTTTACCCAAAATCTTCCCCTGGGCAATGACAACTTCATGTACCCAAACTGAACTGGATTGATAGCTGGACTTCTAGAGCTCAAATCACTAGAACAAGACTTAGAAATCTGACTTGATGTTAAGAACAAAAAATCTTAAATGTGAAATTGAGCACAAACCAAGCAAATAAAGTCAGGCTGAGCACAAGAAGGACTCTTGCTATGTGCTGTGACAAAAAATCTGCTCATCTGGGTGAGCCTCTGTCCTGCTCCTTCATCCAAGAGCATGCTATGTTATTAAAAGCTTGCTCCATCCAGAGTGGGCTGTTTTCTTGCTCCCATACTCTGCCTCTCTGCTTAATAGCTCATCTCATAACCCATTTATATTTGATTTCCAGTCTATGAGTGTTTGCACACTGATTGGCATCTGCTCCAGGCTTCTTGCCTTTCCCAGGCTCCCAGCCCATCAACACTGGGGCAATTCCTCACCATACTGTTCACAACTCCTATGAGTAACCACAAACTCCTCTTAGAGACCAGGAGGACAAATGTGTCCTCCTTCCCCTACCTGTTATCTTCCCTGACATAACCAACTTGACGTGGTACTTCTCAAATTGGAAATCTGGCTTCTTCGTGGTCTGAGATTATCCCTAAAATGGCTGGAGAAGAGGAAGGCTGTACAGACTCCTTTCCCGTTTGGCTTGCATGAGCTGAAAAGACAACCTTCTCCTTTTCCTCCTGCTGATTTTTAAAATAGAGCTATCAGTTTTCCATATAGTCATCCTGCCTGACTTAATGAGCCATTTTCTTCAAATACTTCACATTAACATGTTTATATATTTGTTTGCCTGTCTGAGTTCTTTAATAAGTGTGCCTCCGGTTCAGGTGCTCCCAGCAGACCACTGCTCTGCCAGTCTGCAGGAAGCCCTCCATTCATTGCAGCTGCGTCCCCAAATTATGCTCTGCAACTGATTGCTTTTGGGGCAATTGCTCAACTGTAATAACCAGGAACTTAGATAAATTGGACATTTTTCTTCAGAACCCATTAACAACATGTCTCAGAGATGCTCTAATCAGACTCATTCTTAGCAATTTTGTTTCTGTGGTATTAGCCAAGCAGGAGGACTGTTGAAGAGACTAGACTAAGATATCCTGCTAACCTAGGATACGGCTAGGAAGGCTGATGATAGAGACACAGGAAGCACTGGTAGGTTTAGGGGGTAGCCCCTAAAGAATGGGTGAATTGTAAGAAGATTTTATACAGTTTTCATTTTAAACAAGGCTCCCTGCAAGCCAACCCATCCTTGACAGAAAAGGGATGTCTGATCTGGTTTACTGATTCTTTGATGAAGCCTGTTTCCAATGCCATGCTCATTTCTGTGACTGATGCTGGAAGATCTGCACATGCAGGGCTTTTCTTCTCTCTTTTGCCTCTGTGTTGGGTAAATTTGAGTTTGGACTGATGTGGCAGTCGCAGATACACAGGCAGTGAAAGTAAGCCTATATTGTTGAAAGCTTCCTGTGAAATTGGATTAGCACTTAAATGTTGTGTGACAAAGCTTTATGTTCCAGGTTTTGTAAATGTTCTCAAGTTAAAAACCAAAATCACATGTCAAACACTTTCTGTATCGCTTGGGGACAATTATAGTATCACCAGATTAATTGCAGAGTTTCTACAATGCTCTTCTGATTCTACTATTAAAACACAGCAGAAATCAGAGACTGTTTTGACCTTTATTCAGAGCCTCCTGTTAGAGTGACTTTCACAACAGAACCCAATTTGTCACATTTTATTTGTACTTTAATTTTATTATTAACAGATTAATGAAGCTGGTAATAGGTTTCCCGATGCTCCCTTTGGAAATGTGAACTCTGTCCCTTCCTTATATCAATTTGCTGGCAGCAGATGAAGTGCCTTTGCAAAATGCTATTAACTGTTACCAGAAGCAATTAGTCAAAATAGCAAGTCAGCTTCAAAAGGAGAGACTCCAGATTCCCCCAGTGCGTTAGGAAAAGCGCATTAGTAGGATTTAGTCTTGCCAGTAGACGGGAGCTTTAGGCCCTGCAGTAGGTGTCTGGGTTAATGACACATAGAAATGCAAATGTATCAGACTTTAATTTGCTTGAAAGAGCACTGCCAGGTTAAAAAAAAAAAAAAGAATGAAATCACTTTCTGGTGTCATAAACAGCAATTCCCGTTGTGCCAGAAATACCCACGCGCTGTTGTAAGATGCTCTTCGTGCTCCAGACATAAGAAACCATGAGTGACATCCTGGCCTTCTTGCAGGCAGCAGGAGACTGTTCATGACAATGCTGAGGCCAGGTTATGTCTTAATTTTCTGCTCCAAACAGTTATTTTAGAACTATTCTATGTCACTCTACAAAGCACCGAGTCCAACCCCTTCTCAGACACCTTATTTTTTAAGCCAGTCCAGAAACAGACAAGATGATTCCTAAAGACACATGCATAAACCCAAATCGAGCTGTTTTCCCCGTTTGGCACCACCATTATGCAGACAGCTTGTCTGGTCAGTACTTCAGCATGGGTCTGACAAAATTGCATTACTGTACACACAGAGAACACAGGATGCTCTCAATAGAGAGTCTCTAATAGATGGAATAGGAGTTTGAACTCTTGAGGCACTAGCTAGCACCTCATTTAAAAGCCAGCAGTCCTCAGCTCCCTCACCAGTGTCCTGGAGGAGCTGAAAGGGGGAATCTAGGAGAGGAGAAGAATCAGGTATAATATCCTACATGCCCAGCATGTGCTCTGGCATGCCTACCTGACATGTACAGACTGCCTTCCAAATTAGACCAACAATTGCCCCCTCCTCTTTCCCTCAAATGTTGGAAAACAATGTTATCAGTTGTTATTGCCAGTGCATTGCTAATTACATTTGTATTGGGTCAAATTAAAGGGGTAAGGTCACAAAAACAACAGAAATACCACAGATTATGAATAGCAAAAAGATTATCCATTTGTTGTCAGGATCGATAATGAGGTTTCTGCCTCTATGCAGAAGACAATTTTTTTCCTGTTATTTGGTCCTTGTTTCTTCAAACCTCATCCCATCGTCTTTCGATGGTTTCAGTAGCCCTGATGGCTGCCCCAGCTGAGGAACCTGCACTGAGGAGCAAACTTTGGGCTCAGTTCAGATGCCTTTCACAACCATGCTGCATGATAGTCCCACAATGAGGTGTTTTGGAGGCAGAGAACAACTCAGCAACAGACTTTCCTCAAAAGTAAACATAAGCAGCTGAACCCCACCCAGGAACAAACTGTAGTCTCAGTAAAACCCCACCTTTAATTCTGCCAGAGCCTCACTGATTAAGAATACACAGATCTAATGATTTTGCTGAGTATTTGCAGAATGTATTCCTGCTGGATATTCTTTTCTGCATTGCCTTCAGGTGAGTGTTTACAGTGCATAAGGTTAAAAATATGTTTTTTCCTCTCCAAGTGCAGAAGGCTAATAGAAGAGTTAGAAGTCTGGGACTAAAAACCTGAAACAGGCCACTCTAAGATGTAAGAGCAGCACATTTTATCTTCCTTTTACATGAGCTTAGTGACAGAAAAAGGACAGTCCTTTGGTCCTTCCTTCAGCTCTTTCCACTGACTGGAAGAACAGCTTCTTGAAAAAATACAATCTATTGTTCAAACACTCCCACAAAAATGGTGTCTCTGACTATCCAAACACATTGTGTATTGTCTTAGATCAAACATGACTCCTATTCTTATACATGGATTAAAAGAAATCCATTGAAAGGAGTTTAAAATTCTATTAAAAAACGTTCAGAATCTTAAAAGACTAATCATTTGTGCAACCTTCAAGATCAAAAGCTGGTGAAATAAATACTTTAACTGCTTTAGCAGGTAACACCTGTGCTCAAAGATTGCAAGGAGAGAAGATAATCTAGTTTAACCTCATGACCTTAGGTTCTGGCATTTCACTGGCAGAGAATCTTTTCAGGTGTTCATATACCTCCATGGAAAATTGAATAAAAACATCAAGAACACAACAGACTACATGAACTTGAACAAAACAGATCATGAGTTTTCATGTTCCTTTAATTTGTGTGTTTGTAGACAAGACTCAATATTTAAATGGATAGTACCAAGTCCTCTGCTGACACAGTTCGTGCAGCTCTTGCCGAAGCTTACGGATGTCATTTTCCATCAGATGACTATCTAGCCTGAAGAGTTTCCAACTGCAAGGGAGAACTGAATACAAAAAGTGGAAATACACAGAAAGGGTAATTTATAGAAGACTCTGGGTAAGCTATATTTCAAAATTCTCCTTTGTTCTTCTTTTTGGCATTCTACTGTTCATTTTATAATAAGTGTGTAGAATTGTGTTCACCATGCCAATTTCAGAGAGAAAATGGGATGCATTTCTTCATGCATGTCTTTTCTCATCTGTTTGAGCTGTCTGATGTCTTCATATCTAATACTTTTTGGATCTTTGATCTGAGTTGGAGGATGTCTCAAGGAGGAACGATGATTCACAGGAAAACAGGATATCCACAGGGGAGCCAGTTATCCAGTCCAGCAGAATTAATCAGCATTAGGTGTGTGAGCTTTTGCACTGAAACACTGTAAATAAGAGAGTCACAGATAATTATAGGTGTGGGAATAAAAAAAGAAAGAGAGAAACCCTATTTAAACCTCTAGGTGTCAAAAATGGTTCTGAACCACCCACTAGATTTGTTGATGGTGCAAAACTAAGTGGTGTCCCTATGAAAACTACTTCTATTTTGCAAAGGGGCAGTGTTTCAACATTTGCTTCTGTTCTGGCATCTAAACTCTTCTGGTAAACCAGGCACACACCTAACACTGGCTAACAGGGCTGAAATACAGGACACTGCCTTCCTGTGCCAAACCAACCTAACAGCCCAGTTATGCCACGGTGCTCTCCATGGCTTGCTCTATCTTGCAGCCTGGTTTATTTCTCTTTCTTATATCCCAGCTTCATTTCTGCCAGTGAGTGCCTGCATCTGGCCTAGGCTAAAGCACCTTCTATCCTACGTAGTCCCTTGCAGATGAGGAGAGCTGCTGCAGCACTGGTGCACTTCAGCCTCCCCTGAGAGGATGGTGGCTGCATCCTTCCTTGCACCCCTCGGGCTGAGTGGCTGCAGTATAGGTGGTTGGGTGTATAAGAAGCAGATCTCACCATCTCCTTTTCCTGACACTGACAGCTTCAGAATGAAGCCCTTGTAATTGCATTGTATGAAGGATATGATCTCTCTGCACACAATGTGCCTGAGGCATGCAGAGCCTCACAGAAACAAACTACCTTCTTGCTAGTTGCTGTGGAGCAGAGCTGGGCAGTTTCTGAGTATTAATAAGAATGGAGCTGGAGCAACTCTCAGTTCAAATAGGAAATTCTGGTGTCAAGTTAAAATTCATTGTTTTGACTTCATATACCTTGCTCATATGAGATGGGAAGGGGGAAATCTCAAGATGGTGGCTTTCCACTTAGCCACCTCAGGTCTGGGTAGGTCCCCTTGATGGTGCCTAAGTCCTTCAAAATCTGCACCTGCATGAGGTCAGCACTGAGCAAAATCCCTACAGGTGTGCCATGGTCCTATGCTCCTGGGATGTGCATTGACGATGCTGGTGATGCTCCCTCTGTACTGGTCCCTCACTGCGTGTGCATAGAGTCATAGAATCATAGAATGGTTAGGGTTGGAAAGGACCTTAAGAGCATCTAGTTCCAACCCCCTTGCCAGGGACATCTCACACTAAACCATATCACCCAAGGCTTCATCCAACCTGGCCTATCTCCAATGACCACTGCTGCCTCAGTCAGTCATCCCAGAAAAAGCCCCTCAGAAAGGCGGGCCACTGCTGCTGTGGTGGGGACAAGCCCTGTGCAAACAAGTGGGCTGGGAACCCACTTCTATGGCTGCACCTGGAGCAGGGAGCTGATGGGGTGAGAAGTGACTCTTAAAGGTCAATGACTTTATTGCAAGCTGCTGCATGAGAGATGCAACTGTAACTTATGTTGAATGTTTTGTTTTGCAGAGGAGGAATCCAACTGTAAGGTATTTAGGTACCAACACGAAAGCACTTTAGACTTGAACGACCTGCAAATGGAACTTCTGAAGCCCAAAGGGATGCTGTAACCGCATTAACTTAACAAAAAGAGGAAATGCTAGGGGTATTTGACTTTATAAACAGCCTTCAGCTGGCCTGCTTCCAGCACAAATGCCTCACCATGGTAATGGATTTCAAATACACTAAGGAATACAGCCGCAAAACCAAACAGGCTTTAACATTTGACCTTATTGGGGAAAACAAGCCTACTATTACCAAAGAAAACTAAGCATGCCAAGATAATTGATTCATCTTGGGACAAGTTTTTTTTCCATGACTGAACAGTAGGAATGTAAAGCTTTGCCATTTTTCAGCCAGCATGGTTTCCTTGGATCTCACATGAAATATCTGAAAATCACCAGCCATCTCCTAACATTCTGAGTAGTTTGGCCAGTATAGAGAGAAGTGGAGAGATAAACATAACACCAGCAATGCCTTTGCCATTAAGATATTTTTGGGTTTGATTCAGCATTTCTGGAACAAAACATGAATTAATTACATGCGGTCACATCCTTATTGCTGTTTGCTCATCCACCCACGGACATTCCACATAAAATTACCTAATAATCAATTTGAAGTATTTTAAAGTAGCTTGTGTCTAGCCTAAGCCAGCAACAGAGTTAGCAACCCAGTTTACAGACCTAAGGCACTGATCTCATCCTCAAAGATGTAAGCCATAAATGGTTTATATGTAGTGTAAGTCTCTGGTATTTTAGTCACCACTAAAAGTGGCCCTAAAAGTAAGGTGCTGAGATCCTTACGAGCAAAAGAAAATTCCTCAAGACATGGAAAGACAATTCTAGCCATGTTTTTTGAAGACATTCATAACTTAAGATTCACAACCAGAGACTGACCATGACAGTCACCCAAAACGGATGACACCTATTGTTCGTATTATAAGCCATGAAAAATAAGGACTCCCTGCTACGAGATGTAACTGATCTTAGAGTATCTTTCAGAAGCAACAAAAGCAATGGCCTGTTGAATAAATCACCTGAAGGATATCTTGAGAAGCACTCTTACTTGTAGATTGACTAGTTTCCTCAGCTTTTGCAAGTCGCTCATGCTGAAACTGAGCATTTTTTATTTGATTTTGGTGAAACCATCCCCATGCTAAACACGTTTGAAAAGCAGTTTACAGGTTTAAACTAAAGTGTTTATAAAACCTTAGTGAGGATTATCTTGCAAAAAATGAGGACTTCTGGAATAACCTGTACAGTGTCAAATCCATTTTATATTCTGTTTAACATACATGTCAGTATATTCAAGGCAAGATAAATCTGTTCATTAAGAACCCATACAGAATGTTTAGCTAAGTGTAAAGCATGGTATGTCTTTGTTTTATGATGTATCTTTGGTTTCGGGGTGGGCCAGACTGTGTTCAGCCCAAGTACATTGTCTAAGATGAAACACATGTGACCTGCATTTGAATTTGCTAGTGTGCAAACCAGCATTGTCAGACATTCTGGCAGGGGACTGGCTGATGTGGATCAACTGTGGGCTGCTCTAGCCTCAGGGCATAATTTACAGGAACCTGAAGCTATAGCAACTTACTTGAGAAGTGAAAGGAGCAAACATGTGAACACCAGCAGTAATCAATGCAGGCTATCTCTGAACTTACTAAGCTTGCTTTATTTCAGCTATGGCCCTCAAGCTGGGAGTTGCATCTGGGGATGTAATGCTACAGATCTGAGGCCAGTTACTGCAAAAGAGGCTGTTTCTGGTTTAGGTCTTGTCCTCAGAAGTGACAGGTAGGTCATGCTGTAGCTTATTAAAGCCCAAGTGGGGAAGGTAGGCACATTTAATGAGTCTACATTCCAAACCCAATATTGTCATAAAGACGGCAAGGAAACACACCACCTTCAATATCAGATACCTGCATCACCAGCAAATATCACATACTGCAATAAGAAATCACATATTGCAATGAAAGATCAATCAAGGTCTGAGTTGAAAGATAAAAGCTTCAGGCCACTGGTCGATTCCCTTTCTAGTGAGGGCTTTTGTCAGCTACCAGGGAAGCGTTCACATGGGTCTCACAGAAGCTCAATGCCATGTCCTTACTGTATTTGTACCCAGCCTTTAGCTTGCACCTGCTTGCACCCCCCCAAGTGAGAACAGGCTGTGTGACGATGTCAGACTGTGCCTGCATGCACTGAGGAGCAACACTTGCTCTGGCCTTTTAATGTTTAAACAGCTGTGCTGGATTTGCCAGAGGGTGTCTGACAGTCGTTAAAAATTGATCCCTGAGTAAACTGCCCCAGTGCTATTTACTCCAATTCAGCTATGATAATTTACACCATTTGAAGAGCAGCCTAATCCTGAACTGGCAAATTCTCTGAGATCCTTGCTACTGATTTGAACAGGAGGATCCTTGTGGAAATGTGGGAGTGCCATTTCCCAGTCACTAATGACTGGACCAGAGAATAATGATACAAGCCAATTTAAAATGAATTAATTCAGAATGAAAATGTAACTGCTAACACTGGTCACAGGCTTGTGCCTGTGTATGTACACAGGCACCTGTGTATGCTGACTTACAGATTAGATGTTGTTTACACACACGATTAAAATGAACTGCTAGACACTAACAGAGAAGAGGTATAGGGTTTTAACCTTTCAGTTGCGGTCATACTGCTAGTTTATTTTTTCCCTCTTGCACAAGGTGTGAAGCACCTCAAGGAACATCCATTTGGAAACATGCTAGAGGGAAGGGAAACAATATAATGTTCAGAACCACAAACACCTATCTTCTAGAAAAGTGTGTTTTCCTCTCAACTCTATCTGAACAAGGTTAGATGTATCTGCAACTACCCACTAATCTTTTTGTTGTTAGTGGACATCCAGCTTCAAACATGGCTCATCTGCTTTGCCTGGCTAAGTATGATGACTGCTCACTATCGATCAGTACCCATTCTCTTGGTCCTGTCTATTGTTCTGCTATTAACTTACCAAATGACACACGCCTTAACATTCCTCTTTATGGCATATCTGTTGTCTTGTTATTCTTCAAGATACTGCTTCCATTTCTTGACCTTGTCTTCAAAACACCTACAATAGAAAAGAGGCACATAAAGATCATCTGATTCATCAGATAGAATTTTCTGTTAGTGACTTCCTGGAACTAATCCTTAGAACATGAGCACACCACAAATTGCTAGTCAAGTAAATGTTTCAGATGTGTATACAGTAAATTGCTGGACTTTCTAAATGGTTAGCCAAATTAGGACCTTGGGGAATGTGGAAGAGCTATTTCTTACCTATGTCTTCCTTATAAAACTCAGAAAAATGGTAATAACTTTTGATGGCATTCAAAATGTTGGAGAGTTTTACTTTGCTGTAAACCAACTTAATCCAGTCATCCTCAATAAGCATCGTTCTAGTTTACAGGCAAGTGTAAGTGTCCATTTTAAAGAAGTTAAAACTGATGCAAAGTTTCTTGAGTTGATTAACTACAAACCATCACCTGATTCTGCTAACAAAAGTTTCAGAGCATATGTAATGCAGCAATGTAGTTGTTTTAACCTTGGCTGGTTCAGGTAAATTCAAGTTTGTTAACGATGTATGACACGTTGACATCACTACATGTTTATAAAAAGAACATACAAATGCACAGTGACATTTTACACAGTGGTTGCACATAAGACACTTGAAGTCCAATACTGTGGGGTGCCAAGTACTCTTAACTCTCACTAAGTTCAATGCAAGTTGAGAGTGCTTTGTGGTTCAAGTGCTCGTGCCCTCAGTGAGGCTCTGCACAGTAAGGAATTACACCAACATTCATGTCTGAGACGAGAGTAATTTCTCCTTTCTAGTACGTGCGTTTCTAATTGCTGGATTAGTACAATTGGCTGATAATCACAGTAATATAAATGATTTTCTCTGTACTGAAGTGCTCTCTCTGAAAGTTAATAAAGCTCATTCAATATCGCCTACAGTTTTACAACACTGTAATGGAATAATGTAATGAGTACAATGTGAGTATAGTACAAAAGCCAATGTAAAGTTAAAAATGGATCTAGGATAGTGCTGTTCTTGAATATGAGCAGTACAAGGTATGAATTACTTCTCTGAGCTGGGTACAGGAGTTAATCTGTGAACAGTGCAGCCCGGCTCACATTCAGGTTCACTCCTGATTTTTTTTTCCTCCAAGATCTGCTTCCCACCCTTTTCTTCCAGCTGCTTTTTATGCACTCAACCTTGCTATTTCCATAAACGTGCTCATGCTTTTAAGTTTGTATCTTCCAGATTTGTACTGGAATTTGGTGGTAAAAATGGTTTTACAAACTACCATGAGAATGTGATATAAGGACACAGCAGAAAACCAATTCTATTTAAAAATTTCAGCACAAATCCCAGATCAGTTTGGAACTTTCAGGAATGTGTAGCCCTGTGACTTATGAGAATTACCTCCTGCAGTAGTTGAACACCTTTAAATTGTTTTCACTATGTGCAAACAGAATTTTACTAAATTTCATTATGTTGGAATCCACCCATATCTTGTATGCCCATAACGACAAGTCTGTTGACATAAGAGCACATTAGTTGTATATGTAAAACCTCTAGCCCTTTCCCCCCCCTCTGCATGAATAAGACAAAGCCATATTCAGGCACAAATTAGCTTTGTCTACCTGTAAATGAGCATCACCTGAAATACAGTCTCATAATAAGTTGATGGTAATCAGTAATGCCAAATCTTCATTACAACAGTGGCATTTTCACCAACTCTATGTCCGATTTTGCAATTAAGAACACACAAAGAATTATTCCTTTCTTGTGTAACAATATTTTAATGTCAATAAAAAGTGGTTTTATAGTTCAAGATTACAAAGAAAAAATATTTCATCTTGACCCTTTTGCTATTTTCCCTCAAATAGTCTTGAAATTTTAGCTAGGAAGTGTTAAAAAACACGAGGTGGATGGATGCTTGCTCTGCTAAAAGCTGAAGGACTCCCTCCCCACTTTGCCACCACCAGATGTTTTGGAATGGAAGGTTTTGCTCCAAGTAATCATGAAGAGCATACTGTGTCTCTCGTGGCAGGTTAAACCATGGGGGCACACATCACCATCAGATCCTTTCAAGCTGGACGCAGCTGGGAGTGTATTAAAAGGAACAAATGAAACACCTCTCCAACTACCAGGCTGCATCAAGAAGGCACAACATAAACAATGGTAAAGTCAGTAAACAAAATTTTACTGTAATATTTCATAACACAGATACTGTATTTCTCTTTTAAGTGTAAAGCTACTGTCTTACACAAGAAAGATGGACAGACCCTTTTCCAAGACTAATATGGATACAATAAATACGGAGTTTTACATACTAGATCTGTACACAGAAACTTTGTCCCACAGCCATAAAAATTTACATTTAACAGTGCAACATATAATTTAATCCTTTATTTATCTGACATAGGATGTTTACTTACTGAACACAAGCAACTACCTGGTTTTAATATACATATTTTATATATATATATTATATATATATATATTCAACAATCTGTACAGGTTTCTAAACATAAAACTCCAAAAAGGCACAATTGTCTATACAACATGTACAAAAATGGCTGGAGCTGACAAGAAACAACAATTATTGGTCAAGAGTTCATGATTGCACGAAGATTAGTAATGAGTTTGTGTCAGAAAAATGTGCTTTAAGGAAAGGAAGGTTTGCAAAGAAACCTGTAAGTGTTATTAAAAAAATACCCCAAAAAATGAAAACACAATGAAAAACAAAAACTAAGTTGCTATCACAAGTCTATCCTCATCGTCACTGCTGCCATCGCTAAACTGCACCGTGTTTTGCTGCCGGGGTAAGGCAGCTGGCCTGTGTACCTGTCTGTCCGGGGACACAGTTCGGTGGACCGGGGACTTGGTTAACGCGTCGGGATTCGCCTTGGAGCGGGGCTCTGCCAGGGCAGCCCTCTTCACCTGCAGGGACGGGACGTCGTGCTTTGGCTTGGCGGGACTCGTGAGGTCAGTCTTTTCAGGATCTGCTTTCCCTGTGCCATCGGGTCGCTTGCTGTTGATCAGCGGGGTGGGCTCGGGATGGCTCTTCCCACCGTACCGCTGGCCACTGGCTGCTGCCTGAGGAGAAGCATCCCTGCCAGCCTGGCCAACCTCAGATGCAGGGAAGCTGACAGGAGCCAGCTCCAGCTGGGCTTCGCAGGCTTTGCTGCCTGTGGCAGGCACCTCGCAGGTTCCCTGCCCCTCGGCACCTACGGGGCTGACGGAGGGGATGAGGGTTGGCAGGGCGATGTTCAGTATCTGCAAGCCAGGAATGTGGGCCTGTGGGCTGGGGTTGCCCTGCGGGGCAGCACCAGCGGTCAAAACCTGGAGGCCCACGGCATTCAGGGTGATTCCCGAAGGGCGCATCTGTGGGGCGATGTTTGTGTTAGCCAGGCCCAAGATGTTCACTGTCTCCATGCCCAGCTGGGGCAGAGGCTGCAGGCTGGGCGTGCCGAGACCCTGGATGCCCGGCAGGCTCACCTGGCCGATGGGAATACACGGCACCACGCTGTTCACCTCGGCGACTCCCACGGGATTCGCAGTGGCACTGGCGGCCATGCCACCCGTCTCATTGAGGGCGCTGGTAGTTCTGTGAATCACACTAACAGCAGGGATAGTGAGCTGAACTGGCCCTGCCTGGATGGGAACAAAGGTGGAGTAGGTGGCCAGGCCGGCGGGGACCACCTGAATCCCCCCGACTGTGCCACAGGGAACCTTGGCTTGCCGCTGTGAGTGCAGGGGGAGGTGGCTGAAGAGGTGAGTCTGGGGAGCCCTCTGCTCGGCAGCGGGCTGCAGGCACCCGGATAACTTCTCCTCTGGGATTTCTGCGTAGGGCAATGGTGCTGTTTGCATGCTGTGGTCCACTGGCGAGGAGGGAGAGCTGATGGAGGGTGTGCTCTGGGAGAGAACAACACAGGCATGTTAGTGCATTGGCCACCGCTATCCTCAAGTGAAATGAAAACACAAGGTAGCTGCCGAGTGCTTCCCACACTCCCTTAATAAGAAAAAACAACAACAAACTGGGTCACAATATATACTGCCCAGCTTGAACAATGAACTAATTTCCTTCCTTTCTTTTTCCAGCTCCTTCCTCACCCACTAATTGAATTTTCCTCTCCTAATTAGGAGAGGCTAATTTCTCTTGAACACTAGTACTTGAAAACATTGCTGCATATCCTTTGTGTTTTTTTAAGGAGTGAGAAGGCTTTGGATAACTGTTTTCTGTGGAAATCACCTCAGGCAAGAAGTGTAAGCTGGCATTTCTGATGCACTGGGTTCCTCTCTGGGAGGCATTAGAGCCTCCAGCAAGCAGAGGCAGCATCATGGCACATCTGCCTGTAGGTTCTTCTGACGTGGAAGATGGGCAATATACAATGACAAGAGATGGATGACAACTACAGTGCGCCTGCAGAGGCAGAAGTGACAGGCTGATACTGGAGTGAGATGTGGGACCCACATCTGCCTCAGCTCACCATGGCTTGATGCACACACCTGGACTAACAATCATATTTGTATGCTCCTTTTTCTTCTCATATAGCCTATATGAATGACCAAGGCTGGCAGCTCCCTTCCTAAAAACTCCTAAACCAAGAAGTCTTAAATCGCAATTGCAGTCTCTCATTATCTTTCAGTTTTAGGCATATTCACAACGCACAGAGTGAAGGAATCTTACTTATTCATATAGTCCTAAGTGCTAATTCTGTGATTTTGACCAAATTCTCAACAAATCTCTAGGGCAGGCAAAAAAAAAAAAAGAAACATGAACAGTAATGCCTTTGAAAACTGCTGGTATGAAATATATGGGTTAAAGTAGAATATGATTTACTGACTATGCAGTGCCAACCAGTCTAAATGGGAAGATGGGTGTGAGAAGGAAGCCAGCATCTTTCTTAGAATTAAGTCCTGTCTGACACCTCACAAGAAATCCTGATAAACTGGTATGGATGCTTTTGAAGGAACATACAACAGCCTTCCTGAGCTGTCTTGACCCTTGTCTTGATTGCAAGAAGTGGGATCCACAACCATTCACAATAGAAACAGACTGTAGACGAGCCATCAGACACGGCTGCCACTTCTTTTGGTCTGGGAAAGTAGGTGGTAGTCTGGAGAGGAATTACTGCCTTGTATTACTTAGAAGCCTTTTATTTTTTTCCCTAAGGATATTGATGTAGACAATTATTAGAGCTATATTAATTAAGGCCTTTCAACATTGTTAATTGCGTGAATATTTTCTTGGGGCTTCAGTGGTTCTGTTCAATGAGGGAGTATACTCAGTCAAGTGTCCTTCTGGTATCCATTGGCAACAACTGAAACCCCAAATCCAAATATTAAGATCCTACCCCTTTTGTGGCAGGCATATACCGTGATTAGAGACCATTCATTTTATTCTCCACCATACTACAAAACTGCTCCGATTTACATTTGCCACACAGACTCACGGTTCTACGAGGAAGAATGAAGCAAACAATGCCAAGCAATGCCATATAGCAATCATTATTACTGTTTCTTCTTGTCAACACTTCACTATCTCAAATATTGTAAGAAAGAAATCCAGTAATACAGGTTTTTAAGGAAGAAATAAGCCAGTAAGTATTTAAACCAGAATGAAATTCTTACTTACTGTTTATGCTTTTGAAAATTTCTTGCTGCTTAGTTTTCTATAAGTGCATGCATATACTAGTTGTAAATACTGCATTCATCACACATAAAGCAGTAATTTCTTCTTTATTTAAATTACATTTAAACTACACTTTGCATCACATTTACCTGAGTGTTACTCTGTATAGCTCTAGTACCTTCATGTTCTGCAGTAAGAAATCAAAACTTTACCCTTAGGGTCAGTCAGGTATGTGACTTGTACCATCCCCATTACAGCCCATTAAAATATTGCATTAAAATACTGTTAAAGGCTTAACACCTGCCAGTTTTCCTCTGTGATTTCCTCAGCAGAGCTTTAAAGACAACAGTCACCAAAATTACTGAACATCCCTGCAGCCTTGCATATAGTCTGACCTCATCCTTCCGCACACTGCTCTGAAGCACTGTGTGTCTATAATAGGCATGGGCAAAACGGATCTTTTTCTGATTAAAATGTTCTTTCAGCTTGGAGAAAAACAGAGCTCAGGTCTCAGTCCTGAGCTTCCCTCTCCTTTTGTTATTGTGCAAGGACAATCTCCTTGAACATCTGGTGCTCCTTCTAGTTCTGCTACTAAGCATATTTGGAGGAGAGATAAACAACTGCGCAATTTTTTTATGGTGATAAAGCAAAACCCCTTGGGACTAAACTAATTTCCCTTGGGACTAGACTAATTTCCCTTGAGAATTACCTACGATTCTATCTTCATATTTCAGAGAGAAATGACTTCTGAATTCTACCACTTTACTCTGAAAACTTCACCACCGTATGTTCATTCCAAGTATCTGTTACAGCCCTTATTTGTAAGACAATCTACCAGCTCCAAATTTCAGCTGAAACGACTGTATACAATTAATCCTTTCAAGGAGAATGCAGTCAAAATAAAGAATGTGAAAAGCAGTGCTCCTACAACATTGTTGCTTCTAAAGTCCTACACATCTGTGCTTTGATTACTTTCAATGCTTCTTAAAGACTCATCAGCCAACTCTAAGGCTAAAGGGAAAGCCAAACATTTTGATATTTGAAAAATCTCCCAAAATATCTTTAAAAGGAGGATTTAAAATCATGCTCTTTCCCCAGAATCAGACACTCTTACCTTTGTAAGAGCTGCAGTTGATATTAAGGAGTGGCCCAAGGCTGTTTCTGGATCTGGGTAATCCACAGACATCTGGCGACCTGGAGATGTAGGAGCGACATCTACCAGGGCTGCACTAGCACTGCAGGGTGCCACTCCTCTTTCCTGGGCTTTATCCTCATGTGCTTCCTGATGGGTGAATTCTGCTGGTGACCTGGAGGTCCTGCTAACCGACTGTGCCGTGCTAAGGACTGTCATCTTTGTGAGCAATGCTTTTGGCAGACCATCCATAGAGTCTGTGTGAACCCCACCAAAACAGTCTGGAAGTCTGATGTCTTCATCCGTGCTGCCAGCATCCTGCAGGCCATGTCGAGAGGGGTGATGCTGGGGGCTAGCTGTCACCGAGGGGGTTGTGGATAGGACTGACTCAGCCTGGCTATCTTCATCATCATCTTCATTGTCATTTTCATCTTCATCAGCACCATCAGACTCCTCCACATCATATCCTGACCGGTCATAGCCAAATCGTTGCTTCTCACCTACAAAAGTGGGAATTAGAAGGTAAGCCAATGAAGGTCCTGGATAGGTTGGGAAGGAGGTGGAAGGGAGTAATTAGAAACACCAAAATAACACATGGCACATGCATTTTTTCAGTTACAACCCATTCCATCAAAACAACAGGGAAAATTTTCATTTTTGGTCTTATTTTCCAGTGTACATCCATGTTGTTTTTAACCTTCTAGATCCAGCTGTTTGCTTTTAAGCCATTTATAACCATTTATAACCATTTGCTGCAAGTCACCTTTCACTCTTTCACCTGGGGAGAAGTGAGCAGATTCCCGGTTCATTAATTTCCCAGTGATGACATACAAAGCTGGTCTGCCAACCTTAGCGGTGGGATATTCTCTAGATGGTTCTGACTCATAAGTGGGTGTCCTTGTACCTAATATAAATCACTGCTGCAAAGGTTTCTGAAGGATGCAAACAGAAAGACTGGAGGCTGTTAGTCAGGAATCTGTCTCCTTAACAGGCAAAAGAGACCAAAATTAGACCTCACCAGATTTCTTCACTTTGCTAATGTTTTGAAAGGTTTATTAAGAAGTCACCCAAGATATCCTGGGAGGCCTTCATCCTCTCAAAACTTACCTATGCATGAAACTGCTCATATGAGCACATGCTCACATGAAGAAGCCCTCCTTGATTTCAAATCATAAAGTCAAACTGCTGTCTAGTGGTAAATTTCTCTATAAAATATAGCTATATTGCAGCTTCTCACCTTCTTTTATATCACATCTTGGAAAGAAAAACTCATCCTTAGTAAAGAGACAGAAAATCCCATCTGCTGTATCTGACTCCAAGCCAGATTGTCTCGGATCATATTTTCTAAAAGACAAAATGCTTCGAATGCACTAATATTTTATATTTGATTAAAGGTCTGTCTGCTGAGCTGTCCAAAAAAAATACCAGCATAAAAATCATTTGGCTCTGCAAAAGCAATGATGGCTGGTTAGTTAAAATCTCAGGGATCCTGTTCTAAGGAAATCTACACAGCAACTTACCAGCAACATGAACAATTCTGAAAAAAAAAAAATCAAACCCAGACCCAGACCCTTAAAAGAATCTGAATTTACTACCAATGCCTTCAGTTGCTATGTGACAGAAACCAAAAGAAGCATCTTGAACTCCAGGTAAAATAAATGGGTTTAATTGAGCTACCTCTCCATAAGCTACCCTCCATTATAAGCCTTTATGGTTTCAAATGAGCAATGTAATTAGGAATGAGCCTAGTAGTTATTGGGGAAAAAAAAATCTCTCTATAATGACTTTGCCCCTCTGACTATAAAGTAATTTGTACATTAACTTAATACAGAAATCATAGAATTTCTGCAGGCATGAAATGGAAATGTTATTAAGAATACCTCAAATCCTCCAGGTCATTGGAACAATGCTAACAAAAGTATGTTTTAGAGTTTTAACTATTCTTCATTTATAATTCCCATCTACAGATAAAGCTGTTCAGAAACAAAAATACATTTTGGTGGAAAAATTAACCCAGTAAGCTCCGTTAAAACAAAATGGTAGTAGGATTGTTAGAAATATTATTAACAAAGCCACATGGAGTTTTCAATTGTTTTTTTTTTTATACTTCTGTAATTTTTCTCTTCACACAGTGTTTCTTCATCATTAATTTGCAAAGCAAACATATCTAAAACATTAGAACCTCTACATATGTTTGATTTCTGAATAGAAATAATTTCCCTTGATGGCTCTGCAACAGATCTTGAAGACTTCATGTGAGACATCTAGAGGATGACCTATGCATTTACTGCAACTCTTTAAACAATGCACAGGGCATTGCAAAGTCTTGGATTCAGTCTGGACTCTCTCTGGCTTCTTTACCAACATCACATAACTATTCCCTGCGAAATCCTACTTGCTATTATTTTTTCTCCCTCTCTCTACATGAATCACATTTTGTGTGAAAGTTGATGTCAATCATGAGTGACCGTCTCCACTGGCAAGAGAAACTACCTGAAATGATTAGATTGACTTGTCACATTTGTAAAGTAAGGAAAACATAAGATCAAACAATGCTCTAGTTTATATTAAGAAACTCCTTTTTCAAACCAACATTTAAACTGCTACATGATTTACTAGCAAATGCTGCTTATGTAGAAATCTTCTGCATACATCTTGGCTTTCTAGAATAAAACCTTGGAAAGGAAAAAGGGAACTGTGTGTGGGACACAAATTCCTTACATGCAGGACTCCGTGGGATATCATTTCCCTCTATTGTTTCCCTGTTTACCTCCACCCTTTGTGCATTTGCCAGCTTCTATTTAAGCGTGGTTGGTTACCTGTAGCCAGAGCCTGCAGTGTAGGCGAGGTGACAGCAATCATTGTGGTTCCCTTACTCCCACACCACTTTGAAACATCAGATGAGAAAAACACATTCCCGACTAGCTTGCTCAGGCAATGCACAAAGGAACACTCTGCTCTGGATTTATACCTGTGTGCACATTTGCTGAAACAAGAGGTACCCAAGCTTTAGTGATCAGTGATCCTGTTAAGCATTGCTGTAAATCAGCGGAGCTGCAAAGGACCTGATGCTGGAGTTTCAAGTGGTGGAAGACCCAGGCAGGTCATGAGGTCTTCTCTATATGAGGCATCAAGCTGAGGCTGGGATCACTCCTTGTGATGAAAGACTCTTTTCCAGGCACTGTCTTGTTAACCAAGTAGCACTGGCCCTGATCGATTCTGGTAATTGTACACTGCCTGCTAAAGTTCCTTGGCAGTTTTAATTGAGGAAAAATTAATTCTTTGATTCCTATCTTAAAATATGTACAATTATAACCATATGCTTACGTAGCTGATACATATATATAACTAGAACTGACTCAATTTCCAAAGGGAACAAAATCACTTCTGTGTTTAACTTTGTATGAGGTTGTAAAACAGTGTGGAATATTTTAGAATGAAGGATGTGTTATAAATTTAAAGACCACTAGCATATGGGGAAATTGCTTTTGGCATGAAAGTTCACAGGTTTTTTTTTTTCTTAAAAAGAAAACAGGGAAAAAGGTTTCACACTATTAAGTGAAGGCTTATGAAAGCTACTTCTCTTTCAAATTTGTAACTCTCACCATTTTAACAGAAAGACTGCTCAAGACTGCCTCAATTTTTTTGTAAAGAGTGTTTTTGGAAGAGTAGGGAATGTCTTTCTCTCATCATCTTGTCAACTCCTGCAATTTTTTCTTTTAAACCCTTAGAAAGACTCTTTCTTCTTCTTGGACTTCATAGGAGAAAGTGGAACTTTTGGCTACAGAACTGAATTCTGCAAGAATTAGTAACAGCTGGAAATAAAGGTGTAACAGAAATATGGACACAACTTTTGATTGGAGATTTTGCTTGCTTGCCTGCTATAATTATATTTAAGCAAATAACTGAGGTTTTAATGCAGTATATTGAAGTAAATGTATACAAATCATAGGCAAAAATCATCTTAGTCCTTTCATTTATTGTTGTTGTCAGTCCTCAATTAATCAGCTCCGTACTGCAGTTGTGGTATTGATAAGTTTGTTGGCTAAGCTCTTGGAGTACTGACATTTTACCCTGAAGTGAGAAAGAAAAAGCTCCAGGTTCCTTAGCACAACAGCATTAGTTGGATTTATCAGCATCCTAATATGTCCATTAGTGAAACATGTGAGGCTGATAAGTCCACCCACTGCTTTTTCTGCTTTTTCCAGTTATGCTCCTATGAATTAGGTAACAAAAATAGGTTTCCCCTTGTACTTTGTTTTAGAAGTTTTTAAAACAAAAAGTACTTTGTTTTAAAAGTTTTTCCTATTGGAGTCCTTCACTGTACATGGTTTTAACAATGGCCATCTAATTATCACCATACTGCAAAGTACTAAAAGAAAGTTTCATCAAAATCTCAGCTTGCAGCTTGTATTTTTTATTGTGATATTATCACCAATTAGTACATCACATGACCTGACTTATCAGACCCTGCTACAGACTGCAATTTCTGCATCAACTCCAGTGATAAAGTTCAACAGCTTATAACTTAGTTGTATTTGGTTATAACTTAATCATGGTTAGGTAGATTGTTCATGCAAAGAGCAAAATGTTTATTTTTGTTCTTTCACTGGCAGGAAGACCTGAAAGATCTGAAAATGTAAGACCAGACTGTTGAAGTTTTACACATTCCAAAGCAAATGGACAGTCACGTAGATAACTATAGGATTGCTATTAGCTCTGCTTGCACAGATAAAGATATAACTTACTGAGCATCTGTTGATCTGTTCACTATCTATGCCAGTCTAAATTTAAATTTACTGGCTCTTAGCATCTGAGTAATATAAAGCAGCATTTATCATCTCAAATTGTGGAAGTATCTTCAGCTGGGGATTAATATCTACATAAAAGCATTTTAAAATAAAGCATCTGTTCCATGTTATATATTCTCCATCAAACTCTAGGAAAAAAAAACCCCATACCATGGCAATAAAAGCAGAAATATTTTTTAGTATGTCACTGTATTATCATTAATTTGAAAGTAAGGTCTGTATATCATCAATGCACACTCTATTTTTCTAAGCAATTACAAGCTCAGACTTGCCTTTCTTCCATTGTATTGGTCCTGTAACCATTCAATTACATTTTAAAAAAGGTAAAACATGTTTTAAGTACTGTGAAACAGCACTAGCATCTATATCCAAACTTGCTGTCTTTCCACGTCTGTTCATAAGCTTTGCTTGACTGATTTCAGTCTTGCTTCAGCTACTGTCCACTGCTCATCACCATCAAGCAGGACTCACAGTGACATCTACTGGGTTAAATTCAGACTGGTAATAGCCAGTGCTACTCAGAAATCAGAAAAAAAAACCCATGTGGGCTTTTGATTTTCATTCCTTAGAGTATGGAAAGTAACAAAGTCAAACTAACCAAAAAGTAAGAGTAACCCCTGTTTAAAAAGATTATTTACACCTAAGCCTTCCTGAGCAACATGCATATTGTAAATTTACCCTAGCACTAGGTAGTCTATTTCCAGGCTGTGTTGTAGGGCTCCAGCATGCTCTAATGTACATCTAGTTGAAGACTAGACACTGATATTAAAAGATAAAAAAATTCAAATTGTTGTAAGCTGTACAGAACCAGCCTTTCATTCTATCTGCAAAGGGAGGATCCTGTTGCAAGGATTTTAATTTCTTTTCACTCCTTAAACACAGGTGCAGTAAAAACACAGCCTGAATTATGATTAAGCTAATGAAGAGCCATGGAAACTCACTTAAGATCTACTATAAGTAATATATAGCTAATTAACTTGAAACCATTGTATCTTTAGAAAGATTTAATACTGCAAAAATGTTTTTTTTTCTATATGTATATAAATACATATCTGAAACTTACAATTAGGCCTTTCCACTGGTAAAGTAATATTTGGGATAAAATTCCTCCATAGAGACCCTTTTAAAGATTATAACTGCTTAAATTTTAAGACAAATTATTGCTGTTTTTAAGACTGAATAGCAAAATGTTGGGTCAACGTGGCCAAAGAGGATATCCCCAGTTGCAGTCTGTCACACTAAACAGTTCACCTCATCTGACAATTTAATTCAGATATTAACATTCCTTACATTGTGACCCTGCATTTTGGTGACAAGAAAATTCCACAGAGCAGAAGATGAAAGATAAATGGACTAGGGAATGGTTCTGAATACAAAAAGCCAGGCCAGAAAGTATTTACTAATACCCAAATGATGACAACTACAAAGACTGCTATGTTAAAAGCTCTGATCACACATAGGCTCAGACAGCTAGAGAGCTTCTCTTTCTTTTTTCCCTAGACACTACAGCACAACAAAATTTCAGCTTCTCAGATTACTGAAAAAATAGACTGCAAGTGTGTATGTGTATGTGTGCATTCTGCCATCAGGACTGTGTACAATTTTGCACTCCTTATTCAATCTGCATGCATTATTAAGAAGAAATTCTATACTCTTAGGGTTGTGAGGCACTGGAATGGGTTGCCCAAGGAAGTTGTGAATGCTCCATCCCTGGCGGTGTTCAAGGCCAGGTTGGACAGAGCCTTGGGTGATATGGTTTAGTGTGAGGTGTCCCTGCCCATGGCAGGGGGGTTGGAACAAGGTGATCTTAAGGTCCTTTCCAACCATAACTATTCTCTGGTTCTATGATACTATTAATCTATATTGTTATTGGGTCAAAGCTGACTTCTCATATGAATCTAAAAGATTATATATTCAAATAACTGTGATGGCCTGTGCTTTAAAAAACCCCAAGGCAAAACATAAAAATAGAACCAGAAAATTTTTTAGTAAATAAAAGGTTGGTGGCTTTGTTAAATGTCTGGATAATTTCCCTAATACAAAGTCTGGTGAGAGACATGCATCTTAGTTGTTTTAAGCAAGGGTGAAGACATTTTTATTACCATAAGAATAATCAGTATTCCAAGTGTTCAAATAACAGATTAGCTAGAGACAGGCAGGCAGACATTCTGTGGGTCAGGAAACAGGCCTATCTCACACAGCCTACAGGAGGAAGAAATCTATTTCTTTTGAGGTCATAGTTATTTCTTATCAGATTTTCTGTGCCTTCCTCTCCAGCATCTCACATTGCCTTCCTCTGAGGAAAGAGATGGGACCAGACAGACCACTCTCTGAGAGAGAGATCGTTTCTGACAACCACACAACTCTTGCAGTAAAAAATGTATGCATTTAAAGACGTCAGTTTTTAAAGCACCAAAAGGATTATTTGACACAAACCCGTCAGCAATGCACGTCAGAGGGAGGAGGGGTGAAGGAGCCAAAGACTAACACCATGAGTGAAGCTTGTGGCCCAAGGCCCATCACGTTTTCCTTTACAAGTAACTGCTGGCAGGACTGTCCCTTAAGCCCAGACCTGGCACAAGGGGTGCTGGCCCCAACATGAGCTCTGCTGCACTGCCCTGGAGAAAGGGCATCCAAAGAGGTGATTGAAGCTGCCTTGTAAACAGACTCATTAGGCACCTCAAAAAATAAACATATTCAATCACATTCAAACACAGCGAAAAAAAATTAGCATGTACAAGATTTCAGAAAGGGCAACAGTTCCACCTACATTTAAAAAAGCCTGTATGCAAATACATCACACTTTTTTTTCCTCTCCTTTTTGCCTTAGAAATGGGCCAACAAGCAAGTTTCTGAATTATCAGGAGAAATATTTTCACGTGTGAAAGGTGAGATGATGGATGAAGTCACATTTTAAAAATGTACAGTTACTCACTGAATTTACATGGACAATAGTCAATGCCCTTTGCCGGATTTTTTTGGATGCTGGACTGGTTTGGCTGCAGCAAACGTGTGTTTATCACAGGCTTTATTACCCTGTTTCTCGGATAGGACTTTAATGCTGAGCTTTGTGCTGCACATCTGGTTTTACTATGGGTACCTGAGCCAAATCATTCAGATAAGGTAGGGATTTTATCACTAAGTTGGTAAGCTTGGCTTTTTTTAAGGTTTTTAGTTAAAGCAAGAAGTGTTACCTGCTCTATTTTTTTTTTTGAAGGGTGATGTGGTGGTGTGTGGAAACATCTTAACATAAAATTTCTGGCAGAATTTCAAGGATTATGTAGCAAAACCTGCTGAATGTTTGTCTTACCTTTTTTTTTTTACAAAATAGAATATTTAATTTGTTAAGGAATTACTGTGCTGAAGCAAAGAACATAGTTCAAGGAATACGTAATATATTTACACTAAGGTTATGCACACACGATACGTAAAAAGATAGTCTCTCTCTCCTTTCAGTAGTCTTAAAGCCAAAGAAAAGCAATCTTTCAACAAATGTTTGAAATGGCTTACTTCTACCAAATGTTACTGATAATTCTGTTAACATTTGAAACATTTCCCATTACAATATAACCACAAATGCAATTTCTAATATATGCAATTGGGAATATCAATTTATCAATCAGTAAAATGTTTGCAGTTCCTAGGAAATGGAACCCCCTGCTCAGATGTATTTTATAAAACTAAATAAAATGTAAAAAGCTACAGAACAGAATTGCTTTTTTTTTTTTGTGTGTCATGGGAATGTTGGAAATGTTAGTGGAAACTGTTCCTTTGTGAGAAAAGGACAGTAATTTGTACTGCTGCTTACCTTTTCTGTTACTTATTTGGTACCTCAAATTGCAAAGGGGGGACCATGCTTTTAGGTTATTGAAAAGGACTATATTGAAGAATGTCAAAAAGGAGAAAACGCAGGTTTCTTTGTACCTAGTACACCACTGAATCATACCAGCTGAGTCATATTCCCAGCATTATTTAGAATTAGATTCAAGCTGATTCGTTTATTCTGCTGGCTGTTGTCATATGGGACCAAGCACATTCATCTTTCTTGCCCTTTACTGTTTAAATAAAGACCCCCACTGCTTTCTTTTCACAAAACCTCATCTGCAATCTAATAAACTATTCCACTGAAAGAAGAAAAATACAAGGCAAGGCGACACGACTCATCTCCCTGCTGAGAAACAGGAGGAAGAAGAAAATGGAACTGCCACACTGACACTTGACGAGATCTGAAACAGTCCTAATGCACAACCTTGTTCGCTACCTCACTGCACCTGGTGCAGTTACATCTTCCTTCTTATGGTGGGCAAAACCCACATAAACCTAGTTAGGCCCTCTTTGACTGTCCTTGATCTCATTTCTTCTTCAACGGAGCCATCTCAAGATGTGGGAAGTGCAAAATCCCAATTATTAGCAAATACATTCATTTCAATAACACTCTCATCACTAATGGAGAAACAGAACAGGTCAAGATGAATAATGTTGGTAATTTTTAAATTATTTCTACCTGTTGATTTATGCCTAATTGTTTGTGAAAGGCGACAGAACTCTACACTGGGTGAAGAGAGCCTGCCTAGCAGAGCACTCAGCAACATACTTGTGCTTCTGGTGGCACGTTAGTGAGATAATTTTTACGGAATGTGCATCTCAAAAGTTTGACAATTACATGCACATCTATTTTCAAAGAAACCCTCCATTTGGCTACCTTTTTTTCTCTAGGCAAACAGCTGTTTTGCTGGTATTTTCAGTCTTGTCATATTTAACTGTGAAACTGTTGAAGTTAAACTGCATAACACTTTGTGAAAAATTCAGCAGCAATTTATCTTTAGCATATACTTGTCATTTCTTTAGGTGAAAGTTCTTCCAGCATTTCTTATTCCCTTGGACTAGCTTCTAAGTTTTTCATCTCTGTATCTATTCACTATGAAGAATTAAAAATCTTTGGAAATGAAACGGTAAGAAACTGGAATGACAAAATAAATACAAAATGCAGTAAAGAAAGATGATTTTAATTTCTTACCAAATTCTTCTTCTCCATCCTGGTCATCTATTAAGGCTACCGAGACTCCCAAATCCATGCATTTTTTGCTATGTGCCTTTGACTTCATATGTTTGGTTAAATTTCCTTAAGAAAAAATGAAAAAAAATTATCTGTTCTGTGACTATATGACTGTACACAAATATATACCCAACATGTCTGTATCTTATTCAGCTACATTTGTAACCACCTGTAAAATTTGATTTCACACTTGATAGAACCTTGCCCCTCAATGCAAGCTATCAAGGGCTGAGGTCAATTGACCATCTGGAATGTCTCTGGATACATCTCATGAAGCTTTTTACTGAGATCATAGAATCACAGAATCAGGTAGGCTGGAAAAAGCCTTGAAGATCATCAAGCCCAACCATTGCCCCAGGACTGCTAAGTTCACTACTAAATATTATCACTGAAGGCCTCATTTACACAGTTTTTTTGAACACTTCCAGGTACAGTGATTCTATCACTTCCCTGGGCAGCTTGTTCCAATGCTTGATCAGCCTCTCAGGGAAGAAGATCTTCTGAATATCCAGTCTAAACCTCCCCACGTGCACAAGGTCATTACCTCTTGTCCTATCACTTGTTACTTGGAAAAAGAGACCAGTCCTCACCTCTCTAGAACCTCCTTTCAGGTAGCTGTAGAGAGCAATAAGGACCCCCTGAGCCTCCCTTTCTCCAGACTAAACCACCCCAGTTTCCGCAGCTACTCCTCATAAGATGTGTGCTTCAGGCTCTTCAACAGCTTTGTTCCCCTTTTCTGGACTTGCTATAGCACCTCAAAGTCTTTCTTGTAGTGACGGGCCCAGAACTGAACACAGTGTTCGAGATGTGGCCTCACCAGTGTCAAGTACAAAGGGATGATCACTGCCCTGGGCCCGCTGGCCACACTAGTGCTGATACACGATTGCTGCCAGGATGCTGTTGGCCTCGGCTGCCTGGGCATGAACTGCTCATGTTCAGCTCTGTCAATCAGCACCTTTTTCTGCCAAGCAGCTTTCCAGACACACTTCCCCAAGCCTGTAGCATTACATGGTGTTATGGTGACCCAAGTGAAGGATCCCTCACTGAGCCTTGCTGAACCTCATACAACTCACCCCACCAATCCGGCTTGTCCAGATCCCTCTGCAAAGCCTCCCTACCCTTCAGCAGATTGGCATTCCCAGCCAAGTTGGTGTCATCCACAAATTTACTGAGGGTGCACTCATCCAGCTCATCAATGAAGATGTTAAACAACGCTGGCCCTGACACTGAGCCCTGAGGGACACCACTAGTGATCAGTCATCAACTAGATGTGATGCCATTTACCATCACTCTTTGGGCTCAGCCATCCAGCCAGTTTCCAACCCAGTGAAGAATCCACCTATCCAGGCCATGAGCAGCCAATTTCTCCAGGAGAACACTGTAGGAGACAGTGTCAACTGCTTTACTTAAGTCTAAATAGACAATGTCCACAGCCTCTTCCTCACCAACCAGGCAGGTCATCTTATCGTAGAAGATCAGGTTGCTCAAGCAGGACCTGCCCTTTATGAACCCATGCTGACTGGGCCTCATCCCTCTGTTTTCCAGCATGTGCTTTATCATCTCACTCAGGATCATCTGCTCAGCGACCTTCCCTGGCACTGAGGCCAGGCTGACCAGCCTGTAGTTCAGCACTCTTGAGTGTAACGCATCTAGCCCCATAGATTTGTGTATGTCTATGTGGAGCAGAGGGTCACTAACCACTTCTTCCTGAATCATGGGGACTTCAATCAGCTCCCTATTTCTGCAAACCAGCTCAGGGAACCGAGTACCCTGAGGATGGCTGGTGTGACTATTAAAGACTGAGGCAAAGGCAGCATTAAGTACCTCAGCCTTTACCTCATCCTCAGTTACTAGGTTTTCTCTAGCATCCAGTCAAGGATGTAGGTTCTCCTTGGCCCTCCTTTTATTGCTAATATATTTGTAAAAGTACTTTTTATTATCTTTTATGGGAGTGCCCAGATTTAGTTCCGTCTGTGTCTTTGCCTTTCTAACTTTCTACATAACCCAACAACATTCTTGTACTTTTTATGGGGTAACTGTCTCTTCTTCCACAGGTGATAAATCTCCCTTTTTTTAATCCTGACTCCAAGCAGTATTTCCCTGTTCAGCCAGGCTGGTCTCTTCCCTGCCTGCTCCTGCATTCTGAATTACTTGAAGAGTAATTCTGCCAACCAGTGTCCTAAACAGGCCCAAGTCAACCCTCTGGAAGTCTATGGTGGAGATACTGCTGATCTCCTTCCTGACTCCTCCAAAGACTGAAAATTCAATCATTTCATGATTGCTTTGCCCAAGACAGCCTCCAACCATCGCATCACCCACCAGTCCTTCTCTCTGCAAAGTGCAAATCTAGCCAGATATTTCCCCCACTTGGCTCACTAACCAGCTGGGTTAGGAAGTTATTTTCCACACCTCCAAGAACCTCCTGGATTGTTTCTTCTCTGCTGTGTTGTACTTCCAGCAGACATGTGGTAGATTTAAGTCCCCCACGAGAACAAGGGCAAGCGATCATGAAACTTTTCCCAGTTGTTTGAAGAACGCTTTATACGTAGCTTCATCCTGCCTGGGTGGTCGATAACAGACTCCTACCAGGATATCTGCTCGGTTGGCCTTCCCTCTGATCATCACCCACAAACATTCACCCTTCTCACTCACAACATTGAGTTCAAGGCAGTTGATGTACTCCCTGACATACAATGCAACTCTACCACCTCTTTTTCCTTGTCTATCCCTTCTGAAGAGACTGTAGACATCCATTGCAGCACTCCAATCATGCAAATAATACAGCAGGATGGAAATCCTAGATAATGATTAATTTTGCACCGGTGTAAAATATCCCTCGTTTGTTTATGGCAAAGTATGAAAACGGGTGACTCGGTCTTCAAAGTCTAGAGAATTTGTAGACTTTCTGTAGACAGAAAACTATTGCATGAAACAGGAAGTTCATATCTATCTTGTAGCTCTTTTAGCATTTGATGGATTCTATTTTTACTGTCATCATTTTCATTGCCAAGCTAAATAAACAGATTAATTTTATTCAAAATTAGCTCATGAACATATTCAATCTGAATCTCAGAAGTGAATGTCTAACTGCTAGGGGGCCCTGCAAGCTGCTTTTCCCTTCTTTGAAAAGGCAATACAGCAGCAAATAGAGTCAAAAAAAGGTTAAGGGTAGATCAGAAATCTGTAAATTATGATTTTTGTGCAATGTATGTTATTACACGTAACTGATCACTTTATACTTACATTTCCCACTGCCTCTCAAAAAAATGCTTGAGATATTTCAATGGGAGAAATACAGTGGTGGAAATGGCAACTCTTCCCTGGTTATGGAGTACTTTATTCCTTTTTTCAAATTAAGGTAGTAATTCACCCCAAATTTCAAAATAATTGTTATGAAGCTATATGAGTATATTAAGTCACCAGCAGCAAAATTCTTGGCTTTACATACTGCATGAAGTTACTGGCTATACCATCCTGTCATGAAGTCTGTGGTTTGCCAAACATCAAGCACTCAACTGTGTGACTGACTCTGCCAGCAGTAATAGCAACAGCTGGGCATAGCAACTGCAGAAGAGGAAGCGAATACAAGTATATGCTACAACTGAAACCAAGGAGAATTTCAATGGGCAGAACTTAATTACTCAAACTTGGCCAGCATACCTACTCTGCAAAACCTATAATCAGAATTTACTGGATTCACACTCTGGAATTTCATCTTAAAAGCAACATGATGACCCAGTCTGTCAGGATGCAGTGATAGGTTTTGACACATGTAAAGACTATCCATCCCACTTTCTGCAGCACTGGCTTATTTCTTGGAAGTTTTCCACCCAATTGCCGAGCAGTCTCAAACCCACTAAATTTACAAATGTTTCCGAGGTTACAGCTGGGGGGATTACTGCTAAATGATGTTGAGAGCCAAGAAAAAATTTACTGCTTAGAATTTTTTCGCTGAAAGTAGTTTGGCTGTGAACTTCTCCTGTCTGTTTCACTTCTCTTGAGTCCTAGATCTACCACTGCTTAATATACCACCTGCTTAAACTAGGATGAATTTAAGTATCTTGTGTAAACAGGCTTCAGAAAGTAGGGATCCATCTTTGGGTCTTAGAAGGTCAAGCGGACAGTGAACCTTGTCCTTCAAAGACATTTTAATACAGTAATTCAATAAAGGCCAATTTCTTTTCCTGAGCAACAAGATAAGTGCCAACAGCAGTACAATATATGTCAGTCTCATACCTCCAAAAGAACACTGTTGGGGACTTAAAATTCTGTGTTCCCATCCTTATCTAGGATGGGTGGCTAATCAGCTCACTTGTGTTCACCTAACTTTCATCATACTCCTACAGGATTTCCCTTTTCAACTCCAGTTTCTCACCCACCATGTTATGCCACAGTTCATTCATGTAAAGATGTGAATAAACATATCTGAATAAACATACAGAAGACAAAGGAAAAGAAGGAAATCAGAAACTAGAAATATCTGAAACATTACACAAAAAACCTCCACAGAAAGACAACTTCTTTAGCTCATTAATAGCTAAATGGGAGAAAAAAAGAATTATAGTATAAAATAAAAAGAAAAACTGGGAGAAATATACACAGAAAAGTACCCCTACCTTTAGTTTTGAAGGAGAAGTTACAGTAATTGCAGTGGTAAGGACGGACATCTGTATGTGTGCGAATATGTTTCTTCAGCATGCTGGGTTTCTTGCAACGTATTCCACATTCTTCACAGATATATTTCCCTCTCCCTCTCCCCCGAACATACACATAGTCTTCATTTGACTTGTACCTAACAGCATCATAAGAGTAAGGCAATCAGTTGTAACGGGAAAATGATTCTAGTTAGAAACCCTAATCTACCAGAATTTCATACAAATAGATGAAAATGTATGTCTGTCAAAACCAATCTTGTTATTTTTCTGCTCAAATTCTGCATTTATTTGTTAAATGTCTATCTAGACTTTTCACTAGGTAACCATGGGCTTGTTTAGGAATAACATTACATCGTTTTTAAGAAAGGTACCATCTGATACTAAGCGTCCAAATACTTCAAATTTTCTCTTTGCAACACAAGAAGATTCTTTTTCAAAGTGCCAGCTCTTGGAAGCAGGTCTGGGCACCATGCAGAAGCTTTAAAAAGGCACTTTTGAGACTCTTTGAGGCAGTGGATGCAGAAAAGGAACAATACTAGTTATGACAATGGGAAAATTCTTAAAATCCCCTACCAATGTGCTCTGGACTCAGCCTATTTAAATCTCTAGATGGAAAAAATCACTGAGGTTCAGTTACATCCTTCATATCTTTGCTCAAGGATGCCAAAGGTAGTGCTTAGCTTTTGTGACCCGGTTGCTGCAACATTTGCATCTGAGCAAAGACATGTAGCAATGTTTTACCTGGGCAGCTTGTAATGGCTTAACTGCTGGTTTAGACTGGATTCACATCAGGCACCAATAAGTGGAAAGCCCTAGAGCCCACACAAGTTACAAGAATAATAAAATATGCACCATTTATGCTCAGAATTTTTAGATGTGTCACTGGCACTCTTCTACTAGAAAATGTGTTTTAAAAGATGTTGTATGTAGCACAACACTGTGGATAACAACTGTTATTCATATCAGGCAACTGATTTAAAGTATTATAGTGCATGAGCAAGGGCTCTCAGTAAATATTTCCATGCACTTTTCAAATCAGGAGTTCTCCAGCCTGTGAATGCCACAGCAAACTGCCAGACAGAGACTGCTGCTTAGCCCCTGGACTATATCCTCTCCAGCTACAGTTATACAACCATACTGCAGAATAGGTATTATTTATCATGTAAGAGAAAAATAGGAAAATAATTTACATCTATGGCTGTATCCAGCTGCCTTTACTGCTGATGAATGTTCATCCTCTGGAAAAGAAAATTAATCGCATTGCCTACTGGTCTTTATTTCATTACTCCTCCTCTTAACTCTCATGGCTCCATGCTTCTGATGACTCTCCATTTTTCTTGGAAACACAAACCAACATTCACAGACCACAATATGGGAATGGTTGGTTGAAATAAATCAAACAGGAAGTAACATCTCTGCAAAGTCTAGAATCAGGGGAAAAAATATCTCCCCAATGATATCTAGCATACAAAATACAATACTTGCCCTCCATCAAATATTTTAACTCTTCTTGGTTCAGTTTTGATAAAGGAGTTTTCTTTGTCATGCTCAGTGCTTGATTCAGAGTTTTCCTTATTGCTGAATTCAGTGGCAGTCAATTTTTTTCTATTTAATGCTCGCTGAAAGAAAATGAGGTATGCATATCATTAAAATGAGTATCTTTCATATGCCATTCAAACCTGCAAGTTATGATGAATAAAAGCATCACAAAAGCCACAATTATAATAACCTATGAAAAATATAAAGATATGAAACAAAAAGTGTCTTTTGCTTAACTTCTCTACTGTGCATTGACTATTTGTGGACTGGTAAATCTGAGATTATGGCACATAGGAAATTAGGAATGTTTTGAATCTGCAGTAGGAGGTATCTCTTCTGGGAAGACGAAGGTGATGTTTTCTAGTTCACAGATGGCTTTCTTCAGAGAGAAGATGCTTACAGTCAAACCCTGGTGCTATCTGAACAGCTACAGCTTCACTCCTTTGCCCTCAATGTGGCAACTGGACTGCACAGATGGGGCTCTGCAGCTGCATGATACACTGCTCCCCACAATTTAACAAAAAGAGGGAAACTTCAGTGTGCAACCAGTTACCCATGCCTTCTCCCCACTTCTCAAATTTTGATGTTTCAGTATTGCATTCCCAGCCACAGCTGTCCTCTGCCTGGTGTCTGCCATAGCAGGGCAGGGCTTCCCTGACTGCTTTCCATCCTGTCTCTGGGGGTCTCGGGTCTCACCCACCAACCAAGAACCCAGCAGCACCTCATGGCTGGCAGAAGCTGCTTTCCCACAGCACAGTAAAGAGGAGAAGGGTAGGAAGGAGGGGCGCACCGAGGGAAGATACTAACAAGTAACATTTCTGATTGCTAGTATTTTTCAAAAAATATACCTGTTTTAGTGTGGAAATTTATTGCTCCCAATTTGCTGAGGTTATAACAGGGGCTTCAGAACCTTTCCAAAGCAGGACTCCACACTTAATTCCCACTAGCAGACCAAATTACATGAAAACGTGTACCAGTTGTCTAGCAGAACAAAAATACATTTCTCCACCTCCCCTGATTATTAATTAAGGAATTAAAAAAAAGAAGGATGAGTTCCCCAACATTTGCCAATTAAAATCTACTCTTTCCATGTCTAGGATATTTATAAAATGGGCAACAATGAAGGAACGATCCAATTAGGCAGCGATTATTACTGCTGTATTTATAAACTGTTCTACCCACGTAGCTGGCACACTTAACCACATTTGTTCATATTGATAAGTGAATAAAATGATGAGAGGTAAAAAAAAGAAGTCTGGCCTTATGTTTTCTACTCATTATAAAATGCTGCAAGCTTGCGAACTGTTGGCAAGAGGAATGACTTCACTGGCTGACTTAAAATGACTGATGAATTACACTGGTCTTTATCTATATTGCAGGGTGACATCTCTCTGGCACCCAATCCTTGCCCATAGTGCACCATACAGCCTCAGTCACCGCCTTTACTTCCCACCTGAAGAGAAATGTGGCTGATGAGGAATACAGATCAGAGGAAAAGCATCTTATTTAATTCAAAGCCCGTGGAATCCGCACAGGCTGCAAGTACCACTCCAATTTGAATGCCTTCTTCATACAGTCTTGCCTGATTTGGGCTGGAATTTCAAATATCTGAGCAGTTCCACCAAAGCACACATGACAACTCTGCCTGGGCGTAGGAAGAAAGAAATTTCACCCTGCATGTTTTAACAGCATTCATACAAGTTGAAAGGAGATGATATTCTGGATGAGAATTATCAGAAGTGGAGCCTATTCCAGTAATTGCAACTCAGCCATGCTGTAATTCCTCTACTCTACTGGCACATGAAATGCTTTTGTTTCCATTGCAAACAAAAAGTAGCAAGGTGACATTGTAATTTAACAAGAAACGAGTAGTGGACAATACAGAATATGTATAATAAACCACATACCACATAAATATTCCCAGCAGTTAAAATAATGCAATCTTGAAATGGCTAATCTTCCAATCCTAAATACTATTTCCAAATTTAATTTTCAAGAATGAAGTGACAAAGGAAAAAGAAATTTGGCCCACGATGTTATATGAATTATAGTGAAACTGTGTTACAATAAATTGTATATTAACTTAAGCACATAGAGTGCAAAAACTAACATAAGGCCAAATACCTTTGGATTTTCCCCTACCCCCTTTTT
This sequence comes from Melopsittacus undulatus, assembly GCF_012275295.1. Lineage (NCBI taxonomy): Eukaryota > Metazoa > Chordata > Aves > Psittaciformes > Psittaculidae > Melopsittacus > Melopsittacus undulatus. Next base: position 89,722,629 of record NC_047527.1, on the reverse strand, counting down.
TTTAACACACGTTTACGTACAGACATAAGACAACCTAACATAGGTGTTCAAATTACTACATACCTCCCACTCATTTACTTTAATTTACTGGTTATATGCTATTTTAGCAATTGTTTCAGTGTCTTAAAGATGTAAAATGCTGCTATAACAGAGATGCTCTAATACAAACACTGATTCCTGTCACAGAGATCTACAGGAATGGTAATTCACAACATAAAAAAAGAAGTTCATTTTTTATGCTAAAAAAAATGCAAAATGATGCTGAAAAGGACTTGGGTCCTCTGCAAATATTAAAGAGCAGCCAGTCTCTAAGGAGCCTGGATTTCTTATGTGGAAATCCTTCAATACACCTGACCTTAAATTCCCCCCAGCCCCACATGTACTGGTGGAAAGAGTAGAAATACAGCAGCACTGTAAAATATCCCTCTCCACGATTACTTATGCTTTCAGTTTCTAACACAGGCCTCTCTTCTCCCACAGAGACAAGGACCATGATTCATTTCTACTTTACTCATTTTGCTCCAATTTAACTCCACTGTCTTCAATTACTGGTATAAAACTGAAAAAAAACCCTGCTCTTAGGGCTGCCCAGAGACCAGAGTTCAATTGATACTTCTGGTACTTTACAACATCCCTTGGAAAAAAAAGCATGCTTGCAGCCTGAACCATCAAAGTTACAAATTTCAGATTAGAAAATTCACTAAACATTTTTCCTACAGGCAAACAGCCACTTGAGGAAAATGTTTTCAATTTCCTTAAGCTTTTACTAGTTTACATATAAGAATCTTCTGCATTTAGCTACTTTCCAGTGGTGAACTGGACTGTTGTGGCATACCATCCAAGAAAGCAAAGCTTTCCAGTTAGCAGATACTTTCCATTCTTCAGCCTATTCTTGCCTGAAAATCTTCACCCTGGAACGCTGCACACACTAGTGAGTTGCTTTAGAAAGGGAAGCCAAGATCAATGCAAGGGCTTGAGAAAAAGCTCCTGATACAACACAAATGATTTCAGATGATGACAACTGGTGAAAAATAATAATAAATAAACAGAACAATGAAATCAAAAGAGCAGGGAGATATAAAAAGCCTTTTTCATGCAGGTGAACCTCCTGGTTTATTTTAACATGCTGCACTCCTTCCAGGAGCTTCTTTCACAATTACATTTTGTGGTTTTCCTTTGAATCACTGAAAAGTGGCAACTTCACCTATTGCCTCTGAGCAGTAAATTGTGAAGAACAAAGTGCCAGGGTTCCTCATTGTCTGCATTTTGTTCACATGTCTCTTATTTTCGCATGCATCTATTGTTGAGAATTGACTTTTTTGTGACAGTGATTAATGGTGGTTACGCAGAAGCACGAGATCTCTGTAAACATGACTTAGTTCTGGGGGAAACCCAGGAACAGCTCAGCAAGTCACTTAATCTTGGTGAGAAGATCAGCAGTTAAAGCCCCACGAGCAGAATATGCCAAATCATTCTGCAAAGTGCGATGACAGTGAGAGAGAATGTGAGGCATAATAGTGCTGTGGTTTTATTATTACTTATAAATTGGATTACAGTAGCACTTAAGGCTGTTTGTCAACTCAGGGTTAAAATGTGCAAGCCACTTCAGCAAACACAACCCCCAGAGGCTTGCAATCTAAACTGTGGTTCCTGAAGGAATTCAGGACCCCACTGAGGTTTTAAGCAGGAAATCAATCTTTCTCCTTTTTTTTTTTATTATTATTTGCTAATCTGTTTGTGGTTTTGTTTTGGGTTTTTTTTTGGGGGGTGTGGGTTGTTTTTTGTTTGTTTTTAAATGGAATACTAACTGGCACAAGGACTTCCAATGATTTCCATCTTCAGTCTCAACCAGAAAAAACAGAATTACTGAATGAGAACTGAATGAGGAATTTCAGTTTTTGCTTTCTTTAAACATGGCTTCTATGAGGAAGCTTCCAAGTTGGGTCGGCTACTCCATTACCAGGTCTAACTAGAGACTGGTAATGCAGAGGTATGTTTTAACAGCATCATCACCACCATCATTCTGGACAGCAGCTGAAATCCTGCTGCCTGAGTCATTAAAAGGGAAGCAGGCAAACTCTGGAGGTGTTAGGTCACAGTACCCATCAGGTCTTTGAAATTTTTCATTTCTGCCATCCCATACCTTGCTCATACAATCTGAGATGCCAATTAAACTTTAATTGGTGCTTTCTTGCTGCTCTTTCTTCTTTCATAATGGCTCTAAGTAAAGCCTGTAAATCAGCCACAAGCAGAGCTTAAGAACTCTTCATTTTCACCATGCTCATACCCTTCATTCAAAACGTCAGCAAGAAAGACTAAAGAAAGATTAGTAACTGTGGTTCTTTTGTGGCAGAAGCACTGTAAATGTACCTGACAGCTGCCTATTACCGCATTTAAGTACTCCTAGAGTGTTTAAAAGGCTGCTGTCAAAATATTTTTCAAAATATTATTATCCATTATTTATATTCTAAACAGAATTTGTTTGTAGACAAAATCTCCTCTTCGAGAGGCACGCAGTAGCTTTGTTATCAGAGAATTTCTTCTGAAACACTGTTCTTTAAAAATAAAACAAACACGAGTCAATGACACAACTGATGTGAGACTTGCCTTAGAATCACTCCATACAATGAGAAAAGCCAAACCTTTGAATCTTTTTTTCTTTCTCTTTTTAACTTAGCACTACTTAAGTTCTTTATCTCCCCAAATATATGATGGAGCAGGCTGAAAAAGGTAGTAAGAGTTTAAACAAAGGCAGCACGCTAAAATGGAACCAATAACTCAGTTTAATTATAGTACTAATACAAAGCCAGCAGCCTGTATGTACTTTCTGCATGAAACATTACAGATAAAGTACTGTCTCCCACTGGTTTCAAGAGGACCAGGTTTAACTCTAATGGTCTTCTGACCTTAGGGGTTTCAGTGCATCTTTTCGACTATAATTCTGAAGAGAATTCTCCCTCTTACACAGTTTCTCATCCTATTGCTCTTTTCCCTACTGATGACTTTGTATCTTAGCAAAACATTTTGCAAACACAAAAACATCCCAGGGTGACCTCTGGCAGCAAGCCTTTGTCACTCAACATCCACGGAAATAAGTGGCTTTTCCCAAGGCTGTGGTATGTCTCCTCTAGAACAACTGCTGGCCCTATGGACCCCAATTCCCAGCCCAATGCCCAGGAAGTTTTGTAGACTGCAGGAGCAGGACGAGTTACAACTGCTTTTACATACCCACAAAAACATTTCTATGGTCTGAAAGACTCTGCAGAAAGGGAGGTCCATGGCTAATGCACCATTTTTGCCAGCTCCAAAGAGAATTTCGCTATTTAAGACACTGTGAGAAGAGTGTGAAACTGCTGCATGTTTTGGAAAGCTTTATGGGTTCACTATGACGGGACAATAAAAGCTAGTACTGGGTCCATTAAATAGACATGAACACCTGCTGCAGTACTAAAGGTCAAAAAGCCACCTTTACCCATTCCCAGAGGCAGTTCAGTCACTAAGAAACATCAAATCCAGTGCATACCAGCACAGCTTTAGTCCTGTCCGTAACAAAAGTATTCCGTAAGTGAAATCCTCATCACACATGTGCAGCCCCAAGCCAGCTAAGGAAATAACAACTGACTAATTTGTTTTGCCACATCTGACTCCAGAATGACGTAGTATGGGTCACAAACATTGCCCAAAGTATATGTCACTGTGCAAGATTTAACATCATCTTTGGAGCCATATGGATCCAAGAAGCTGTCAGTGGTTTTACAGCAGCTGTAGTTTTGCCTTAAACTGTGCTATTTTTGTCATTATTTCACACTACCAATTAACCTAAGTGGGAGAAAAGGAAATGATACACTGCTCTCACAGTTATATCAATCATGGTGAAGAATGTTTTCATGGCGTATCCATGGACAGGTTCAGGTTGAGCACTCATTCATAACAGAAAATACAAGCAGACTTCTAAGGCAAAATATGCAATAATGATCTTAAATTCACCTGATTTAGAAGTTTTTTAAAAAATATTTGTATCGGAACTATTTTTGTTCTACCCACTGCATTTAAAACATAGCCAAACACATTCCTGCCACAATAAATACTTCACATATAGATTTAAATCCAGGAATTAACTTCCATGAAAAGCAATAAATCTTTACAAACAGGTTTCTTAACAGAATTAGTCAGGATCTTTTTAGCAGTTTGATGCAGCATAACTAAAATAAATAAGCACATATACATGTCAGGCATATTACATTCTCTAAAATATGAACAACCATGATTTCCAAAGCAAATCCTTTTTAAGTGATCAGTATATATCAAGCATACCTTATGTACCTTGGTTAAGCTGTTCTTCCACTTGCTGGAGTAGACCAATATATCAGCTCTGGGATGAGTAGTTCTTGCTTGAGTGTACAGTGGTTTTTCAACTTTTTGTTTTGAATTGAGGAGGGAGAGAGCTATCTTTGTTGACAAACCAAGTGGATTTGGGTTGTTGGGACTAACGGTCCATGTAGAGTAGGCTGAGATTTTCTGATCATTTTGCAGCAGATGCAATGGTTTTCTCTTCAAGAGATAGCACCAGGTAAAACTCGTTGTGGTCTTGAGGCTTGGAAATGACAATCTCTGCAGTTCTCCTGCATTCATCACAGCCAGCATAGTTACAGGCTTTGCTTGGCCATGGCTGTTGATGTACTGGCTCTCATTATTGTCACTTGGGGACTTTCTTTCTTGACTGCTACTTACAGCCTTGAGAAGAGAACTCTGATTATTCACTGGAGACAATTCAGATGGTTTTCTAACTACAAACACAGGTGACGCTGAAGATCTAAGGTCTTCAGATTCTGGTGACTCTTTTAGAGTTTCTGAATTGCCAGTGTCAGATGAGTCATGGTCAGGCAACAGCAGGTCAGAAGGACTAGCTTTGCTGCTTTTTTCATGCTGTGCAACACCATCAGCGTCCAAGAGGTGATTTTCAAGAGGCTCTGTGGTGCATACCTGTCTTACCAAAACTGGTTTCTTTTGCTTACTTGTAGGGTCACTAGATCGAATGTTCAGTGACTGCAATGGTCTAGCTTCTGTCATGCAGGCAGCTCCACTCTCATCTTTCACACGTTTTTGCTGTTTTTCCATGGCAATATCTAAACTATTGGCTGGGGAAAGCATTCGTTTACTTGAAGCTGTAGCTTCTGGTTGAGGGAAGAGTCCGCTAACTGGCACTTTATGAATAATATTCAAAGAGCTTGACAAAGATGAATTTCTGGTTCCACTTTCTGCTTGTGAATTTTCAAATTCAAATGAATTTGGCAATGTCTTCTGATTATCTTTGTGAGATTTTGGCAGCTGAGCTTTGCCTTCAAGCATTGGCACTGTCACAACATTTGTTTTGCAAACAGATTGATTTACCTGATCCTGGGTCACTAAAATGTGAGGAAGGGGTGTAACAGTTGCAAAGCCATAGGATGGCATACTGCTGTGAATACGGACAGGAACCACAAAAGGAGGAATCTGATGTATTTGACTGCTGCAGTTATTTGGGACAATTTGCTTTAGAGGAGGCACAGAATATGGAGTAGACATGTCAGGCAGTTTAGTCTGCAGTTCAAAGGAGGATACATTCTGGTCCACCCCAACTTGACTTGGAACAGCCTGAGTTGATAAAGTATTTTTTAGCAATTTAGAAGAGTATGGCTGACCTATATGCAAAGTTTTAACTTGTAGTTGATACTTTGGAGCAAAACAATCCTTTTTTTCATTGGGGTGACAAGAAAGCATGTATGTGCTCAACTGTTCCTCTTGGGCTGATGTTTTAGTTGTCGGCTGGGAAGGCTGATGTGTAGAGGGTGGCTGTTCTTGCTTGTTCAGCACATGATCTACAGGCTGTTGAACCGAAGATAGGCTAACAGGATTACAATTCTGAATTGCTGAGGGAAGCCTGGAGTGAGTCTGTGAATGCTGAGTACCTGAAGGAAACTCCACTGAAGATTTGCCAGAGGTCTGCAGCCTGGGCAATGGCACTGTGGGTACATCCGTAGCATGAGCTGTCTGAAATGAAGTTGATTTACCTTGTGTCTGATGATTTTCTGGAGAAATATTTAAAGATATTTGCCTCACAAATGGCCCCCTCCTCCTTTCTAGCAGAGGCACATGTCCAGTAAGTCCATTTGCAGACGACGCTTTCGGAGTGACTATCTCTACGAGCGAGGCAGATTTTGATGAAGACATGCTTCCACAGTCAAAAGACTTACTCCTGTAGTCTACAACCTCCATCGATGGCTGTGTGCAGCTAATCTGCTCCGAGGCAGCACGTCTCATTTCCCGGTAATGAGGTCCAGGCACAACCAGTGCATGCGTGCCAGCAGGAATCATGAGGAATTCTGACGACTTGCTAACAAGCTCTGATTGGGAAGGGTTCTCAGACTTCAAAGTTTCATCTTTATCAAGTGAAGCTGAGAAACTGGAGGCATGAGACAAGCTACTTTCCCGACTTAAACTTCTGGAAAGCGTGGAGTCAATGCTTGATTCAGCAGATGAATGCTCCATTTCAGCCAAGCGAATTCTTTTCTTCTTTGGTGGCAACTTTTCTGTTGGCAATTTTGATAGCGTTTCACTGCGCTGTGGCCAGTTAAACCTTTCTGTCTTTTCTGGATCACTGCACTGGTTATCTTGGTCCCTGTCTGGTTCTTCTGTGACCAGTATTTCAGGAACCTGGATGTTATGCTGGCGAACAAGTCTTGAGGGCTGAATTGGTGCGCTTCTCTCGTTAGAAACTATTTGGCTCCCTTGACCTTCCCCTCTAGGTGCTTCTGATGATAGGGGTTGACGATGCTGGGGAGTATTCAGAGGAGGGTGTCTATCTTCTTGGATTACAACTGTATTCAAAGAACGGTGCTTTGCAACATTGTTGGGGTCTTGAGAAGAAACTGGTGACACTCTTTCAAACGACTCTGATTTCTCAAATGAGCTATTTCTGCTCAGTGAGTTGGTGTGCTGTATTACTGAGATGCCAGTACCTTGTCTTTTCAACTCCACCTTTTCTTGTACAGCAGAACTCACCTGCTTTTCAGTGTGTGAAGCCATCTTTGGCTCGGTTGTCTGATCTGTGCCTCGAGCCACAAGCTGAATTTGGGAACTCTGAAGTAGAAGGCTGCTTGGCTGTTGTGACCCTACCACTGTTGTTGCACTGTGTTTTGACAGACTGGAAGAATTTGCTGGCTTGCCTTGGCCTTCTGTATTCTTTGATAGTATGCTTGTATCATTTTGCTGTGGGTCATCATCATCACCAACACTTTTCATTTTCCTTCTTTTCCTTATCTGGGGTGTCTGCTCCCAGACACCAGTTGAAGTAGTGACTCTGTAGTGTAGAATCTGAGGCTGCGTGCTGTTTGGAACAGTTTTATGCTCAGGCTCTCGTATTGCTGCTTTAGTTTTAGGTCCATGCAACTCCGAACAATAAAATTTCTTGTGGTTTTCAAAGTTTTCCAGTTTTCTGTATCTGTTTCTGCAGGTTTCACACTCAAACATTGTTCCTCGCACCTGAGGGGACTTCTTTGTTTTTTCTAAATTTGATCCCTGTGCGAGGGACTTGCTCCTTTGCAATAATGATTCATTACATCCCAGATAACTTTCTTCTACAGATCGCACTGGTCCAAGAACTTGGCTTTCACCAGTTGAAGAATCTTCTATTGCTGCCTGTCTAACAAGGGTCCGAGGATGTCCACCTTGGTTCAGTGGAGTAGCAGGTCCTGATACAAAAACATCATCATATAAAGAGCCAATTTTATCATCAAATGACTGACTACCTCGAAGAGGATGAGAGGGAGGTATTACATGTGGAGGTACTGCTGAGTAACTGGTAGTAGGCATGGAATTACTTCGTGTTATAGGTAAACAGTCAAGGGATGGTACAGAAAGAAGAAAAACTTGCTTTGACTTCTCAGTGGGTGTGAAAGGAGACTTTGGTATATCAGAGCTTGAGCTAGTTCTTCGTCCCATGGGTTTTAAATCAAACTGGAAAGAATCCTTAAATATGTAGGATTTTGGTGAATCTATGCTTCCTCTTCTCGAAAGAGATGTTCTTCTTGGTTTCACGCTATCTAGCTGTTTGTCATCCACAACAGCTTCATTATCAGAAATCAACTTTGAGATACGTTCCTCAAGAGTTTTTGTTGCCATGGGAGGTCGCATTTGGCCAGAGAGAATCAGATTTTTTTCAGCACAAGCCGTTTGTACCACTGATGCTACCACACCACTTGCTCGTGGCACACAGGGCACGTTTTTATTTGGATCTTTCTCAGAGGTCAACAGTCCTCTTACAAAAGGAGCTGGTGGGCTCATTGTTTGATCGGCACTTTCAGAACGAGAGAAATAACCAGAATCAGTACTACCTAGACTTCTAGGGCTCAAAAGGCATTTTCCTTGCTGATCTTGGGAACCATCGGTTGCCTGCTGTCTCTGGAGCTGAGCATGCACTGTTCCTACTGCAGATCCCACCTGTTCCTCTAGTAGGCTCATTTCTACTTTCTGCTGTTGCTTTATGTCATTCTCCTTCAATGAGGCTGTATGTGTTAAGTTTGACTGAACAGTTGTCACTTTAAAATCTCCTTTTCTCTGTGCTGCAGCAAGTTCGGGTGCTGGTTCTGTTACTTTTGGGCTATCAGCCCTTAATGGAGAAACATTCACAGGATGAACTACTACTTTTGGTAATGTTGCCCTTACTTGAGGTTCTGTATCATGTAATGAAGAGTCACCTGGTATACAGTCTGGGTTGCTTAATGGAACAGGGCTTCCTTTCTGCAATGGTTCTGCACTCGAAATGACTTTCACTATCTGTGCAGGTTCCAGTTCTTGATCATCTTGTCTTTCATCAGCAGTGCCTTCATCTTCACTTTCACCACTTTCTTCCACATCTGAGTGAATGCTAAGTGCTTTTTCCGAGTCATGAGATAAGAACAGGCCAGCTGAATCTGGTTGTAGCACAAGTCCAAGTTTGATAGCATGTGCATGAGATTTTTTGTGCTTGTACAGATTACTTTTGGTTTTAAAAGAAAACCCACATGTCACACATGGATAGGGTCGCTCTCCAGTATGGGATCGGATGTGCTTTTGGAGAACACTGGGCTTGGCACAGGCCCGATTGCAATACTCACAGACGTATTTCCCTAGCTTTTTAGGCTTCTGGTCTTTCAAGAGGTTACATATTTGTTCTACACCATGGTTTACAACTGATGCTATCTGGGCTGAATTATACACGGGACCTATAGACAAGTTGGTTGAACTTGATGTGCTAATTGACAAAGGTGTAGATGAACTAGCTACTAGCTGGTTTTGAGAAAAAACCTGAGTTACAGTGGAAGATGAGGTGTGGACAACAGATGAAGTTACTGCTACGCTATATATCTGCTGGAGCTTCAGGTTCTCTTGACTCTGCTGTTGCACCAGTGGTCTAGTGAAACTTGGACACATAACAACCTGGTGATTTTGTTGACTGGTCTTAGTAATAAGGTCTTGTGAATGAGAAACTGACTGGCCTTGTGCTTGTCCAGTCTTGGCTGTTGCTGCTACATGCACATTGTTTAACGGAGACGGGTAATAGTGAGGTCCAGCTGCAAACTCATGCTGTGATAAAGAAGACTGATTTTGGACGCTTATTATATTGGATGTGAGACTAGTAGAGGTGCTTACAGTTTTATTTGGTCTCAGTTTCTCTATCTGCATCCCATAAGGGGGGCACTCTTGTGCTAAGGTGTTCAGTTCAGGCTCCATAGCTTTTAATAAGACATCGAACGCAGTACGAGTACACGGGGATGATGTACTGCAATCAACAAAGTTAATACATTCATTACTGTCAGTCTTTGTTTTACTTGATGAGGAGTTTGAGAGAGACTTCTTTTCTAGTGAGTTCAGTTGGTTTGCATTGGTATTCTCTACTGCCTGTTTACCCAAATCTAAGGACTGATGTGCCAACGAGAGTTTTGTCTGCAATGATGTCTCAGATTTGGTTGTTTCAACACTTATGTCACTGCTAAGAGCTCCCCCGTTTTGTTTGGTACACTGATTTCCATTTTGCACGGGTGGGTGATCCTGTGCTGTGGTGTGTTCGGAAGCATCTGGAAGAGCTTTTAGCGGTGAAGGGTCTACATTTTGCTTAACCTTGGCTTCAGCAGGACTCCGCAAAGGCGATTTTGGTATTTTTTTTAGATGGTTTTCAGTAACAATCTTTTTTCTTTTCACACCTTTAATTGCATCTTGGGTGCCTCTAGTACCAGCATCGGTGATTTCTGTTAAAACACAAAGAGAAAAAAAAAATGCAAATCGAAAAATGCAGTATATTTTGATTTATAGCATTTTATCATCTCTAAGTTTCAACAGTAAGCCCTGGAGCAACAGGACTGTCCATCTCTACTGCCTCCAATACCATTTTTTAATAGTAAAGGTATCTTAGTGAAGATCTATTTTGCTTTCATCTAAAAAGAACAACACTTTCTAACTGATACTGTAAGGCATTACAAAAGTAATTCACTATAGGAAAAGCTTCAAAGGAAATGCAAGAAAAGAAAGGCTACTGAACGAATATTTTAGCATTTATAGCAACTCCTTTTTGGATAAAGTAAAAAAGAAACCTCTGTCTTGCACTTGTTTAAAAATTCGAATCATTATAGCAGGAAAATGAAAAACCATGACACAAATCTGTTTTCATGCTGTATTTGTCATTTTTTCCATCTATATGTTGCTGCACTCAAGGAATGAAGACAACTTCCTCATGGTTATATTTGTAAGTAGATTTATAATGGAAATGGCACAACCACCCACACCATCTGTCAAATACTGTATTTCAGAGCTCCAATTACTGAACTTCAATAGCATTTCAGATGAGCAACTACAGTGGATGAATAAAATCAGTCACACTTAAATGATTTTCTATTTGTGCATCATGAAACAAAATATACTAAATCTGAATTATTTCATTACTAGCTACACTTGTGGCTGATTTTAGGCAGGTATGCATGCAGAGTTTCAGGGCTGAACCAATGAATTGGGGTATTATTCAGTAGAATAATCCTGTAGCACATATATTTGTAAAGAATACAATTTTCTCTATAACAAAAAAAAAATACATGTAGACTGCATTTCAGAGTTGATACTTACAAGCTTGTTTTTAAATGGATACCTGATATTATACACCTTTGTTTATCTCAACAGAATTAGACTTAATCTGGTTGGTTTATTTTTTTATTTATTACTTCTTTCTTAACACTCAGTTATAGCTACTTCCTCAGCTAGCATCATTGGTACTGCAGAAGAAGACAAATATTAAATGGACATGAATCCATTTTCTTAAGCTTTTACAACTAGCTTATTAGGCTGTTAGTCAAAACCATATTTGTCTGATTGCCAGTATTCTAAGCAAAGGAAGAAATTAATGTGACTAGAGAGCTGATGTCTCTGAAAAGGTTCAGCTGCATGCACATTCTGGGAAGCAGTAATGAGTAACTCCATGTGGTTATGCTTACCTAGCACAGAGTTACTCAGCAACAGAGGTGTATGTGCACTTCTAGGTAAAGAACAGCCCTAAGACAACATATAAAGGGACAAAGTTCTCACAGTGAATTTCACTAGAAAGAAAGTGGAGAAAGCTCAGACTTCCCAGTACCCATCAACCCTATGGACCCCTCTGAGTGGCGTGAAGAATATCCTCTTGCAGAAGCGTCATCTGGCTTCTATATTATGTGGGAGGGAAGCCAACACATAGTGTGCGTCTGGCAAGAGATAATGGAATCCTGGGTGAAACCCTCTTATAAAGGAAACATAGGCAATGCCTGAAACTTTGGTAGCAGAAGAGAATGCAAAAGGGACCAGTAGGAAAAGAAAGGCAAGATGTTATGTTTTCTCCGTGTCAGAGCATAACCCAGGTGGGATTGAGCTATGCTCATTCCAGATACTTGGAAGTTCAAAATCCCATTTCCAACTCAGTGCCAACTTAATTGTATGCATATATTCATCAAGGATGAATAGATATTCAGGAGATTTCCTTGCAAACTGAAAGATTAAAGACTACACGTCACACACACTGTACTGTGAATGTGCAAGTTCTGCAGAACCTGACCTATTTGTCTCTCAGCCCTACTAGAGGAAGTTTAACTATAAAGAGTAAGGGCCTGTTTTGACATATTCAGCAGTCCCATGAAAGATGCCTGAATCCCTTGCCAGAGCTACTGGCTCTGAAACCTAGTTATGGGGATTTTGTGTTCCTCTTGTGCATCCAGAAAGAAATTTCTACAGTAATCACTCACTTAACCTTTAAATGAACTTTGCATTTACTGCTTTATCGCCAAAACCTATTCATACTAGACTGGATTTAACATATTCAAAGCCGAGCAGTCTTCCATCACAATGTTCTGTCCTTTCTATTGATTCACAATTAAACGAGTGGCCTACACTAATAAGTTATGATCAATATCATTAATGGCGATTTCTTTAAAATTTCAGTCTACTGCAACTGCTTTTTTTTCTTCAGTAACAAAAAACAATTTTACACAAATCAAAGAGAAAATAACAAGGTAACTATATAAAAGGTGCTTTTAGCCAAGGTTTGGTGATCCCTCTGAAGCGCGGTCACGTTAACTGAGCATAAGTAATTTGGTTCCTTTTAAGCATACACTGCAGCTTTTATCCCGTCACAATCACGCCTCCACACTGATCACACTGCCAGTGTTTGTATCAGAGTGCTATAGGAATTGCTGGGCAGATTATGCACAGCTAGGAAGGTAAGAGTGCCAGGAATTTCTAACATTGATGCAGACAAACATACACAAAAGAGACTAGGGAGTTTCATATTGCAGCAGTTGAGCAGTCAAATGATACACTGCTTCCTGATGCCACAGAATACTGAATAATTACTATTCCTGGGTTTCAAACACATAATGCAGAGGAACAAACATACTCAAACTGCACCATACTAGTGAACTGGAAACAGATACAGCTGAAATATGCAATGTGGCTTACAAAAGCCTTAAATAAAGTAAGAATATATCTCCAATCTACCAATCAAGCAATTAAAACCATGAATGTTATGCATATAAGATCAGAATTTTCCATAATCTATTTACTGCTTTACTTAAAAAAAATGCTGTTCAACACATGGCAAACCATAAAAATTGTTCAGGGAATTGAAAGGAAAGAAAAAAGAATAAACAAAGGCAAGTTACCCACTGCATTAAATAAAGAAATAGATTTTTCTTTAGTCTTTGCAAGCACTAGCTGTGCTGCTTCTGTATTTTTATACCAATAAAATTCCAGTCTACAGAAATTATGTGAACTAGTTTCTTATTTGTATTTCTGACTTTATGTTTTGGTGATTCCAGAGATGGAGTTGCAGATTTGCTTCACATACGTATCTACAAAACATGGTAAAATGTACTTTACTGACAATGGCTTTAAAAGGCTTAACAATAGTTTAAGTCCTGTGCTCTACTTCACTCCTGGATAATTTAGAAATCATTATTACTAATGGAAATATTCACCTCATGTTTGCTAAAAGCCACTTTCTAGCATATTTGGGGGAAAAAAGGAATCTCTGACAACTTAACTTGTTTTTAGCTTCTTGTTCTTTCTGTGTAAGTCTCCTTTTTGTATTCCCAGTTAATGTTGAAGATATTCCACCATATGTTTGTTAATCTACAGCTATGTGCTTCCCCAAAGATCAACTGCATCAGTATTTCCAGAGGCAACAACAAATCTGGTGGAAAGCAGCAGCCCCATAGTGCTAAACACTCCTACACCTTTCAGAGCTACAAACTTTCAGGAGCTTAATAACTTGCCAGGGCCATGTACCCACATCAACAAGCTGACACAGAACAAAGAGAAGGTAGAAACATCCTCATGTGTGTGTGAGAAATAAAAATGAAACTGATCCGCTTTCCTTTCTCTCTCCTGCGCTCTGCTCACCTCCCTCCGCAATCACAAAGCCCTTCTTATCCTTCAGCAGTCATTCCCTTTTTTCTCAGGTGGTGAAGTGGTGCTGCTGAGAAGTGCTGTCACCTCAATTAGATGTCTAAAAAATATCTTTTTCATAAGCTGTATTATATCAAATAGGATTAAGTTATCCAGCCCAAGAGAGGAGGTAACAACGTCATCGTGCTCAGTGCCTCACTTTTCATATCACAGGGACATCAGAGCATCTCTTTTGTGCTTTGCCTAGTTGGCTTTGTTCTGCTTTGCTATCAAGATTCTCTGTTTAATACTTTTTCTTTGGTATGAATTCTGCACTCAAAACATGACAAGAAAAACTGATGTTTCTAAACATGACTGTTAACCTGTAATTTCTCTGCTGCATTTTGCTCTGTGCACAGGAAATAGAGCAGAACACAAATGTGATGGCTTAGATAGCAATCTGGCAAAGTAACTCATACAGCAAATAAAGGAAAGGTATAAGCAATCTGATTTTCTTCTTCCGAAACACTTACTGGTGAACTAAACTGTCTTGACAAAATGATCTCAATGGTTTTGTTGAAATAACTTCCAGAACTGCCTGTCTCAAAGCCCACATGTTATTATAACACCTACTCTCTTTCTCTCCCTTCTAATAGAGCTACATGCTTGCACTTAAAAAGAAAACAGAAAGAGAGTAAGAAGGAACTGAAGCAAGGCACCAAGCTCCCTTCTCCCTCAGTGCTACCCTGTGAAGCACCAAGCAAGCAAGCACTGCCTGCCTCTATGGTCCAATGCACCATTTTCATCTCATGCACTCACTTCATGTTGCTGAATTTTAAAAATCACTGTAGACTGCCATACAAATACCAGATTATCCAATTCAAGTGCCTGAAGTTTAGCTTCTAAAACTGTACTCCTGCTCCCAGGGCACTGCAAGTAAGAGTGACCTCTTTTGAAAGTGTTTAAATACTAATTGATGTCTTACACATACAGCTAAAACGTTACTCTGACAACAAACAACGGTAGTGATCCAAAGATGGGTTTTCAGAAGAGATTATTACTAAGGATCTGATGCTGATTGAAGCTAAGCCTCCCAGTGTCCTCAGATAGTCAAAATACTCTTATTCCTGATGTACCATATTTATTTAAATTTGATTTCACCAAAACTATCGAAAGCACTCATGAATCACTGTGTCAGGTCTATTTCTGTGAATAACAAACATCCTGTGAATAACGAACATCATTATGAGAGCAAGAAATAAGTCTGGCTGGCAAATGTTAGGCCACCAGAGCTTACATTAAACACAGCACGGAATAACTAAATTTTAGTTTTTTATTAAATGGCCTCCCTAGCTTCATATTGCCTCCTAAATGTTGAGTACAGCCATAAATATTTTTCCTTAAAAATGGTAATTTTTCCAAAGCATGAAACCCCCCAAACATAAACCCTTAATGACATAAACCACATATGCAGCTATGAAAATGGTCACAGTCAACAGCCAATAAAAAGATCTGACCAAGATTAACCCAAGCGCCTTGCTTAATTTTAAGCAGAAATAGAGAGGATTTTAAAGTCAGTTACCAATAATTTTAAGAGTCTTATTTCAGGTGTATAACTTCAGACTTCTTGAGAAGGTCACAGGGTGGTCTCTCAGAGGCCAGGAGGCAAGCCAGCACTCCAAGTCAGCAGTGCTATTTGAAAACCTCTGTCAGTAGGCTTATTCTATGCTTAAGAGCTTTTATTGCTGAGAACACTAATCCAAACATATACAGAACAGACCCTTAGAAAACAATCTCTATGTAAAGCACAAAATTGACAATAATTAATTAAAAAAGGGGGAGGGGAGGGATTTGATATTCAAAGGCTAAAGCAGTCTGATATGGATTGGATCAAGTACCATCTATGGCAACGTATGTCCTTTTGTTAATATCAGCAAATACCGGACCATTCCATAAGGCACAGACAAGGTTAAGTATGGCTTTGTTTTCATACTGCCTGCAAACACATCATTATTTTTATTGGTGTTTTTAACAGACAACACTGAGCTGTGGTTTGATATTTGACCCATCAAAGTTATCGCACTGGATGTCAACAAGAGAGAGGTTCCCAAATCCTCTTTCAAGGGTCATTTCACACCAGGCTTTCATACTAGAATGAAAGTTAAAAATTTTATTAGCATAATTTCTCATTATTAACCAAACCCGCAAAAGTCCTACTAACACAAGTCCAGGAAAGATGCATCTGTGTTAATATGTGGTACCAGCACTCACTTGAGTAGCACCATTAACCTCAACGAAAGTATACATTTTGTAAAGTCAAATTAAATTCTAATGCTCTCTACCATCACATCTTACGAGCCCACAAAATCAGTGTATCTCAAGATCATATATTACAGGTAATTGTAGAAAATATGTTTATTGATATGTACATCAAAAAATCATACCCTGTACCTTTACCACTACATTTCCCAAACTGAAAAATTTGTATTTTGCAACATCACAAGATAATTCAGGTGAGAAAGGACCTCAGCAAATCTCAAGTCCAATCTCCTTCTGAAATCAGGGCCAGCCATGAGATCAGACCAGAGTCCTTAAGGTTTTGTCCAGTAGGGCCTTGGAAACCTCCAAGGAGAGAGTCTATACAGTCTCTGTGAGCCATATATTCCACCGCTTCACTGTCCTCATGGGGAACAAGCAAGTCCGCACCTCTCTTGTTTCAGCTTAATCCTATTGCCTCTCATCCTCCCACCATGCTCCACTGTGAAGAGTCTGACTCCATTTTCATGATATCCCTCCAAAACCCACCTCTTCTCAAGGCTGAATGAGCCCTTGTCCCTCAGCTTCTCCTTGGAGGACAAGTACTCCACCTCTGGTGGGTGGTGTTCCAGTGCTGAGCTCACTCCATGTTCGTCATGCACCAGGGGCCTGAAAACTGGACACGATATCTAAAAGGTGATCTAAGGACTGCCGAGTAGGAGAAGATAATCCTTCCCCTTGATCTCCTGGTCATGCTTTCATTCACACAGCCCAGAGCAGGCAAACATTAGTTAATAATGTTTAGTACAAATGGTAAAGTTTAAACTATATAATATCCTGTTTCCACTAATATATAAACTGGACTGAATTGCCACTTTGAAGGTAACAAATATCAAAGGTTCTTCCCCAAGAATCAAGACTACATGCAAGTGATACAGCAAAAGGTATACAGGTATAAAGGTGCAGCCACACAGGTGCACTCAGTCCTCACAACTAGATGAAATACGGTGGCACCATGAGCAAGGGCAGAGAGGATTAGCATTATAAATTGTGCAATAACATTTTAGCACAAGGTAAGCGAGACACCTTCGCCCCAAGGCACACAGCCTGGACTCACCAGGAAGCTCCCCTGTGATACAGTTTCATCCCAGACATGAGAGCCTGCCAACTCCTGTTTGGCCGTGGGATAGGTAAAGAGTAAATGACACGCTGTAGTCTGAGGTTGCCTTTCTGACGGCATCTTCTCAAGTCACGGCTACTGACATCAAAACTATCTTGGCAGTGAGACTCCTGACGGGGTGCAAGGACATAATTACTCTATGCTAGCAAGACCAAGAAAGATCTTATTTATGAGAGGCTGGTTTCATTTTGTGCATTTAGCTTCTTGGCTTGAGCAAAGAAAGTAACAACCAGCAGATTTTTAGCCATAAAAACAGTGTGCTTGATGAGGAAGACTCTGAAGATCAAACAGCAATAAACATCTGACCACTGAGGTAACACTAGAGCCTCAGCTAAGAAATGCCAACATCTGCATGAGAACAGGAATCAAATGCAAAATTTCAGCACATCTGAAAATCTCTGACCAAAGTGAAATGGATTATTATTTTCCCCTAAAAAGAATTAATTTCCTGCCCAGCATGAAACACATTAAATGAAACATAACATTTGATACTGATTGAAATTTCCCACCATTTTGTGTGTAAGAAACCAGCAGAGGCTGAACCACTGTACAGTTTTATAGGACTTGAGCACTACATTGCACGACAGAAGAAAGGAAAGACAGGAACAGCAAACTAAGACCATGCAACCTCTGTTTAATGCCCAGCTACCTCCCAAAATGTCAATATACAAATATTCAGCAAGGGCATATACTATGGTATATTAAATATGCTGAGAAAAAAAAAATGAAACCTATTTGCTATTCAAAGTAGCCCTATGGAGTTTATGCACTGGCTCTGCATTGCTGACACTTAACAACTCTGTATTCCTAATCCACACAGATGCCTTAATACTAAACTAAGAAAAGTAACTATTGCCTAAGTGCTATTAAGATAAAGCTGTTGACTATGAGTAGGTGAAGAGACAACGTTACGATAACTAACATCACAAGCAATCCCAGCCTGAGAAGTTCTTCTTCCCCAGGCACTCCAAAGACAAGGCCGGGTGCCTCCTCGAAGGCAAATTTATGGGCTCCCAGTCAAACCTAACCAGAAACCAGTCCCACTGAGTTATCCATGTGAGAATAAAGCTGTTTAAAGATAAACAGTTAGAAAAAGTATGCTTCCAGAAATTAACTAAAATACCCCAGGGACATCTAGAAATATTCTTCCAATGCCAGGCAATGTTATGAACAGTTTCATGAAAAAATAATCTGTTTGCAATTTAAGGATTATCAGTTGTTACTGGAAGTTAGGATTTGGCTAATAAATCATTAGAGCTAGTTCTACCTCCAACACACAGAAGAAAGGCCATTAAAACAGAATTACAGAACTGCTCATGCAACAGCAACCAGTTCTAGGGTTATCAGCAAAGAGCAACTGCTATCTGGTCAGATGAGATACTGAATATAAAATACCCAAACATGAGTCTGAGGGTTACAAGCAGAAATGAAAGGAACAAGATGTTAACTAAACTGTCTTTGCTCATAATGATGCTGAAACCAGAACAAGCTCCTTAGTCATACTCTCTGCATTACTTTAACATCATCTTCCATTTGAAAAGCAGGGATCAAATGCAGCAATTTCCATACTGTCTGTAGCAACTGAAGAGAAATGAAAAGCAGCTAAGAGCTCGCACCTAACAACCGTACTATTTAAAAATAGAGAAAAGAAATGGAGTTCTGGCAAAGCAAGTAGGAAGTCTAACATAGCAGGTCTTTCTTTTGGGACTAAATGGGGCTGTGAACATGACAAAAGCAGAAGTTAGGTGATTTGATGGAAATCTAGACACCAGGAAGCTCCTAACAGTGGAAGCTCAGGCAGGTCTGGCTGGACCCACCCATGCTGGCAGTGGGAAGGATGACCTCTCCCAGGGTAGGTCTGCTTCAGCATCAATGGGAGGTCCTCAATGCTCTGAGCTACTCAAGAGCTCTTTCTTTCCCAGCCTTGCCTGCCCTTTTCCACAGATGTGCTCAGTCTCTCTTTTTGCTTTCTCACACATACACGTGTACCTTTCTAGGAAATTCTTACAAAAGACACCATTCAGGTCAGCCTATAAGGATATAGCTACAAGAAAGTGTTACCTAACTTACCATCCATTTTTATATTATATTTTTTATTCAAATGAGGCCAAAGGAAACTAACAACTCATTGTGCTAGAGGAGTATCCAGAAAGTACAAAAAACCCCACTCATTACTCACAGGGAAGGCAGACTACAAGGAAACTCCAAGTAAAAATTCTTGTGTTTCAGTAACTAGCTTGGTCTCGGCTCACATCAGCTAAAATTAGCAACCTATTGCATTTGCTACACATGCATAGGTATACCTCTTGAATTAGCTAGTTTGTTAGCTCAGCATCATCCCACCACAAAACTGAGCTTGTTCTGGCCTCAGATTTTAGAAGCTTGAGAGAAAGCCTTCTATTTGTTAAAGCTGGGTCAAGCTAAAAACATTATGATGCTGAAAACACAGCCACTGATTCAGCAACATATTGTACCATTTGGAACAGCCACTTGCCATTTACTATCAGGAAGGTGCTTTTTCAGCAATTGTTTTATAATGTTTATTTGTACAATGTCCCTTTGCAAATGTCACTTGCAGGTTGGAATCTCTTCTGCTGAACTGTCACTCAAAAAAAATTGCCAGACTCGTCAGGAAAATTCAAAACACTATTACTTACACATCCCATTAATGTTTTAACCCAGTTCTCATAATAGCTTCAAAGGATGAAATGTACAATTTAAAACTGTAAATCTGTTTGTCTGCCTGTCAAAACAATACCAGTTCTCGCTATGTCTAGCACCAGCAGTGGATTTACCGAACAGATTTCAGTTGCTAGTAGTCTAAACTAAATGTACTAACCAAAGAAAATTAAAATAGAAATAACAGATACAGACATTGAATCACAACCCAAGAGATTTACAGGAGCCAGAAAAAAAATCCCTGCCTATATTCTAATGTTGTTTCTCAGAGCAAAGAACATGTAAACATCTCAATTTCTATCTGTTTGCCCCCACTGGTAAAATGAGGACATTAAAATGTACTTAACTATTGAAGACGAAAGCAACGAAAAATGAAGCTAAATGATATCAGAGACTATTCCTGTTCCCACAGAAGTCAAGCAAGTTTTCCCACTGTCCTTAGTGAGCACAAATCACTGCATAGAATGTGCCTGAAGACAGGAAGGACCTTTCAAGTCACCACTGTTGTTATTAGCAGCCTGTAATGTTCCCTCAATCTGAAAACACCAGAGATTTTAAGAATAGATAGGACTTTATGAAAATGTGAGATCTGGTATGACATGAGCTACAGACACAAACAGTTCGTGCATCAAGCAGATCACGGCTGTCTTAGCTGCCATAAATATTTAAGAAAGACGGTTCAGACTTGATATAAAGCCTAACAGTTTAAGATACACACAAGAATTTAAATAAATTTCTTCTCAGACACATGTATTGACATATTTTAATGTAGATACAAACACTTTATGAAATCAGACACCAGGAAAATGCACAAACGAACTCCATAAAATATCGTTGCTAACTTGTA
Source organism: Melopsittacus undulatus (assembly GCF_012275295.1). NCBI lineage: Eukaryota > Metazoa > Chordata > Aves > Psittaciformes > Psittaculidae > Melopsittacus > Melopsittacus undulatus. Next base: position 89,701,750 of record NC_047527.1, on the reverse strand, counting down.
GTTTTGAACACTTGGAAAGTAAAAGGTAGGTAGCTCTGGTGTATGCCAGCAGAAATATAAAAAGGCAAGCTAATCCTCTCACCAGCATTAAGTAGCAAACAGGACACTACTGTAACTTGCAACTACTGAAGATTATCCACTTCCATTTAGAGTGACTATTTCTAGCCCATATGGTTGCTAGAGATAAGGATGGAATGATGAAAAGAATCAAAATGAAACTTTGGATCTTGGTTACATGTCTTACCTAAAAAACATGGCACAGTTTACTACAAATACAAAATGGAAATAAAATGATTTTGACTAATGACAGTACGTGGGTACCATCGCAGCGAAACATCCAGAAAGCTCACATGCTTTCCAACTTACAGGGAAAATTCAGAGAAGCATCTGTGAGGGATGAGGTCACTCTAAGCCAGTAAATCAAAATGCTTAAACTGTTAAGCACGATATTTCCAGCTTTTTGTTTGACCTCTTCCCTTCTCATTCAGTTTCCTATTTCCCTTGTATGAAAAAATGCAGCACTGACCACAGCCAATGACCTAGGGAGGAGGGTACACCATCAGCATGCGGTGCTCCTACCTGCTTTTTGGCAGGGAGAGGTGCAGTGGCAGGAAGCGGGATCAGGAATGCCTGCGGGAAGGGGATAGAAGGAAAGGGACCTGGCTGCTGCTCTGAGGCCAGATGGCAGGCCAATGAGTCCTCTGTAAGCTGGGACATGGCAACATAAAAAGGGTACTATTCCTTAAGGTAAGACGTATGCAATATTTTGTTTATCAAGAGAGAATGCTGATATATATATAATAATGTATTTGACACTCCCTCTGTAAGTTTTTCAGTAACATCCATTCACTTAACAAGAGGGATGATAAAGTAGTGAGGGTTTGGAAGGACTCTGAAGATACAAAATATGTCTACCAAGAATGTGCAGCAGAATCAACATTTCTGAAGTCTCATATGTCAACTTCCTCACCTAAATCTCAGCACTGTCAGATTTACTAGAAAAATAATATTCCAGTTAAAAAAACAGCAGATGGGCAAACAAGGTAAAAGACATTTAATTTCAGTTGCTTCTCCTCCATGCCAACACACCACTTTGAAGGGACTACAAGTGTGGGAGGGGAACATATGTGCATGTAGATTGTGCATCTTGAAGAATATTTGCTGCAGGAACATAATCTCTCCTTTCTTACCCTTTCTTTCTTTGCATGATCTCTCTAATATACATTCATATGAGGGGTGGTTCCGCACAGCTACACATGGACCTAAGCCGGCAAAAGGAGAGTCTTAACAGTCCTGTATACAGTGACTTCACCAAATGCTGTGTCAACCTTAAGGCTTCAGAGACAGATCAGTATCCATTGGAAGTGGAGACAGAGGCTTTAGGCAGCCCCATGACAGAAACCATAAATAAAGCTATTTTTCAACAGCACCCCAGAAGTTGCCTGGACCTTGATGCTGTGCAAACCAGAGCTTTGAATCATTCTGCCTTAGTGGTTCCTCAGTACATACCAACAGAGTCTGCTGCCACTTAAACAACCACTGATGAAGTCAAAACTCTTGGCCTGCCCACAAGGTTTCTGTATCTCAGGAAGTAAATGAAGAAGGAACTATTAACATTTAAGCACAAGACCCTGGAAAGAGAACTGATGTGGGTGAAATTCTGATACCATCCTAGGGACAAACTTATGGTACCTCTGGAAAGGAGCTCTATCATCAAGAGAGATCTATCATAGATGCTTGGACTTCTGGAACAAGTGAGAACAACTTAAATATTCATCTTCACAGACCAAGAAGTGAATAGCTACGCTGAGAATCTGAAACTGAGGACGCAGTAGAATACACAGCTTCATCTTCAAATTCCGCACGAAGCATCTCCCGCCTCAGGCAAGAAACAGAAAAAGCTCTTTAAGGAGTGTGAAATCAATGGAATGAGAGAGTATAGCAACTTGGTTGATAGGCAAATGACAGACTCAGAGCGGTGCTAAGCAGTCCTTAACACAGTTTAAGGACAGACCTGATCCTTTCAGCTCAAGTGGGTACTCCAAAATGAGTACTCTGTCAGAATTGGTCAATCAGAGAGGACCAACACAGTCCACCAATCTGAAACTTAACTGGCAGCATATGCCTTTCTGCTATTTAAGACAACTTTTCTATGGGTGAGACCAGGACTGCTGTAACTAAAAGGACCACTAGAACATGGCTCCTCCTGTCCATGCTATGGAGCACAGACCTTGAAGGAAAGTTGGCGTTCAAAAAGTAAATCTCCCCATGCTTTGTCAGAGTAAAGTCAGCTGCAGTAGCTGAGGCAGTAGGTAATACAAAGCCTCTGATCCCTAAAACTGTAGACTGACAACAGGCTTCTCCTTGAAGCTAGACAGACACCTGCCAGTCCTGGGAAGAGATCTGAAGACTGGCAGATGCCTGCATGGACAGGGGGCCAGAAGTCTGAGTTCAGGATGGATGTGCTACACTGCATATGGCTTGCACTGACAATCAGTAAGCTGTCTAAAATTCTGCCTATTGAAGAAATAAGTACAGACAGTCTACCCATCTCCCATTTTCCTGCATGTGCCGATTTGGGCTGGGATACTGTTAGTTTTCTTCACGGTAGCTACTACAGGGCTATGTTTTGGATTTGTGCTGGAAACAGTGTTGATAACACAGGGATGTTCTTGTTACTGCTGAGCAGTGCTTATACAAAGTCAAAGCCTTTCCTGCTCCTCGCATCACTCCACGAGTGAGCAGGCTGGGGGTGCACAAGCAGTTGGGAGGTGACACACCTGGGACAGCTGACCCCCACTGACCAAAGGAATATTGCATACTGTATGGTGTCATGCTCAGCATATGGTATGTAATAAAGCTGGTTAAAATAGGAGGAAGAGGGGGATGTTCGAAGTGATAGCATTTGTCTTCCCGAGTAACACATGATGGAGCCCTGCTTTTCTGGAGACGGCTGAACACCGTCTGCCCACGGAAAGTAGTAAAGGCATTCCATGGTTTGCTTTGCTTTGCTTGCACACACAGCTTTTCCTTTACCTTTATCTCAACCTTTTTCTCTCTTACATTTACCCTTCCAATTCTGTCCCCCATCCCACTGCAGGAGAGTGAGCAAGAAGCTGTGTGGGGCTCGAGTTAATCTATGATATTGCAGAGAGTAAAAAAATTGATTAAACAAGAACAGCAGCTTATTCAGATGGATTAATTCAGTCCTGGGAACAGCCATGACAGTCTGCAAGACCAAACTGCAATGAGGCTGAGGAACACGCATGTGTTCACAGACCATCCCAGCCACCTTATAGTCTGAGACACAGCTTTCACCACGACTGAGAAGTAGAATGAGAAAATCCATCTTCCATCTGATCTAGCAGATTATTGATCCTTTTGGCTGTGACATGGCAAGAAGCAGTTATCTTAAATGAGGTAGTTGAGTTCAGAATAGTACTCCAGACAGCCCTAGAGACATCAGGATTGGCCTGTGATATACAGTATATATCAGGCCATGAGATGGCTCTTTTGGGGATCTGCCATTCATTTTATGGCAAATTTTGGTGTTGCTGGAATCACCAACTTTAGTTCAAAGAACAGTTTCAAAAGGAGAGACAGAGATTCAGGTAGCTGTTTTAGCACTGGTGGTTCCAAGTCTGGAAATAACCAGTCCTAAACAATGCAGCGATGGTGTCGGTGGAATTAATGGACCTAGCTAGGACCCAGACTGCTGTGATAGCCAGAGAACTGCTGCAATGGATAAAGATGAAAACAAATGCTTACAGCATTCCATATAGACCTTCAGTGTCTGAACCAGTTTTGAAAAGACGACCAAGTTAGAAGCCTCTGTAATAATCACAAGGACTCAAGAGGACTTGACTTTACCAGTCTGGAAGGGAGAAGACAGAGAGGACTTTCTTAGGATGGCTTTCTAAGGAGGATGGCCAGTGGCAGATCAAAGATAAAGCAGTCAGATTTGTCCGACTGCCTTCTAGCCCATGCTACCCACTGGGTTCCACATCAAAGAAAGCTTTCACTGCTTTCTCAAGGAGAGATTTTCTGTAGTTCAAGCTCACCATCTTTTCCAGGATCTTAAAGAACACCACATGGAGCACTCACTGGGAGCAGGTTCTTCTGTGTCACACTGACAAACTTTTGCATAGGATGAAATTCAACCTCAAAGCAGGGGCAGACCCAAGGTGTAAAACAGCCTTGGGAGACATCATCAAACCTAAAGAAAAGCCCAGCTGCTCCTACTGAAAATTCACAGCAGAAGTGGGCAGTTGGGAGAAAACATAATGACACAAGAACAACCCACCTTACACACTCACTGAGCAGGAAGGTGAGCAGGGCCCCTAACAAACATGTTTCTGTTCTCAGTGGCAGGCCATTCAAATATTCATAACCTGAATGCATTTGTGGACTATCCCTCCAAAAAATAACAGAGTAAGTCTTCTAGCTGAAATTTCATACTAAATAACCAAAATCTGCAAACTTGAAAACTATATCTGCTCATTTACTGTCTCCTCTGTGCTTAACAAAGTCCTACTTCAATTTGCACTTTGATTACTACACTAATGGCAAAGTGAGGTGTTAACCACGTATCTTTTTGTAGTCAATTAAATTTAACTTAAAACCCACACATGTATAAAGTTATGACTGCTCAGTGTACAAAGCTAGTCAGCAGAAACCTAGCATGATTAAACTGATGAAAAATTCCTTCCTGCAAATATGCTGTGCCACTGACAGCTCTGCGACTGACAGAGCAGTAGTTGTGATAAATTCCACAAAATTATAGTCCCTATTCATTTCAGACAGGAAATAAACAAATCTAAACTGATCTAGATGAACTGAAAGACAAAATAAATGAACAAAGAGGGAAGATATATAACCATACTTCACATGAACCTGCATAACTGGATTGTGATTTTAAATAACTTATGTGAATATGTGCACATTTTTGTTTACTTGTTTGGCTCAGGATATGTACTATATTTTTTGCAGTGGTCTTCAGACTCTAAAGCTTCAAATAAATCATTCTGTTTACTTCATATCACCAAGAAATCTATCTAACACAGACATTTAAGAAACCTTAAAAAAAAGGGCAGAGGACATTTGCATTGAGAAAGAGTAACTTTATTATCCCAGTTATTTATCTATCAATTTTCTATGTCAAAACTTAATTTTTCAATTGTCACCCATACGAACTTAGGTTAGAAGCCAAAGATTAAGCAATGATCTCTGATTTGGAGATGCTGAAAGCTGAGTGCCACCACCACATAAATCTTTACAGCACCATCCTTTTCAGAGTACATTGTTAAGTTTACACTAGAGGATCACTCTTCGTTTGTGCAAAGGTGTTACTGAGGTGTGAGAACACCTGAAAGCAGGTCTTTAGCTTGAACATATCTATCACAAAAAGTGATCCAGAGACATGCTACCTCTGCAAGACCTATAGCAATGAGAGCAGCTATACTTCGCCTGCCAAGCTGATTATGTTTGGATGACAATACCACTTACCTACAACCCACTAAACAAAGCTATGCTGAAACTATTCAGCAGAAGGTCTAGTTTGTTTAAAAGTCTCTGTAAATCTCTGAAGGGTTACTATTGCCTCTAGCAACTTTTTCCTCTCTTTCACCTTTTAAAAATACAGAGCAACATCACAGTCCTGGCGCCCAGACAAGACAGTTTATATCAAACCTTCCCTTGAAATATTAAACCAGTCATGAGTTTGGAGACAAGAAAGTGGAGCGAAATACAGAAGATTTATAAAATCATGAAGGCAGTGGATGAGGTGACTGCAGAACTGTTGTTTAACAAATCCCACAATGGCTGAACTGGGGGACATCTGCTGAAAACTGAGCAAAAGAAAAATCATTTTTTACTGTGATTGGTAGGGAACTTCTGCAGTTTGCTGTCATAGAAAACTGGATGCAGACAACATTTAATCAAAAGGATTCATGGGTAACAGCTCCATAAATGTCTAGGAACTAGAAGGATGAGGCAGACATCCCTAATCCAATGTCTGTGAAGAGCATGAGGGGAATGGACTAAAGAAAGTGGCCGGGCTTATGTGCTGTCCTTAAACAGTACTCCCTATTGCCTCTGCTGGAGACTGAATTCTGGGCCAGATGGACCCTGCTGAGATCCGCTTGGGTACTTCTGTTCTCTGATCTTCAAAAAGTTTTGAAGTTCATTGTTTCAAAAGATAATAAACTTTGGTTCCAGGACAGAGCATCAGCAATTAACAGCACTTTTCACAGATGTGTCACAGGCCAGAAGGACAGCTCATTACCAGCAAAGGTGAATGTTTACCTAGAAAAGACAAAGCACTGATAGAGGGTACTGTTAGAGAAAAATATCTCATGTCAAATCCAGCAGCTCAAGAGAAATGAGGCTGCTGCTGCTCCATGCCCCTAGGTCCAACCAGTAGCAAGGCTGAAAATATGTTGCCAACAGAGACATGCACAGAGAGCACACATATACGCCACTTGCATACATACATATATGCATATATAGCTGGGCACAGAGATCCCAGACAGACGCTCTGAGCACTCACACCAACAGTCCTAATCCACCTGAGCAGGGCAGAAGTCCATTAAGTGGGAATGTATCACCATGTCTGAAGTAGACCCCAACAGCAGCTGGGCTCAGAAACTCAGTCTGCCAGGTAGCCACCCCTGGATACCAGCATCCCAAGTTGCTGCCTGCACATATGAACCCCCAGGGTTGCAGCCTCACTCCAGCTGCTAGTACAGACCATTGCAAATGCAGCCAGAGGTGTTCAGGACTCCTCTGGTCCTTACAGCTGCCCTTCTGTTCTCTCACCCTTAAGGACATAAAGATACTCTCATACCCAGGGGTGGCCCTTCAAGACCCCCAAACCCATCCTGGACCCCAGCCTACTTCACCTACTCACTGGCTCATCTGCATTATCTTTGCTAGCAATCAGACGCACGCTGAGTCTGTAATATGGATTTCTGCCCATGTGCTTCTCCAGGTGTGGGGAGACGAACCTTTCATGGCTCTCCCATGATGGGCCTAATCGTAGCCCAGCAAAATATTGTCTTCCTGTTCCCCTCCCCTTCTCTGAGCATCTCTGTGGGTGTGCAGAAGAGGAAGAGTTTTATCACACAGCCAAACAGGTACCTCTGGAGTCAGCCAGCCTTGAAATACAATGACTTTCCACCAGCTTTCTAAGCTCTAACACATGGATTTAATCTGTCACAGGTCATCTGTTTCTTAAAATAACCTGTGATGATCAACCCCCCTTCGACATCTGTTAGGAATCATCGCATATTGCTCTTCCCATAAACCAAATATGGTTATTAATGATTAAGTAAATCATATAACGAACCAACAGTTAGCACATGCTATAGTCAATAACTTGTGCACATCTCTAATACTACAGCTTCAGCAGTCTCATCAAAGTCAAGGCAGCAACTAGAGTGGTTAAAACAAAGCCTTTGTATCTCAGCAAATCGGGGTGTTACAGACACAGTCTCTGGTCTGCAGACAGATATGCCTGGGGCCTCATACAGTGCTTAGTCCAGTGCAGTCTTTTCACTGATGCAAGAAGGCTTTGGCTCAGCCTCTAGAATCACAATGAGTTTTTTTTCTATTTCTTTTTTGGGGTTTGTTTATTACCTCTTTGTTGGTCTTCTGTTCCATTAAGTTGTTTTTGTGCTTCTTCGATTTTGTCTGCAAAAAAAAGAAGTCATTATTAAAATACTTATATAAAAAGCCATAAGATTTTAGAAAGTCATTTACTGAAATCTGTCTTGAATTATCTGTACATACTTATGAGTGATGCCATTCACAGGTAAATATGCAGTACATTATGAGTAATACAGCCATATAAAATTCTATCATGTTTTACTAGCAAGGCTATTGACATGTTAAATTACACGGAACTGCAGAAAGAAAAGCACTGGCATTGGATCTGCAGCCAAATGCTAATCCCACCATAGCTTTGTACCATCTATAATAATTAATGCAGTCAGAGGACTCTTCGGAATAGGTATTACGGTGCATTACAGAGTATTTTAATAAGCTTTTGAAAAATGCTGTTAGAAAGACAACAGGGTATTAACCACAGTGATAGACACAGCAAACAGGATTTGCTGCATGAAGTGATGGAGCCAGCACTGTCACACAGGAGTAGTGAGGGGTGAGCAACAGTCCTGTGCTTATTCCTCCATGAAACTACCCCAATTCCTATGGATGCAAAAGGGGCAAAAAGAGGCCTTGAGTCTTTACTCTTGTCCTGTTCTTCGCAAATCACCTGCTGCACTCCAGACACATCAGTGATGGGAAGGGAACTGTGTTTCTGCCAAAGTTGTGCAGATGATGCAGCAGGAAAAGTGGAGGGGGCTTGCTCTGCACGTGTGTGCATTTGCAAGTGCAGAGCAAGAAGCAAGAAAAAGGGCAACTGGAATGAATAAAACTTGAGTCCTATTTTCTTTGGTAGCAAATAGTCCTCTGAGTGGTTTCAGAATAGCTTCAGGTTGTGTCGGTAAGAAGCAGTGACAGTGGGAGAAGCAAACTATGGCCTGTTTGCCCAAGGTCTGAGCTTGGCACATGGCTTTCAGATAATACTGTTCATTTTCCAAAATACCTGTTAAGGCTTTCTTTTTTTGTTTGTTTGATTTTGTTGTTTGGTTTTGTTTTTTTCATTTGCTCCCAAAGCTGGACCAAACAAAGCTTCTGAGAAAGTCTAAAGACTATTACAGCAATTTTAAAAGCCAAACCTTTTCCTTCTTCCTTTGAGGTTAGTGAGACAGATGTACATATTTAAAGGGAAGTTTTATAACACAGTTTCTTTTGTACTGGCTTACTGGCTGCTGAAGACAAACACAAGCAACGCGAAAAAAACCCCATCCTTTACCAGCAATTTACCAACCCAGTTATACAGGTTTACTTTAAACACTGAAGACTTGGTATTTAACATCTTCCTGGATTTCAACTATGGCTAAAATACTGTATGTATCTATACTTTTTTTTTTTAATAGGAATGGCTGTAAATAATGATTTCTAGCAGAAATAAGAAGAAACATAAACAATGCATCTTTTATATATATGTGCCAATAATGTTATTAGAGAAAAGTCTATCTTAATCTCATATTGCTTTCCCACAGCTTATTGCTTTACAGAAAGGTGATGGAATAAGCAATTTACAAAGGTGAATGACATGGGATGAAATACACTAACATATACAGGAAATACACAGGAAACAATAAACCTCAACAAATTAACCCTGTAAATGGAGTTGTAGGATTCACCAAATGCAACAAGCAATCACACCTGTAGACTGGCTATCAAACCCATTTCCCCTCTGTTTAGAGATATGCATAAGATAATGTTTATCTCTTGAGAGAATGTAAACAATTTGTCACCAAAATTTATGCTTAAGTAGACAAACAACTGCAGTTTCATTCTTAAAAGAATTATCTGCATATTTCAGATAAATGCTACAAGGAATGTATGCATTTAAATTCACCATCATCCTATTTTACAGAGAAAAATGACTGAAGTATTTTGGAAGCATGCTATGTTAGATTGCCAAAAAGATTAACTGCTTTGATCTCCTTAGCTGAATTCCCTCTTATTAAAAGGAAAAAAGAGTTCCTACCAGAAATTCACAACCACCCCTTTGTCAAAGAGTAATCCCAAACAAAAAACCACAGATAACACATACAATAACTAGGTAAACATGTGCTTGGTACCCAGCCAGAAAGTCTCCTACATCTCCTGACGTGTTTCCCCCACTGATTTATATTTGTTGCGTATACGTCTTCATACCTGTGGAGGTATCTCTGTGCAGAACACTTTTGAGCATTGTGAACAATGGAAAAATTCAGTGGTGGTTCCAATTTTGACTGTAAATGAGGCAGGGTATACATTAATATGGGTCTACTTCCTAAATGTCTCATTGAGAGCTACGTCTTCAGAACAACCCATAGCACAGAGCTATCTGCTCTTGTTGTTACACCAAGGCATGTTTAACACCATCGTACAAAATTTGTGACAGTTGCTTCACAGCCTGCTGCATTTTACCACTACAGATCCTATATGGATGACTGCTTTATGAACCACGGTGTTCCAGGCTGGAAGGAAGAAACGAGTCATCCCAAACCTCCGTGGAGCAGGTGGGAAGAGCAGGATTTCTAACCACTCACACCAGTGGCACCAAAATGCAGCCTCCCCAATGCTGACAACTTGCACATATGCTGACAATAATTTGCTAATTAACAGCAAATTCAGATTAACCAGTAAATCCCTTCTCTCATATCTCCCTAAACTAGCCATATGTGAAACATTTTAAGGCAAATTACATATAACATGCCATATTATTTCATAATTATATGACAGATTTTCTTAACGGCAAGCACCTTTGAAAACTCCTGATAAGCAAAAATACATTACACAAAACTCATCTGGCAAAGCCCAGGAGGAACTGAAAACTGCACTGTTAATTGCAAATAATATTATCCAACCCATTACTCACTTGATTTAGTATTATTTCAGATTTAAACCTGTGATAATGGAGATACTGTCTAATCTGAAAATTTTACAAAAGAAACGTTATTACTGGAATATTATTTACTTCTCTTAGGATTAAAGAAAGTAATTTAACTAATGGAAATTTCTAATACATGGCAGATATGGCACCCTCTTTATTTCCCATAAAATGACAGAACAGTACCTACCTTGACTACTTTACTGCAAGACCTATACTAATGCCCCCAAACTTCAGATGACAGCCTTCTAGGGTAGCACACATCTAGAAGCAGATGACGATGGTGCCAGACACTCTTATTTAAGATGGGACTCTTCTCACCAAGTGAGAGGAAAAAGAAATAAAAGAGGAAAGTGTGATACCAGCATAACAAGCTATGGAGCCAGCTCTTGGTTATCCCAGGCAGGTGTGTAGTACAAAAAAGCAAAGCTCAGATAATATAATAGGTTTGGGTTTTTTTAAATACATATTTCTTTATAAAACGTATTTATGGCTATATATATGGCTTTTACATATATTTATTTATACATATATATGCACATGTGTGCAAAATAAGATGAAACAACAAGGGTGCAATGGCTTTTCTTACTCCACTGTTATACCTTTTTACATTATTGTCCAACAAAGCTCTTTCAGCAGGTATCTGCTGTGTGGAAATATCATCAAATTCCTTGGGGTTTTAAATATGTAATGTCCCTGTGCTTCCCCTGAACACAGGGAAGGACACTGGCACGCTGTAATACATGCTTCTTGTTTTACATGCCTCCTGCTGTGATAGATCATTAAATGGATACCAAGAGTCTGTGTTAGATATGGTGGTGCTGTGATGGGTTTTTAAACAATAAAACAAACTAGATTTTTCAACAGCTTTACATTCTCTGTTTTTGATCTTCACTGAGATTCACCTCATAGATTTTAATTACACCACAAACAAAATGTAGTTTACAAAAATATTTACTTTCTTTTTTTTTAAGATATCAACATACCAACATACAGAAACCTTAACATGTTTATGTGTATCAGAAATGCATTAGAAGTTTTCAAGAAAAACTTTAAAGGCCTTATTTATATGATCAGTTAATGAAGAAAAATAAAGGGTTGGGAATTTCAGCAAAGGAAAGCAGAAATACTGAAAAGCATGAGGTTTGCAAAATATAAAAGCAGCAACTTCTGACATCAATTTCAGCTGGAGCAAAAGAAATCTGATATTTGTGGGTTTGTTTGGGAGTTTTGTTTTAGGTTTTTTCCATCTCTTTTTTGCTCAAGAGAGTCCCTGTGCTGGTGTAATGAGTCCTGCTGAACAAGTCACCTTGCAGAGTACCAACATATACTGGAAGAGAGAAGCAGTCACTGAGGAAGACACAACTGCTTTTAAGTCACTAGGAAAGCACATGAGAGTGGTGGGTAAGAAGTGCTCATTAAGCTCATGCAAAATGCCCAAACATTAATATTTTTCATTGTACACTTTTGCATGTGTCTGTATCACTGTAAAAGGGGGGTTTGGCTTCTTGTTGAAAACACAAAACTTCTGCTCTAAAACAATAAAAAGGGCCTTGGTTTTATTTTTAATATCCCACATACTCTGTTTCTGGGTAAGTGGAAAATCAGCAGATTTACAACACACTGGATGCTAAGACAGGCTACTTCATCAAAACTTCGAGAAATACGAGCTCACATCTTGCCTGAAAGGCTGGGGTTGTATGCTCAAGTATTTAACCAAAACAGCTGGAAGGAAAATGTCAGCAACTTTTTTCCCCTTCAGTTAAAGACAAGCAAAATTCTCAGGCCTTGTGCCTGAGTCATCCTAAGAATGCTTCAGATGGAAACAGTTTTTCTACTTGCTTTCTCCAAAAACACACTCTCTCACCTTACTGCACCAGAAGACATTTGAAAAGTGATTTTAAAAAATCACTTTGCAGGGGGATTTTTGTCAGTGGACACAAAGATACCATTTTAATGATTTCTGTGTTGCATTGATCATCTAGATCACTAGCAGAGAAAAAACCTGCAGTGACAAAATACTCTTCAGCTGACATGGATCAATGCAATCACACTATGCACACTGGGCAGTATTACTGAAAACTGAATTGTAGTGGGGTCCCCTTTTTTTGGGGGGGGTAGGGGGATACACAGCTTGAGAAAACCACTGATGCAAGTTCAAAACTCTGCATTTTCCATTGCTACTTCATTTCAGAGAGCAAGTGAAAAGAGGCTGGAGACCCTGTGTGGAAGCTTCTGTCTTCTAACTATTGAAACCCACCAGGCTAATGTGCCAGTACCAAAGTGCTGCGATTTCACTGGATGAGAAGTGTGTCCAAAGGCACTTGTTATTAAATGCACAAAACCCACAACCAATCAAATAAATAAAAATACCCTGAGCATCAGACAGGTGGTGCAGAGAGGTGTATGAAGAAGGGATCAGATTTGCCACAGAGGGCCCTGAGCCCACTCCCATGTCCCACTTGGGCCATTTCACACGTCCCATTGAGTGAAGCCTCATGCTTTGAGCATCCATGTTTGCACAGAGCACAGGCAGCAGTGGGAAGGGCACAGGATGGGAAGGGTAAAGGGTGGGAAGCCGACGCAGTGGGTGAAGCTGATGCAAGCTTGGAGCGCTTCCCTGGATGGCAGGTTCCCTCAGCACCAGTGGCAGCATTTAATCCCAAGGCACCCTGCCTGCAGGAGAGAATACCCGCCAGGGCTGTGAGGATGAAGAAACAGGTTGCAGTGCTTGGTTTTCCCCTTTCGCTAGAAGGAGGATAGGCTCTTTACAACCTGCTAAAACAAGAACGTTGCTGTCTTAATGTGCTTTGGTTAACTGAGATGAATCCCAAGACTTCCTTTAACTAGCTAATTAAAAAAAAGGAAAAACAATCAAACCCCAAGAGTCTTGTCTGTACAAGGAGCCCATTAGGTTAATTGAGAGCTCAGCACAGCTGGTGGGGCAGTTGGAAGGGATGCTGCCTCTTGCCCATCCCTTGGGCAATGTGAGCCACGGCTCGGCAGGTCCCTGCACGCAGGTTTCCCGTGCAGCAGAAGAGCCTCCAAACCTGAGAGCCAAGTGGCACAGCTTGAGGAGCAGGTCCCAGCTGCACCATGGGCTCACAGAGGGATGGCAGCATTGCCCCTCGCTGCAGAAGCAGGGGACCCTGGAGACAGGAGGTGCCAGGGCTGGCAGAGCCAGGGACCTGAGAATGCCTTTGATAGCTTGGAGTTCCCACTGCTGCCTTCCTGCTGCAGAATGAACACCCACAATGTTGGCAAACAGCAGGAAAACCCATAGGATGAGGCACTCTTCTCATTTAAATCTACTTTTAATTAGAAATCATTCTTCTGTCCCCATACATTTCCCTTTTCCAATTTAATGAGGAACACTCAAAATTAAAAGGAAGAGATCAGATGAGGAAAAACAGTCCCTACATCTTCTCTGTAATTTTATAGTGTGGGAACTTGATACTTTTTGGCGTATGGCTTGTTTTGTGGTTTCTCCAGTTCGAAGCTTAGAGAATCACAGTACCACAGCACAATGCACTGCCAAACACTAAGCCTGATAACTGATAGCACAGATGACCCCAGCCTACCAAAAATGCAACATAAAGCAGATTAAATCTCATCTTGTCAGATGCTACTGGGTTTGAAGATTGCTCGTACAGCTGCAAGAGAGGGGGGAAAAAGACTTCTTCAAAATTATGTGAATACAAAACCCTTAGCAACTAGTAGGATGATGCAGGAGCTGTTTGTCAGCTTAAAAAATATCATATACTTCTTTCAAACATAAAAAATGAGATTTAAAACATCTTAAAATGTTCTACTAGTCATTATAACCTTGATTAATGACCTGTTTTATCAGCTTTTCAAGAATATTTTATGCATTTTTCCCTTTAATGTCAACTCTGAATGCTCATCATACTCCCTGCCATATATAATTATTTGATTTAAAAATGAAGAACCCATGACAGATACTTTACATAACCCCGTTGAAAATAGAAGATAAAAGCCCTCTTATTACTCTTCATTTTAGGAAAAAAGGAGCTTGCAATATTTGAAAATACAATCTATATTCTGCAGATTAAATTAGTGTCAGCAATGAACTGCTATACTGTACATACAAGAAAACAGTCAACGGAAAGGCTGTATGTAAATTAAATAAATAATAGCTTTATCCTTGCCATCACATGTATTACTTAAGCATGGCAAGGGCTCCTGATGAGCCTGACAAGGTGTATGCGCATAAATTACAGAAGCACTTTGCATATGAACCCAAACTCAGCCCCTGTGCCATCAATTTATAACTAGGGAGTTTCAGCTTTTTCGGTTTACATGATTTGAATTTCTATTATGAGACTGTTAAAGTCGTTAAAAACTGAGGACAGGAGAGGGGGGGCAGGAAGGGGATTTCTGGATGGCTGTCTCCTTACAGAAGGATGCAGCAAACAGTGAGGTACCTGTGGGGATGGGCACAGTAGCTGCCAAGCACAAAACCTCAGATGTGCAGGTGAAGTATCTTCAGAAATGACTCCTGCTTTGGCACCTCTGCACCCAACACGGCCAGGGTGGCACTTTACACACAGATTTTCCACCTTCTCCACTCTTCATTCCCTTTTCCACCTGCCCCACAAAGCCAGGCAACCCTACATCCTAAGTGTCCTTCCCACAGCCACCAGAAATAATTCATTTACACATTGTCTCCCTCCTGTACCAAAGCACAAACACAGGCACTGATTGCAGGGCCATTTGCATAGCCCCTAATCAGCCACCCAGCACAGTAATTACACCATTGCTATGCTGACGCTAGAGCATTGTTCTGCTCCCCTGCCAAATTCTAGCTGTCTACCTAGGATGGGTGATTATTATCACTAAAATATGCTTAATAATTATTTAACAGCCTCTAGGGCATTCACTGTTCCAGGCTTATATTTGGCTTTTTCTTCCTTTTTTTCCTTTTTCTTGTATGTCACCCTATACTGGGCATAAAAGTTAAAACAGATATTAAAGTCAGTCTAGAATCACTCTAGTTCACCACCTTCTCCAAGCTGCTGCCATGTGCACCTTCATACCTTCTGCACTGAGACAGGTTCCCTCACCCTGATAGGTTTACTGGCTTTTGATGTCATGCCTCCAAACTGGAAAAAAAAGTGTGGTTTTAATTATTTCTTTTTTTTTTAAAGCTTGATACAGAAATTAAGTAAATGCCAGTGAAATACCTGCAAACTTTTTAAGAAACAAACAAACAAACAAAAAAGGCAAAACGAAACACAACTTTTCCATTCACCAGAAACATATGTAAAAATAACAACACCTGGGGCCCAACACATTTCTTTAATTTATGTATTTTCTCAAATACAGATCCTACACCAAAGCAGCAAACAGTGGAGCTGGACACTCCCTAGCCAAACAGCGGAAAAACCTCTCATCCATCTTTCTGGTACTCCAAAGCATTCGCTCTCAACTGCAAGGCTTCTGTGGGAGGGCTTGCCCAGCACAGAAAGGCACAAAACTGGTTCAACAGGTAGAACAACGTCAAGAATTGGTGTTTCATCACTTGAGGTAACAGCGTGGAGGCTGTCTGCAAGTTCTCCAAAGGGTCAAACTGCACTGTAATTTCTTCTTCTATTTGTGTAGTTCCCCAAATGCTACTGAGTTTACCTGGCAGAAATCATGGAAATAGATATATTCAAGCGCTGAGGAACCCACAGTACCAAACAACCAACTATCCTGCTTAAGTATAATTTTCTTAAGCTTAGCATGTACTGTAAAACTCGTGTCTTTACTGAGATCCTAAATCTTAATAGAAATGGTTCAAATGACTTAATCTTTAGTAGGACTTTGGATACTGAAGTTCTTATAATTACCTGATATTAAGATGGACAATAAATAGCACTGCTGGCTAAGAAAAAAAAAAAAGAGTATTTCTTTATGACATTTACAAGAAACAAAGCAAAGCCTACAAGTCAAGCCAAAAGCCCAGCCCGGCATCTTGCCTCCAGCAGCAGACAAGAGCATAAGTCAAGGAAAAAGCAGAAGACACGTGCTAAGTTGAAGACTCTAAAACCATACAGCTCTGAAGCAAGCCCCAGAAGCTCTATTTGAACCTAACAGGCCCCAGAGATTATTCCTACATCAGTTTCTCTAAGGGTGCTTTCGATCTGTGTGAGCTTTTCATATTTTCCTTCTTCAAACTACAGGGCCTCATCTACTTACTCATTCCTTACACAAAAGCTGTTCAACAGACTTGTGACCTCTGCAACTTTTGCAGTACAATTTTATCCTCTTTGCATGTGGAAGTGAAGAAGGGAAAGAGAATTACAAGGAAGATGTCAGAATTAATCCTACTGTTCAAGATGAAGGCATATCACAGATGTTCCTGTGACAGATACTTTTTTCTCTACTACTACCGTACACATTCCTAATGTTTTATTTGCTTTTTGACAGCTAGTGAGTATACAATTGACTTCTCCACACAAATATATGAACCCCCAGATATGCCCAAGTGTTAACAAGCAAATCCATTTAAATGAAAAGTTTGAATAATTTTCCTATGGACATCACTTTGCATTTATCCACACTGAATTCCATTTGTCATTTTATAATATGGTTGCACAGCAACCTAATGTCATTTTCAAGTCCTTTCCATTTTCATTTGCATCTTCATCTTCAGCTCTTCTCCATCAGATCAGCAACACTGCCACTCCACTATGCATGCTCTTTCCTGAATCACTCAAAAGAACAGGAATCGACAGAGGCACATTTCTATTAACTGTAAACCGGCAGGCAGAGTTTGCTAAGGAGTGAGTATTGACTGCAAAATGTGCAAATATCAGCCTCTCGATAAATTTACACACAAATGATTTTTTTTTCTGGGGTGTCAGGGGAGCTCACTTGATACTCTGTCTTTCCTCCTTAAAACCCTATCAGTATTTCCAGCCTGTCTTTAAAGCCCAGCCTCCCCAGCCACCATCCTTCTTTTATCATAGCTCAAAGACCATGCCTCTGGGTCATCACCTTTAGCTACCCTGCCCACTCCCTCACCAGCTCCTGACAGTGCTGGAGCATCTTCATGCATCAGCCTTATAACCAGACCAATTCTAACACACAGCTTAGGACTTTTTCCAGATCAATGGACAGCTACCATCTCATGCTATCTGGTAAATCCACTTTGAACACGGATGAAAAAAATAACAATCACCTTCAAATTCTTCTTTGGTATAAATAAACATTAAATGCAAAGTTGAAGTTTTTCAAGTATCTCTTTTTTTGCATGCTTGCTTTTCCAAGAACTTAGTATTAATAGGTCTTAATGTTACAAGCCAAAGCAAGTGAATACAGTCCAACACATCAGCAGTCATAATGGCATCAGCAGGTCTCAGTGCTAAAAAAGAACCCCAAAACAAAAATCCACAATTAATTTATATTAAACCTTGCTGTATGTACTTTGAGAGGTTATCTTTTCAGAGTAACCTTTTATTTTTACCCTGATTTTTTTGCATGCTGAATGAAATTTCACTAGCTGCAGCTTTAAAGCAAGAAACAACAGAAATTGGACTGACAAAACAAAAAACACCTTTGAAAAACTAGTCAGTACAAGCTGATGTAGGACTAGGTGTACTTAAAACACAAAACTTGTGCAAAGACACAAAGAGATGATATTTTCTTGTTAAGAAAATATCATCCAGCCATGAACAGGGGCTTATCCACTCTAAGAGGCTTACAAACAAAACAGCCCTAGGCAGTTCATGTTCTCTTCCCAGGGCAAACACAAATTGGGGGTGGAAAATCCACGTATTAAGCCAGTATGTCACTTTAGTGATTTATTTTTACTGTTACAGAATCACAGAATAGGTAGGGTTGGAAAGGACCTTAAGATCACTTCGTTCTCTACTTGCTTCCATCCTCCCTCAATACCCAAGACAAAAACCAGGTCTAGAGTATCTGACTGAGTACCTGGGTATTCTCCAGTCCCTGTGCCAATCCCATCAAAGATTATAGGAACAAGGATGAAACACCTCTCCAGATAATGCACATGGCCTGCACAGGGTTAGGCAGACCCTAAACAGAGCAATGAAGTTGTGGGCCAACTACCCTACGTTATCCAGATTTGCCAGACAGGTCCCAAGGTACAACTTTGGGAAGGAGGGTGCCATTCAGCAGGCATACTGAGAGGAAATGAGGCACGTATGGGAGATGTTCTGTAACAAAAGGAAATAAACACGGATCATATATTCAGCACCACATTCCCAGCAAATTGGGATGAACTGAAACTACAATGCTGCAGCTTTCTTATTTTACTGGTTTTAAAGAGGTATTAGAAAGAGCTGCTTGGCCACTAACCTTTAATTAAGTTTCAAGCTGACCTTGCAGAGCACCCCACAGCACACAGCAATAGGTCCTACACCATCACCCTCCAGCACTGTAAAAATCCAGATGTCTGTTATTTTATTCAGGGTTGAAGGGCAGATAGGCCTTGTAAGACAAGGCTGTACAAAACAGCTACTGTTTTTTCTCAGGAAACATGGACGGAGGGGAGGAAAACATCCTGGGGGCCAGATTCAGCCCATGTCCTGCCAGCTAGTAACCTCCCATCTAAACAGGTATCTGCTTCTTCAGGGAAAATAGAGGACTTGAAGTCTTCTGTTGCAGGAGGCCAAGTGACAAACATCCACATTATTATGAAGAGATTATTTTCTGGTCACAACCATACAGCAGCCTGCTAAGGCTGGTCTCAGCTTTAAGCACCTACCTTGGTTACCCTGCGAGCCACACAAGACACTTTCTTCCCCAAGCCCCGTAAAATAACAATTTCTGCTTGGAGCAGGGCTGTGCTGGTCTCAAGGCACTTGTTAAAACCTGTCTCCAGCACAGTCAGCATGCATCTTGCCTCTCTCTTCCTCTGTGCCTGCTCTGGCTGGCCCCAGGAGCTGAGAGGAAGGGTGGCCCCTGGGGACACTGCTGTGGCTGGCCCCCAGCTCCCCACTGCACCTATAGGCACCCTGTCCACCCCAACTCACCTGTGAAGGGCAGCACTGACACGTCCCTAAGTCCTGCAGGGAGTCAAAATTGCTCAGATCACACAAATGCAGCAAAGGGTAGCAGCAGCCACAAAAAAACAGCATGATTTATAAGCATCACTGATGAACAAAAATGTGTTGCAACAGAGCTCCCATACCCCAGCCCCCAAAATATAATAGATTTCTCCCTGAGAAGAAAGCAGGCTGAAGTATCTTACTGGCATTCCTTTTTTTACTATCTCTGAGATAGCTCTGGACAACAAATAAGCTGAAAAAATATTCTGAAATGTTGACACTGCAAATTTAGTTCATTAAATTTTATACAAAAAGCTGGTTTTTACAAGAAACTGAGAAGGTTTTGTTTAGTAAATAAAGGCTACGAAACAAACATCATAGTATACAGACAGCTAAGTGTACCATTAATATGCTAAATGGTATTCTGAAAAATGAAGCAAAAATTATATAGATCTACTCACATTCACCTCATCCCACAAGGACAGTTCCCGTTGCCATGGAATGGCAAACTACTACAATTCCTTTAAAAAAAGCCCAAGTAAAATCTAAACCAAACCCAAAACCTTGTCCTCTTCCCCCCTTTTACTAGCTTTGCTGTTGAAATTTTCCTTCTCTACTTGAAAACTCAGAAAGACAATTAACTATAGCTGCCTCTTACACACCTACGAAGTGATGGCACTCTGCAATCTTAACATCACCCGCGTGTTTTTTCCCTTTTTATTTAGAATTCACGCTCAATTTTGCATCGTCTGATTGAAGACGAGGGGGCGGTGAAGAATGTGTGGGAGAAATCCACAGCAAGCTGCTGCACACACCACCCCATCCTGCATTTGGAAACGAACAATTCAGCCTGGAAGGAGCCTGATTCAATAGCAATGTGCCACAGGGAACACTCAGGGACTTCAACTCCTCAAATGGGTTTTAATTGGCCTTTAACAGAAAGATTTTGCACAAACCAACTCTGTGCCACACATTGCATAAAGTCTTGCATCCAACTTTATTTACACAAGATATTTTTTGGGGTTTGTTTTGTTGGAAATATGACTTCTGGAAAATATGGTGAGTGGGAGAAGAAATTACTAGAATGTACAACTTGAGTAAAACAATGAAAATGCAAACCCAGGATAGTATCATGAAACTGCTTTCTGGGTTTGTTTTGAACATGCCTGCTCGGCCAAACATTTTCTTGCTAGCACTAAAATTAGTGACTTGAGTAACAGCTGCAAATTTCCAAAATGATTAAGATTTTAAACAGCATTTTCAGCCATATATACCCTAATCTGTTTATTTCAGTTTTAAATGTCTTACCTACTTACAGAAGTATTTTTCTCAATTTTTTTTTCTTAACAGCTCAGCTAAAATAAATTTCTGCTCAAAGTTTCCACATTTCCAGCCAGAGAAAGGGCAACCGAGACAAAAACTGTGCATGGTTAACAGAAGAAAAACAACACTGGAAACTCTGCATGCACGAAGAAGGGAAAGTGGAGAGAATGAGGCCAACTGGACAACCTCTCTTGCTCTTTAACGTCTCTTCTCTGAGGAGGTTCACAGTGGCTAGTAAACCACCGAGTCACTCTGACAGGCACCAAGAGCTGTGTTGAAGGAAGGCTTAGCCAGCTCTCACCAAAGCCCTACTGACCACCAGGTTTGGTTTCAACCAAACCTAATAAATACTGAAGGGTATTACACAAGGAAAGAGAAAAGGTGCTTGGGGAAGAGACAACACCAGCCCACAGCTGCACATCTGATACTTTCTTCTGATGGCAGCCTGTAATGGAAGACAGAGATTTATGATTGGACTTGATGCTCTTAAAGGTGTTTTCCAACCTAAATGATTATATGATGCATCACTTTTCACTGATGCTTACAGCTGAGCCAAGCTTGCAGTGATGTAGCAGGGCACCTGCCTGGGGAACAAAAAAACAGTGGCAAATCTTGTTTTCTGCTTCTTTGGGTGCTCTTTCCTTGGACTTTCTTGACAAATCATCACTGATTGGCTGCCGAGGAATGAGTGCTGCTTCCCTTATACTTACTGTTCTCCAAATACTTATACTTCTCTCTAATGCTCACATCTGCAAACTTACTTTGACCATTGTTATAAACCAGCTTGCAGAACTCTTGGAATGACTGGGTTTTGCAGTGCATAAAGAACAGCAGCAAGGCTGGGCCCAGTGCTCCTCAAGCTCTCTCAGGTTTCCTCTCTTGACAACCTCTCCTATGCCAAGAATCGCATCAGAAAGACCTTCCTACTCTCCTCTTCTGCACCAGATTCACCCAGTGCTGATATTTAAGGCTGTGAGTGGTAGGACAAGGTGTGCATCCACCAAATATACATATCTGGTATTCCTCAAGTAAACTGCAGTAGGACAAAGACCTTTGATGCCTTAGACTTGGGGAAGACCTCAGGTTGTGCACAGAACTCAGACAACATTTATCTCCCTTTGTGGTTCTTAAAAACATAGGCAAATGTTTTGCTCCATGCTGAAATGGGTGAAGGGGAAGGAAAGGAGACAGGCAGGAAAAAAGACGGGGGAGAGGAGTAGAGAAGAAAATGAGGAAGTAACTGAAATCCATAAAATGATGAAGTACAGCAAAGCAAATAAAGTGTCTGTGCTATAGAAATGATGCAGCACTGAAATTACTTTCTTCTCCTTTTGCTTTCTCTTTCCTGAGAAGATAGATCAGTTCATGCTTTGAGGACTCTACTTAGGAGAAATCAGAGCAAGTAGGAACATACTCAACACACGATTTACAATTTCTTTTTCCTTGTAAATAAACATTGGACAGTATTTCATTGGTGATAAAATTCAATTAAAATATATTGATGGCTTGGCTTTGTGAGCGAAGGTTTGGGAAGGGCTTTAATCACTCTTATGACAAGCACGATGAACAAGGGTGAGTGGGGTATGCATATCTGGTTGGAAAGGGTGCTTTAGGCAATCAGGGAGTGTCCGACCAGGACTGTCATCTCCAGAGAAATCTCCAGCTACCCATGCGCTGGTCCACCCACATGCAAGGCTGGATCTGCAGCTTCCCATGCACCTTGTCACCTACTGTTTCAACCCTCACCTGTCCATACAGACAAGTGAGAGCCAAGCCCTTCCAGCCTGCACAGGGGAGTTTTTAGGTGAGGGCAGCTTGCACAGAACTGGTCCCACTCTTTACGCCTGAGGTTTAACTGCCAGGGCCTAGTGAGACAGCACTAGGTGACAGCAAAGTCCTCAGGTCGTAGGTTTTGTAAGAGTGTCCTACTCTTAGATGGAAGCCCATACAAGGCTGGATGAGCTCCATCAGCCCGGGTCTGAAGATAGGAGTTTTCCTTCTCCTGTGAGGAAGGCCTGTCTTCGCTGATGAAGATTCAGGAAGGGCTTTAACCCACACATTCTGATCAAGACAGAGCAGGATTACTATTGCTACAACATATCAGTAGGGTAAAACTACTCTTACAGCATATGAACTGATGCTTTCCTATCTTCAGCAGTCTTTCTGTCCAGCTTCTTATTTTCTGTAGCTACAATTCATAATTACAAAATAAGCAACCTCAGGTTAATCCTGAGGCAAGAATAATATTTTTTTAATAGGTAGTCAGGTCCCTGGCTTTTGGCTTCATGCTTTAGAATAAATTTTAAGCATATAATACTTTAAAAACCCCCCCAACAATCCAAGCAAAACCCAAAAGCCAACTATAACACCCACTGTTCAAATCGAGTTTACAGTTCAGGTGTTTAAATACCTTAGTTCTCATTTGCTTTAACCAATTTAATAATTACTTCCAACTGTTTTAAACTGTGACTGCTTTTATTTTCAAGAGCTTCTAGAGATTAAGTTTTATTCAGATTAAATACTCAACAAGTATTCATTAACAACTCAAGTCATGATTCAGCAACAGAATCTGACCTTAATTATCAATTATCAGGTGAGTAAAATTTACACTTTCACACTCCTAGTAGATAATTTTGAAGATCTTGGTGGCTGCAATTTCATTACCTTACATGCTACAGTAAACAAACGATTTGGAAATTGCTACTCCCAATTCAGCACAAAAGCTGGGAGAAACCCAATGGCACTGAATAAAAAAACATGGAAAAATTGGGACTGAAATATGGAAAAAACAGATGACATTTCAAAAATATTATCAGGATATAGTTTAGAGCATGTAAATAGTTTAAGTTCCTGGCTTAATTCACAGTTTAACTAGTCTATCATAAGACACCGTAGGAGTCACCTTCTAGGACAGCTAGAGCAATGCAACTTAACCAGCAGTTAGCAGCCTCAACTGCGGACTATGGAAAAGTGTTTGTACATGGAATACCATGTTACAACAAGTATACTAAGGCAAAAAGCCATGATCAAAGCACTGACATGCATAAAGAAGTAAACAGTTCGAATCCCTGTATCTGTTTTAACTACTCATACATTCAGTTTATGATCTGTTGGTCTGTGGCACTGTGAAACTGACCTACAGGTCTCAAAGGCCCTCTGCACAGGATGCATTCCTGGGCACTTTCTTGATTTATTTAATTCTTTGTGGGAGGAGGTGGTATTTGGAGATAAAACACTGGGCTGCCTCAGGAAAAATACAGACAATAACAATACAACCATTTCAGAAATAGAAAATGTTGAAAGAAGAATCTTAGTACTTAGGAGCCTATGGATGATTGGGTATAAGAAGAGTTGAGAAGATCACAGCAGTTTAATTTAGAGGGAGGTGGAAAATATTTGACATAATAAGGGTGTATTAAATAATAAATGTTCTAGGGAAGGTCAAACTGAGCATTACTGAAAAAAAAAGACCAAACTGAAACCTCCTAACTCTTACTTGTAATATCAAGATGTAGGTCTTAGGAGCTGAACTTCTCACCAGTTTTATCAATTTATCTCAGTTCTCATTTCCTCCCTGCTTTCAGGCAGATATTTAAAATGCATGTGTTTGAGATTTAGCTTTCCCACTGCAAATGAGTTCATTGATCAATTCTGTTTGGAAAGATAAATGAGAAACCCTTTTAAACACAATGAGATATTAGCTTTTGGGCTTTTGTCATGAAATACTGAAGCGCTGTACTGGGGAATCTCAACACACACTTTATTAAGAACAACACACCCTGGCAAGGGCGAACAGATAACGTTCTTGTTAAAGATCAAATGTGATTTTCAGAACACCACCCAGCTACTAACTGCATTGCGTGAAAGGTTAAAAAACCCCACAGAACAAAACACCATGGTTCACTGCTGGTTCTTGCAAAATTACCCACTGAACCACTTGTTAATCTCCTTCTGAAACATTTTGCAGGGGCCACTTCAAGACAGGATACTGATGAATCACTCTGGGTTTGTTTTAAAGAAAGGAGGAAAGAGTTAAAAATAATTCTGGTTGCTTTAGAAACTGACATCCTTTGTTTTGGTTGAGATGAAATACCATTACATGCATGCAATAACCTTTAAACTTGCCACTATTCCAACAATAACTAAAGCTGTTCTAAGAAACTACCACCCAAATGGAGATTGCCACAGATTTACAGTAAGCTTGCCATTGTAAAGTCGGAGTAATAATTGCAATATTACCAAAAAACCCATTTGAGCCTAGTTCACAGTGACCTGACAGTAAACACCAAAACATGACTGTAAGTCACTGCCCACCAACTCCAGCAAAAACACAACAATCCAAATAGCAATAGACTTCTCTATTTTCAACAGCAACTCCAAGCTAAACATATTTTCAGCAAATGCAATACTCAACCCAAGTGGTTAAGATGACATTTCTAACACAAAGAACATTAAAATACTCCTAAAATTTAACAATTAAGTTAAAACCATGAAGTTTTATCATGCATATTAGCTTTACCATTGCACTTCACCCAGACTGCAACCTCTTAGATGAACTCAGATTCTCATTTGCCAATATAGACACTTGAGTTCTAGTCACAAGCATACCTGACCGCTGACCCTTTAATATTTCTTTTCAACAACACAGACTTTTAAACTTGTAAGCTGTTTGCTTAGAAGCTGGCACCACTCCATCTAAAACCATTTCAATTACTTGAATTCAAGCCTGTAAGGGGATTTTTGTTTTGCAGTATTTTAGCTTACACAAACCCATTCCCAAGCCCATCCATGCTGAGCTCACTATCTGCCCTGAGTCCTGACAGCCACCGATGGCTCCCAAGAACACAAACCCCCTGTTCAGACATCTATTCCTGCCCAAATGAACCTCAAACAACTATGTGAATCAACCCAGCAATAACTTCTAATTATTAATATAATGTACTGGAATATATTCATGTTCCAGTAACAGCCACCAGTAATATCCAGTATATGATGCTACATGTGACAATGTATGTGACCCAACTTATAACTCTCTTGATTTGAGCCTATCTTAACATTTTGAAGATTGTTCTGAGTCAAACTAAAATTGAAAACATTGATAGGCAAAACAAAGCTCAATAGTTTGCAAACTAAACTGCCATCTCTGCCTCTACATATGCATATGAATGTACACATTTTAAGGATGCATAATTAACAGTAAGAAAATAGTGCTCAGAAACCAGAAAGCTAAAGTATTTATACCAATAGCTGAATCTTTCTCACTCTATCTGCACAAATAAACCCACTGAAGTTGCCAGCTTTTGTTAAAGTGAGCAAGATTAGGTTCTAAACATAAAGCAATTTAAGCAGTCAGAAACCTTCAAGAAGTACTAAAGTTGCTTTCAAATTCCTTGCAGATTCTTACAAATGGGAAGTCATTGCCTTAGCCTGTGGAAACGAAGTTAGTGTTTTCTAATGCAAGACAACATTGCTATCATATGCAACATAGCTCCTGTAAGGCCACTTAAAATCAGAATGAAAGCATTTCTAGATAGTATTACAAAGGTGGTTGGAGAGGGTTGAGGGGGGAGGGGGGGTTGGTAAAAGGCGATACTGATCTTACAATTGCAGTAGTTTTTAGAAGCCCGGGTATCCAAGCTGGTCAGACAGATTTGGGGTGATTTGGGTTTTTCCTCTTTTTTCTCTCTTTTTTTTTTTTGCTTCCAAATTTTGTTTTGTATTTATAACCATAAAAGCCAGTAAAAGTGCCTTGATTTGCAAGAGGCACTACAATCAGACAGATCTAAGATAAAAATAAACCTCATTATCTATAAGGTTGCTCTCAAAAGTCAACACATTGGCATCACAAGAAATTAATTCATCAGGATATTTC
This sequence comes from Melopsittacus undulatus, assembly GCF_012275295.1. Taxonomy (NCBI): domain Eukaryota; kingdom Metazoa; phylum Chordata; class Aves; order Psittaciformes; family Psittaculidae; genus Melopsittacus; species Melopsittacus undulatus. Next base: position 89,675,028 of record NC_047527.1, on the reverse strand, counting down.
TGACAAGCACAGTGTTTAGCTCTGAAAGGTCATTTTTCTAAATTAAGCATAAATATCTAAATACCTTTGCCGTTGTGCTGCACATCCCAAACTTAACTCATGCATGGCCTTCACAGTAAAATCAAATTCTATTTGAAATAAATTTATGAAATACAGCTTTATACGCATTTAAATTGACATTTCCAACTCTAACTATTCTATGATTCTATGATTTGTTCCATACGCAATGTAAGCAAACAGTAAGGCCTGTTCAGACATTTCATAAACCACCTTAACTGAGAATATGCATACTTAATAAATACAGAATAGCCTAGTGTTGCCCAGAAAGCATCCTCCTTTTAAAACTCCCCCCCCTAAAGGCACACTGGTAATCGTGAAAGGTAGGTCTAGACATCACTGTCCACTGTTTAGGACCAATGTCGTACGCACTGTGGTCTACTGCATGATGTCTCCACATCCCTTTCCATCTTTCCTCTCCCCTATCAACCAAGCCACCTAAGCTTCTGCCCAGGACTTTGCTTCTGACTCAAATCCTGCTTCCCGAAGGCACTCAGCTGGACTCTTTCAACCAGCTGTGGCAAAACCTTGTGATGAACTATGGAAAATACCCACCTCTTCCCTTCCACGTCAGAAAAGGAAACTTCTACCCACAACACCAACAAGAAAAAGCAGCTCCACGGGATAAAAACTGGTGCCAAACATACGTGCCAAAGACAACTTCTCTCCGTGAATAAATACAGCACACAGAATAAAGCTTCTCCCTTTTCGCACCGACTGGAGTTCTTCTGCAATGAGTAGATTCGCTGCAGCGCCTGCCTTCCTGGCAGGCAAGGCTGACAGGAGTGTCTTCACTTATGTAACTGCATTTCTTGAGTACACAATTACCCAACACACCCAATCCACACACTTGTTGGGTTTTTGTTTTTTCCTTTTTATTAAAGAAAAAATAGTTTCTAGATGGAACATTTTTTTTCAATTCTGAACTTAGGTTTCAAAGCGAAGCCACAGAAGCGCTCTGAATGTGGTGCACCAAGACCCTTAGTAGCCCAATAAAGAAGGTATTAATCTTTTGGCAGTGCATCTCTGTACAGGAACGTAGGCTGAGCTGAGCTCCAGACTTGCAAGAGACCTCGACATTCACAAGAACCTCCTCCATTTTCACCTGTGCAACTTTTTCCTCCTACTGCAGGTCATCAAGTATCTGATGAACATTCCTCCCACAGCCACACAACACAGCCACCTACCCAGCAAGCTCCACCACCCAAAACAAATGCCCTTTCTGCCTTTTCACAGCACCTAATATTTGACCGTGCTCCTCTTTAACAAAACCCTTTAACTTGTTTTACAAGAGAAAGACCATGGCAAAAAGCAGGATACAAACAATTAAGGGAGCATTTGCCCATGAAAAGGCAACAGGACAATGTGTGGGGAGATGCCTGCAATCAAGGCACACCCAACTGCAGTAAGATCTACAAAAATCAAACTCTGCATCTGAACAGCCATCAGTGAAGTCAAATACAGATCTGTAAACAGCACAACCACAGACTAGGAGAGCCTTATTATAAGGATTTGTACTTGCCACAGTTTCTTTTAATACCTTCGCCCTCCTGAATAAGTCTGCAGATAAAGGCCATTTGAAAACCGTGGAAACCTTCCCATTGGGCACACATTCAGGAAAAGGCACAGCACAAACATACTATGAAGATACCAGCCACATCCATCATCAGCAGGTCTCTGCCAGGCAGAGGGTGACAGAGATCTTTGATTACCCGTAAGTAAAAATGGGCACCCTGAGTAGTTAAAAGCAGGAATGGAAATCACTCCAATGCTGACACAGGTCTGAAGGTGACACGCGGAAATCACTGGTGTTATTACAGACTGCAAGGGAAGGATCAGCTCCCTGCTTACTGAGCAATGTGCTGGACACATATAAAAGGGTGGGGGTGGGAGGAAAGTAAGTTCCCTTCTCCAAAGAAGTTTTAGCTTAAATATGCTATTAAAAAAATACTGATTCTATTTCACAAGTATTACATATTCTCAAAATCCATCCTTCTGCTGGAGGTCCTAAACAGCCTGTCGAAGACATTACAGCTGTTCAGGTATCATTCACTCCTTCACCCAAAACACTACGCAAAATTATTTTATCTAAAGCAACATGGTGGAACTTCACAGACATGCTGTGTCTGAAGGCACTGTAAAATTCCCTTGCTTCATTGCTACGTTACACCTTGCTGCAGCTGACAGGTCTGGGACGACACAGTGTCACATTAGGAGAATGGAAGATGCAGGCAGGTTGCCTGCTCTTCGCCATGCACCCTCAACAACCGGGGGCTTTGCAGGGGAAGGGAAGCTCTCCTGGCGGCTCTCTGAGCCGGCGGTGATACCCCAGCAGTTGCAAAGACAAGGGCAGACAGAGGCATTCCCAACACTGGGCACACCTCTGGCTGAGGGAAGGGGCAGAAATGCTTTTCCAGACCTCCAAGATACTGAAGGAGCAGTTAAACCATCAGGTTAAAGGGATGTTGACGAATATTTGTCCTTGTCATTATTCCAAGTGGAAGAGAAAGGTTACGTTTTCTGAGGGAAATTAAACCTTTTAATAGAAACAAGAAAAAATAAGAAGTTGCCAGGATGTAAAAATGCAGCCTCCATAAAACTGTTCATGTTTTGATCTATACAACCAATAAAGATACATTAAAAATAGCCATGCTACATTCTGCTGAATGCTGTTGACATAAGATGTATGGGAAAGAAAATAAAAAGTAAATAACCAATCAGACTGTTGTTACACTGGTGATTGCTGAAGATACGCAGTGGGAAATGATACCTCCCATCTCATAAAAAGACTTGAATTTGTTTTGCAAAGCAAGCCAAGATTTTATTTGCAATATTTCACTTCTAGTTCAGATTTGAGATGGCTGGCCATATTAATTTACAAATATTTGCTTTATAAGTATATCATGACTGTTTTATGTTTAAGAACGAAGACTTGAAACCAAAGGGTGCAACAGTAAAGATTTCTTAAGGCATAATGCCAAAGAAAACCAGAAGGCTGCAGTAAACCACACTAGTTAACACATTTTGGGAATACCTTGCACAAGCCAGTAAGAATCTTTGTGCTGTATTATCAAAGGGGCTTTAAGTATTATACTGCAAATCCTGTGTAACAAGAAGTGGCTGAAGCATATCAAACCATATACTGCCCTTTAAAATTCCACCTATAAAAACTAGATTTTAACAAATCAGGTTGACATTATATGCTAGTACTGCAGATTAAAATGCATTATATGGCACATTATCCTCACAATTATCCCCAGAACAAGTAATGCATATCCATAAAATTAGAGCAACATAAACTGAAACACATCATAGTTGGGAAATGCACTGTTAGGGTGCACAGAGCCGTATTAACACTGGAGTTGGTACTGGGACTCTAATTAAGATATTCCTGCATTTGAAACCCTAAATTAAGTTTTATTTAATGCCCTACTGGCCATTTTTTCCCACTCTAATATTACCAAAGGGCATGGCTGGCATTGTTTTGGCTGTAGTAGTTGATAAATTTTCTATAGCTTAAAATGGCCTACATCAGGCTGATGCCTACCTTCCCCAGGAAACCTGTAGGCTCCTATGCTGATGTCAGGAGGATGCTGCCAGAGGAATTATGCCAAAAAAAACCATTTTCTGTCAGAAAGTTCATTACCAAAATCTAAAGTGTTTCTGGAAGGGATGAATTTAAGCAAGTATTATATCATAAAATATTTTCTAGAATGGTCAGTTTCATCTTTTCTTGAAAGAAAACCACCCAAAACCAACCAAACAAAACAAAAGCACTTTTACCCAAAGCTTTAATTTTTTTTAATTAAGTTACATTAAGGAAAGCCATGCAGACTTTGAAAAGTTAAGTTTAAGAAAGTATTTAAAAAATTTAACAATGAAGCTCCAATTTAAAATATATTTCACTTCAGAAAAAATACATAAGTATGACATGTTTCATGTTTTCTCACATTTCAGTTTTTGTTGCTTTTTCACATGAAATACAAGTTATAAAGGAAAACAAAGGCACATTTCTAAAAGTAATGTCAACAATGACATATGAATCTAATTTCAATAAGCTTTAGATGCGGATGTTTGAACAGAGTACAAAGCTACTCTGAAATTCATCTGACATACTCACAAAGAACAGTTTTGCACACACTTGTGAAGTGTGGATTTATTATCTGTTGTTCACTCAAATTGATGAATTAATTTACTATTATTCAGAGGACTCATCTTGAAACTACTGTTATTGAGAGGTGGGCCCTAAGAACTTCACGGAGTTGTGCAAGATCCTGCACCTGAGTCAGGGCAAACCCAAGCACAAATACAAACTGGGTGGAAGAATGGATTGAGAGCAGCCCTGCGGAGAAGGACTTGGGGATGCTAGCTGATGAGAAGCTCAATATGAGCCAGCTTCAGTATGCACTCACAGCCCACAAAACCAGCCTTATCCTGGGCTGCATCAAAAGGAGTGTGACCAGCAGGTCAAAGGAGGTGATCCTGCTCCTCTGCTCTGCTCTCGTGAGACCTGACCTGCAGTACTGTGTTTAGCTCTGGGGTTCCCAACACATGAGGGACATGGAGCTGCTCAAGCAAGTCTAGAGGAGGGCCATGAAGATGGTCAGAGGGCAGAAGCACATCTCCTGTGAAAACAGGCTGAGAGAGTTGGGCTTGTTCAGCCTGGAGAAGAAAAGGCTCCAGGGACACTTTATAAAAGCCTTCCAATACCTGGAGGGGGCCTACAAGAAATTTGGAGGGGGCTTTTTACAGGGGTGCATAGTGACAGGACAAGGGGGAATGGCTTCAAGCTGAAAGAGAGGAGATGTAGATTAGATATTAGGAATAAATTATTTACTGTGAGGGTGGTGAGGCACTGGCACAGGCTGCCCAGAGAAGCTGTGGCTGCCCCATCACTGGCAGTGTCCAAAGCCAGGCTGGACAGGGCTTGGAGCAACCTGGTCTAGCGGAAGGTGTCCCTGCCTGTGGCAAAGCGATGGAACCAGATGAGGTTTAAACCACTCTGTGATTCTGTGAATTTCAACAGGGATGTGTTTTGCTTTTTGAACAAACAACACTGTATCCATTGTAAAGCTGCAACTTAAGGTTTTCAAAGAGCTAGCCTTTGCTATATATACACACACCTGCTCCCCTACAGTGGTCTACAGAAACACACAGATGAAAATCTCTCTGTTGGATGGAATAAATCAGACGAAGCTGGAATGCCTTCCCAACCACATGCTCCAAACTCAGGTGAGCATTTGACTCCCCTACTAATATGCTACCAACAGAGGACACTGGATGAAGAGCCAAACCTCAGCATTTAAACGTTTCCAGAGCAGTGGAAAGCCTAAACTTAAGAAAATGGTTAACCCAGAAAACCCCACAGTTCTTCACTGAAATTCAGATTGTGCTCACGGGCTGATTATAAAGGTCGCAAAGATTTAAAGAGAACCAGAATTTCATCTTATGATTTTATTAGGAAACCAAAACCTCCTGGCACAACCCCACAACATCCACCTATTTGTGGGAACTCCCTTGTTATGACTTCCATTCCCCTGTGGCAGACGACTCTGCAAACCAGCCAAATCTCACACAAAGGTTTGCTTCTCCATAGCTCCTCTGGAATCCCAGGGCGTAGATGAAAGTGAGGACTAGCTGTCTTGGAAAGCATCCAGGCACAGAGCAATAAAAAAGCAGGTAGCAAGAAACCTACCAGCAGCATAAAATTCCCTCTTCTTCAGGAAAGGGAAGTGATGCTTGTTTCTGACGGCATGGCTCAGTGATGAGAAGCAGAAGACAGTAAGCGGGATGCTGGTGGGGAGGTGAGGGTGAAATGCCCCAGGGGATTGCTTATGGGGAGATGGGGAGAGTCAGGTCTCAGAATTAAGGAACTTGTGATGAGATATATAAGTTTGTACCAGTGCCTACCACAACCTTCCTGTGTGCCTTAGCTCCAGTCCACAAAACATTTCTGTGCTCCAAGAATTTATTGGAAAGATAATTTATATTCCTAGGGAACATAGTTGCTGCATACATGAGGACTTACAGAGAAATTTAGATTGTTTCTTGCCAACTACTTACATAAAACACACTCTTGAATTAACCACTTTGAGGCCCTCCTGAACACATCTACTCATTTTCAATGCCTTTTCCAATGGCACACAGAAATTTGAAGGCATCTTGATTTGTTGCTATTTCATCACACAGTACTACTGCATACAAGGTAGGGACACAGACTCCTCCTGGCCTTACACATTCTGATAGGTTCTACTAACAGTCAGACCAATGACTTCCAAAGTCAAGTACCCAACCACAGTTCTCTTAAACCAGTCCTGGTGTTCAGCAAAAGACTTTCTGAAAACCAGACCCTTAATGTCTCAGGCTGGGTCCACATAATGCTAGCTGCCTAAAACCCTTGGGCAAAAACACACCTGACTTCTGTGTCTCCTGAACACAGTGTAAACTAATTATCATATGGACAATGTGAAATTAGGGTAGTTAGAAAGTAGCCTCCTCTTCCAACTTGTAGCAATTAATTCCAAAGTAAAAAATCTTCATAATATGGTTGAGAGTTTTCAAAGGCACTATGATGCTGGTGACAAGTTTTAACTAATTTTCCCATGGAAGCTGCTGGTAAAATCCTGCCAATTAAAACAGCATTAATCTAACTCAACTTCCAAGTACTCCTGAATATCACACTCATAATTCTGAGGTGAGGTAACAGCCTTTTTCAATCTTTTGGAAAACGATCTTTAAAGATAAAACTTATTACAAAGTAATAAAAACCTGATATTTATCTTGCAATCACAATAAAGATCTATAATAAAGCATGAATGTTTAACCAGAATAAAATCTTACTGTGCTCAGCATTAACTGGTTTGTAACCATACACTTTATAACATACAATATCCAAACAGTAAAGACCAAAATAGTATGGTGCACCCGTACAATGTCTCAAACGGACACTTAAACCACACCAAAAGCAACCCATGCTCAGCCTCCCACCTGACATTTCGCTTCTGGGTGGGCTAGTAGAATGATCTTTGTTAAGACCCAAATACTTCATTCCTGCTTCTCAATCTCCCTCTATTACCCACTTTCTAGATGAAAGACAACTCGCAAAGGTTTAGGATCACTTTAGGGAAAACACACTACACGAACTTACACTGTCACATTTAATACCAGAAAAGCATTTCCAAATATATTTACGTAAAGATTTGTGCTTGGGTCTTCTTCTGGAGCCTCCTTCTAAATAAATTCCATGGCTGAATTATAGATTCCTTCTCACTGTCTTTTCACAACACTAGACAGGACTGGATGAACCAATATTAATAGCTGATCCTCTGGTACATACTGTGTCCTGTCATCTATCATCTCCAGGGCCATTGGCACTGCTGGGATTTATAATCAAATCACGGTACATAACAGACAAATGCGCAAATATTCTTAATTTAAAATGTCATTAATTCCATTATAATTATATTGACTGTAGTAAAGGTCCACCATTTTCAAGCAGTGCACGAACACTTAATTCCCTGTGACAAGCATACATATACCAAAATAAAGATACTGAGATAAGCTGACACTACTTCTACGTCAGGGAAGTAAAAATATCAGAAAGGTATATCTACACAACACTGATAAAAACTACTCAACAATTCAGCGAGCTTCAGAAAGGCTCCAGAAGTGAAGCAGACAAGGGCATGTCTCACATCCTTCAAGAAGGAAGCATTTACTGAAACCCTACACTGTCAAAGGTAACTGCCAAAACAGCAGCAATTAATGCTTTCAGCCACATATGCCCAGCCAATCCAAAATGATTGTAAGGTTAAGCTTCATCCATCTTCATTTGTTTATAAATTTGCCAGGGTAACTGCGATTAACCTATCAAGTTTCAGGCTGAACTACTTTGGGGTCAGGGGAGACAGGAGGGGAAGAAAGGTTAATGCGAAGTCATGTGTTTGCTTTACAAGCCTAAATAAATAACTGCTGGTGATACAGAACAATACAGCATTTTAAAATAAACAAGAGTCAAATCCCTCAAGATCAAACAACCAAAACATAAGTTACTTTATCTCTTGGAAAGTAGTCCTCAATATTAACAAACATCAGACATACGGGAAAGAGAGAGCTGAATTACACAAAAAAGACCCTTGCTGTACAGTTCTAGAAATGCAGCTGAAGCAGTATTTCCAGTTCCCGAAAAGGACAGCTGTAAGTTAGTCTGGGGGCAACCCTGGGTGTCTAAATGCAAGCAAAATTCTTGACCCAAACACTTTAAGTTCTCTGATCAAACAACAGTTGCTCACACTCAAAGAAGACACGTCAATTCTGCAGGCTCCTTCAACAGGTAGCAGGCCTACTCTGCTAAATAAACACTCCAACAATGGAAGCATGGCTGTAGGCCCACATGCCACCCTCCAGGCATATGCAGGCACCCCTGGTCCCTTGACAGCTGCTTCTCAGCTCCTTCCTGCACTGCCTGGAGGGTGCTGAAGCACTGCATAACCCTGCTGCAATAAATCCCACCTCCTGGCTCCCTGTGCTGCTGCCCCTGTGCCTGCACAGTGTGGTACAAATGTATTATTATTCAGCTTTAGGCATTGCCAGCTCCAACTTCTAGCATTTTTTATTAGAATATCCATGCAGCCACACAGGTAGCAGGTATGCTTCGCTAGTTAAATGCTCTTCTCAAATGCCTTCACACAAAAAATACCCTACTTTTGGAAAACTGTTTTGGTTGTAATTTTGTTGGGTTACACCTGCCAATAGAACTTGGAGATAAAAGATAGAGTCACAGCTGTAAAACTAATGCTAAAACTTCATGACAGGTTAGTCTTCGCCTATTTCTACTCCAGTGTCCTTGCTTCAACTCCTTCAAGTTCTTATAGTCTGTTTCTGTCTTTTTCATACGAATACTAATTGCAAAAGCGAAATGCCTTGATTCATGTAGACCAAACAGAGCCTTTTCTCTGGTAATAGCCTGGAAGCTAATAACTATTTTAGAGCAGTTCCCGTACACTGAAATGCTGTTATTAGCTGTTTATGTAACAGTGAATTAACCCCCACCGACACCTTTCAGGAATTCATAACCATAGTGCACAAAATGTACTTTGCGAGAGCTTGTTAATATGGTAAGTGCAAAAGCCGTCTCAATTTAGAAGACTGTCTTTCAAAGCAAACACGCTTAACCTGCAGTTTCAGTCATGGAAGAAATTACTCAATTAATTGCAGACAACAAAAACAACAGGGTTATAACTAATGTACAGTAAATGCTCTGTGGGTGTAATGCAAGCTCATTTCCCAGTATCATACTCTCTTACATCCTAACACTTTTCTTATCCCACGGCTGTAAAACAGTTTTAGAATGTTAAATTTACTTATTTTTTTCCCCTGCATGCATTTGTTTTCTAGCAATGAACATTATTGTTAACCCAGGTGGGGTCTGCTCTCTTAAGAAACATGTTTACAGTATACTACTTTGTAGTGTGGTGTTTTTCATACTTACCTCCAGACAATCTACTGTCTTTTCCAAACTTGAATCCTAACATCAACATTTATGAAGTTTTTGCTTGCACTAATGAGACCCTTGTGGCAACAGAAGAGATTGCTGTGACAGGAGTCAACAAACCCTAGCCTGCTTCTAGGACTTCAGGCAGGCAAAGAGGAACAAAAGGTTCTACAGCACAAAAAGACCTCATTGGTGACACACCAGTGGGAACTGCTCCCATTGTGCTATTAAGAGATGGAGTAAATCACTAATAATTAAAGATAATGGGAAGAAAACTTACCAAAGCAGACACTGGTGCCTTCTTCCATCATTCCTTTAGTTCATGTTCATCTACCAACGACCTGACCCTAGGCTAGACATCACTGCAGGGCTAATATTTAGAACGGCTGCTTGCTCAGGGCTTACAGATTTTCAGGATACATTTCTATGCACAGCTTCCAATTACTACGGTGACAACTAACTGCTGCAATAAAACATGCAGAGGAAAATTAAGAGATCCCCCTTTCTAGCACGTGAAATACACACTATATCCTAGACAGAAGCACCCACGAACGCGCATCTGCCGACACGGATCCCCCTCCCTGGAGCCTGTGTAGTATGTTCTCAGCCTTGCCCCCACATAAGCGCACCTTACCCTGAGACACCCCCACCCCCCCGGCACATCTTTATTTGATTTCGAACGAGGCCCGGGGAGCTCGGCCCCCTCATCCTCCCCGGGACACCTGGACGACCCCGCCGCACCACGTCAGGCGCAGCGGAGTGCCGGCTTCAGACGTAATCTCCCCCTCCCTCCCTGCTTCCTTCCCTCTTCCCGGCTGACGGATCTCAGGAATCCTCCCCCGCTACCTCGCCATGGCAACGGCAGCCACGGGGAAGACGGGCCGCCTCTTGCGTAAGGGCCGCGCTCCCAGCCCCGCCGAAAGGCCGGGGGCCTCCGCGGATCACACCGCACCCCGCGCAACCCCCCTGGGGAGCGGCTGGAGGAGCCTGCGGGGGCGCTCGTTGCCTGGGAGGGGATTGGGCTGGCTGGGGAGGGAAGGGGGTGCCTTTCCCCTCCCCCTTTCATTCCCCCCCCATCCTGTTTTTTCTTTTTTCCTTTTTCCCTTCACCCCATGTTTCCCTTTCCCTTTTATTTTTTATATCGTTTTTTCTGTTTTTCAACATTTCTCCCTTTTTCCTTCTTTCCTCTTTATCCTTTCCCATTTTTTATTTTTAAAATTCTTTTTTCCTCCCCTCCCTTTTTTCCTTTCTTCCCCTTTCCTTTTTTTCCATCCCCCCTTTTTCAATTTCCCCCATTTTCCTTCCCCCTTTTCCCTTCTTTTTATCTTTCCCCTTTCATTTTTCCCTTTGTCTTCTTCCCCCTTTTTAATTTTTCTTTCCCGTTTTCCCCCTTTTTAATATTTTTCCTCTTTACTCCTTTTCTTCTTCCTGTTTCCCCCCTTTTCCCTTACTTTTTTCCTTCCCACCCTTTTTCCCCTTCTTCCCTCCTTTCCTTTTCTCTTTCCTTGTTATTTTTCCCCTATCCCCTCCTTTTTTTTGTTTCCCCCTCCCCACCCCCCCTTTTTTTTGTCTCCCACAACCAGCCAACAGTCAGACGGTGCCAATTTAACCCACTCCCATCCCATCTCCCACCACGAAAAACTACAGCCAAGTCACTCAACAACACGCAGTTCCCAGCCCTACTTCCCGTGAACGGGTACAGCAAAATACTGACTGAACTAGGCCTTTAAACTTCTCCAAATGACTAACCCCGGAAGGCAAAGAACTGGCAGATGAAAGGCAAGGTGCAGACTTTGATCTTGCTAGTGGATCCATGCGGGCAGGACCCCCAGCCCATGTGGAGCACCCCTGAAGGTCAGCCTTGGCTGATCAGATTGCAGCAAGGGAGCCGTAGCTTAGAAAGCAAGCCGAACAGGAGGTGGGGAAAATCTATACACCCAGCTATCTGCCAAAAGATGAAAGAAAAGTTTGCCCCTAGTGCTGCGATTTATGATAAAGGTAAACGAAGCCACAGTATAACACTTGCCAAGATACTCAGGTCTTCCTTCAGGAAAACACTTAAGCATGTGCCTAAATCTATTACTATTCAGGGCAGCCCATAAGAGTTTGCTGAAGGTTAAGCGTAACATTCTTATGTGGGAGCCCTTAAGTACTGTGCTGATTAAGGTCTGGGTTTTTTCTTTCTAAATCTCAGCCACCGTGAACCACAAAATGAATTACCCTCATTATATTGTGATATCTTCCCTGTCTTCTTTCAAATTAAACAGGAGAATGCAAATAAAAAAAGTCTTATTTAACATTAAGAGGATAAAACCCAACTTTACATTTGTCATGCGTTGTTGTTTTTTTTTCTGTTAAGACCAACGGGCTGCACACCACCATGCATCCCAATGAACAAGCATGTTTCATGGGAATGAAAGTGAGCACATGGAAAAGTGATTGCTCTGCTACTCCTAAAGTATGGAATTCCCTTGATGTGCTGTTACAAGCCAGAAAGGATCACACAGAGCAATGCATATATACATATGCTTTATCCACTGTTCTCTTTTGATGCAAACTTTAGAACACTGTAGCTGGTGAACACATTTCAGCTACTAAAGGCTGCAGATTAGACAGCTACGTACCAGTTCAAGTTAGGTCACTGTTAGACCCACAGGCAGAAGGCTTTGCCTAGTGCACAAATGACAATGCTGGCCCTTAATGCCCCGAGAAACTTTTGACAAGCCACAAACCTTATGTATAAATGTCATAGCTCATTAATGTTCAACAGAGGTACCAAGTCAGCAACTGCTTCAGTTTCTGTTCCACAGCACACTGCCTCTCCCAAGAGCTCCCCGCTGGTGAGTTCTTACAAACAAACTGTATCTCCTTGATGGAGGAAGAAACCTGGCTAACCAGTGAAGTAAGGGTTGTGGGTCTTTCTGAAAAGCTTTCTCCTTGCTGTCATTTAGGAATATTCTCTCACATACTAAACTACTGGTTCGTTTACTTTATGCATGCAGAAAAATGGACCTTGGGAAATGGCTTATGCCAGGTACAGGCTTCTACAAGAGCTAGAATCAGGGTCTTGGTTGAATTCCATAACATACAGTTTTCATAGAATCAGAGAATCAATGAGGTTGGAAAAGACCTTTAAGATCAACAAGTCCAACAGATACCTCAGGATTGCCAAGACCACCACTAAACCATGCTACCAAGGGCCTTATGTACATGCCTTCTGAACACTTCCAGGGACAGTGATTCCACCACTTCCCTGGGCAGGTTGTTCCAATAGATGATAACCCTTTAAGTGAAGAAATTTTTCCTAATATCCAGTCTAAACCCTTGAGATCTTCAAACAGGAAAGCAACCCTAGAAGTAGGTTATTATCTTCTTTCACTATAGAAAGGAAGGCAGATGCAGGGACTGTGAGAATGAAGACCCTAGGCCCACTGTAGGAGAGGATTTGGTTCGAGACCATCTTAAGAACCTGAAAGTACACAAGTCCATGGGACCTGATGAAATCCATCCACGGGTCCTGAAGGAGCTGGCAAATGAAGTTGCTAAGCCACTGGCCATCATATTTGATAAATCATGGCACTCAGATGAAGTTCCCGATGACTGGAAAAAGGGAAATATAATCCCCATTTTCAAGAAAGGGAAAATGGATGACCCGGGGAATTACAGACCAGTCAGTCTCACCTCTGTGCCTGGCAAAATCTTGGAGCAGATTCTCCTGGAAGGCATGCTAAAGCACATGAAATACAACAAGGTGTTTGGTGACAGCCAGCATGGCTTCACTAGGGGGAAATCCTGCCTGACCAATTTGGTGGCCTTCTATGATGGGGCTACGGAAATGATGGACGGGTTAGAGCAGTGGATGGACTTGTGCAAAGTGTCTGACAATGTCCCACATGACATCCTTGTCTGTAAATTGGAGAGACATCAATTTGATAAAACGGACCACTCAATGGGAGATGGGCACACTCAAAGAGTTGTAATCAGTTGCTCAATGTCCAGCTGGAGATCAGTAACAAGTGGTGTCCCTCAGGTATCGGTGCTGGGACTGGTCTTGTTTAACATCTTTGTCAGTGACATGGACAGTGGGATTGAGTGCACCCTCAGCAAGTTTGCAGATGACACCAAGCTGTGTGGTTCAGTTGATACGCTGGAGGGAAGGAATGCCATCCAGAGGGACCTTGACACGCTTGTGAGGTGGGCTGATGCCAACCTCATGAAGTTTAACCATGACAAGTACAAGGTCCTACACCTGGGTTGGAGCAATCCCAGGCACAGCTACAGGTTGGGCAGAGAAGAGATTCAGAGCAGCCCTGCGGAGAAGGAATTGGGGATGTCGGTCGATGAGAAAATGAACATGAGCTGGCTTCAGTGTGCGCTCACAGCCCAGAAAGCCAACCGTATCCTGGGCTGCATCAAAAGGAGTGTGACCAGCATGTCAAAGGAGGTGATCCTGCCCCTCTGCTCTCGAGACCTCACTTGGAGTATTGTGCGCAGTTCTGGTGTCCTCAACATAGAAAAGACATGGAACTGTTGGAACAAGTCCACAGGAGGGCCACGAGGATGATCAGGGGCTGGAGCACCTCCCATATGAAGACAGGCTGAGAAAGTTGGGGCTGTTTAGCCTCCAGAAGAGAAGGCTGCATGGAGACCTAATAGCAGCCTTCCAGTATCTGAAGGGGGCCTACAAGGATGCTGGGGAGGGACTCCTCATTAGGGACTGTGGCGATAGGACACGGGGTAACAGGTTAAAACTTAAACAGGGGAAGTTTACATCAAATATAAGGAAGAAGTTCTTTACTGTGAGGGTGGTGAGGTACTGGAATGGGTTGCCCAGGGAGGCTGTGAATGCTCCATCCCTGGCGGCGTTCAAGGCCAGGTTGGACATAGCCTTGGGTGATATGGTTTAGTGTGAGGTGTCCCTGTCCATGGCAGAGGGGTTGGAACTAGATGATCTTAAGGTCTTTTCCAACCCTAACTGTTCTATGATTCTATAAAGAAAAAATAAAATCATAAAAACAATTAAGAGAAGGCCATGATCATGCTGAAAAAAAACCCAAAAGTACATTCAGTTATTCATGGGTAGTAATATTACCCATGAACTTTATAAAGTACTTCCTGGGGTGAATGCTATAGGACTTCTCTTTATTCACAAGAATAATGCTGTGAAAAGGGGTAGAAATTAGATGTTCAGAGTCTTTCCCACTGTTCTTACAGCATAAATACCTATGGGCACTAAATCAACACAAATAACATGAAGAAATGATTAAGTAAATAACTACAATCATCACTGCTGCGCAGAGAAGCTGGAAACTAAAGAAAAAGAAAAATCCGTATGAATGATCTTAATTCTAAATTTGTAAAACAAACCTAGAATAAAACACCTCCTTATGTGAGATCACAGCAGGGACCAACTGGCTTCAAGACAAAATGTTTATGAACCGCCCTCTCCTGTGATGGCTTAAGATTTGATGCTCAAGCCAATTATGAGTGACTTTTCTCAGAGAAATGGGACATTTAAGAGACAGTTCCTACTGCCACCTGATCCACAGCAACAACCTGGCAGCATGTGATTACCACCAAGCTTCTCTCTTCCCCCAACAAGGGACACAAAATGAAGGATGCTAGCTGTTTTCAGTCATCAGTGACTACTTGTGTTTCCCAACACCTCCTTCCTAGAGGGGTATTTTAACAGTCTATCAAGAAATTAACTAGTAATGATGCAAAAATAGCTTACGAATTGCTGATCTTCATTTTCTAAAGTTGAAATCCAAATCTCTTCCACTGGAGTGAAAGTCCAAGTGGTGAAATAAACCTTGAACTGTGTCCCTGTGTTGCCCCTATGCATCATTTTCGGAAGCAAAAGCGTACCTTGTCCCAGACACTGCAATTTAGCAACTTCAGCTGTGTACCTGTCCTGATGCCAGGACACGTGTCAAAAAGAGAGAGCAGAAAGCTTCAGCCTTTTGCCAGTATCCAAACAAGAGCATTAATTCCCCGATCAATGTCACTGACTGGAAACACACTTGTAATAGTTAGGGACATACCAGTACAGTTACTGTCATACCACTATGACCTCACTCTAGGTAGGCAGCTGCACTCCCAACCAAGTGGGTATCATGAACAGCAACAGGTTATCTAGATACAGGAAGGGGCAGAATAAAAAGAAGGAACTATTTACCACCAATGCATTTAAAAGAACTCAGCCTGCATCATCCTGTTACATCTCCTAGTGGTCTCCAGGAGTGAGTGAGCAGGAGAGATGACAGAGACGAGCTCAGAACTGGAACTCACTTGCAGAGAGAACAGGGGGAGGAGGGAAGTGTCATAAGGGCCATAGTCTTCCCACCTACCAAATTCTGCAAGGGAAAATGGGTAAACTGTGCATGCATATTTGCTCTCTCTCTGATCTCAGCCACTTTGACTGTTCCTGAATGCCAAGCTCTCTTTTAATTAAAAAAAAAAAAAAAAGGAAAGGAAAACAAAATGTGTGTATTTCTGATGTGTGCTATATAGTTGTTAAAAAGAGACACCGCAGATACAGCAAAAGAGAACTATTTAAGGTTTTATTCCATTTTTATCTAAGGTCATTCCAAATAATAAACCGGGGAGAAGAGTCCACTCTGCTATCTAGTGTTCATCCTAAATCAGACTGCAACATACGCTAGAAATTAGCACTTCCTCGGAACCATGGAACCACTTTAAATATGATTGAATGAAAATTCCCACCTGGGTTTGAAACAAACTTAAATAGTTTTTCCAATGGTTTTGTCCTGTTACACTATGATTTAAACCAGGCCTAATGCAATTTTGCATCGTATTCAGACAAGATACCTCAACCAATTTAAATTATATTTAGACCACAGCATTTTTACTACTAAAAAAAGCTAAGAGAGGAACAACATGCTTGAAACATCTGTCATAGTGATTGAAAGAAGTCTACAACAGGAACAGCAAACACTTATTTTCTTTTCCCAGATGCTGTCAGCCTGTTCAAGCTAAGTATCAGTGAAGTAGATTGCTTCGAAAAGGTACCTCATCCTGGCCTGTCTTCTCTAAAACAAAGATTATTAAAATATCCCCTTGTTGCATAACCCTGTCTGCTTGCTTATTATTATCTGCTATCTGTATATCAGGGGGGAAAGCTCACTGTCAAAGATAGTAAGTGTGTTACAGTGTTATATAAAACCAAAATAACTTGCCTCCACATAATGACATTCAAATTCTAACGTGTGTCAATTATTATTTACATCTAAATCATCAACCATATGACTCAACGCAATACTACAATACAGACCCCTAAGCATGGCTGTCTGTCACACAGTGTATTCTGCAGAGACCGTCAGGGCAACAAGTATTTATAACACAACTTTCCAGTTAATTCATGAAAGATGACAAGAGAACAGCTGCTTACCTATGCTGATACTGGCTCTCCAGGATGGGTTTCTATGCTGCTTGCTCCTGAGGTGGTCTAAACCAAAGTTCTTTCTTACGGTGGTCTAAACCAAAGTTCTTTCTTACAGCAAGTGTTCTGCTTGTGCAGACCACAGAGAGGTGTCTTCCATATGAAGGTGAAGAAGGTAGGAGTCTTTGGAGCTGTGTTTGGGCTCCCTCTGGGCACAAAGTTAAAGTAAACAGAGATGCCAAAAAGTAATGGCATGACTCCTAGTATTCATTGCAAGTTCTAGGTGCATCACTGTCACTGGTTCAACTGTGGGCAACCAGCAAACAGTACCTCATCTTACTGTCACCCAGATGAGGTTTCAACTGCATTGCCCAGCAGCAGCAGTAGATATTGCTCTCCTGAACTAGGACCTGCCAGCTCCTAGTCATATTATGTGCCTTAAGTCAGACACATAATATGTGATCAAGAGTGGCCTGTTACATCACATCACCCGACTGACTGACAGCATCAGCACACAGCTAAGGCAGGCATATCTCTCTTGAGCTCCAGCCGAATAAGCCTTGAGGCTCAGCTAGAAGAATGTAGTCTGGTAGGCTGCCAACACCAGAGGATATCTTTAACAACCAACAACAGTATTGCAAGATACGAGACAATGTAGCCATGAAGGGCCAAAGACAGCTGCAGCTGCATGGCCTGTGTGGTTCCCTTGCCTCAAGTTATAAAGTAGGTTGAGGAGAAGTGACCCTCACCATTACAGATGTTCTCAGACTAGCCTGGGTTAAGAGCTTCTCACCACATCACAGCACCAAGTAGCCCCAGCTACAGCACCAGGGTTTCCAGCCATAGCTGAGAACACCACTGGTTTTCTATCTGAAAAAGCAGGTGAAATGGTTTAGGAAATGTTGTAACAGAATTTAAGATGGGGGACTTCAAAAAAGCAGCCAAACTGTTTCTGAGCAGTGGATACCGATGTTAAAGCTTTCTGAAAGGCTTCAGTATCAAACAGCTAAGACAGAACCAAGTATCAGCACTCAAGGAGGACTGAAATTACTGTGAGAAGGGAGTGAAATGACAAAGCCTTCAAGTCTTTGGCTGATTACTTGGAGAGGGAGGGAATCAAACAAGGACAGGCATACTTACATATTCAACAAAATAGTTTGAAGTCCTATTCCCTTTTCATGTGTTGATATTCATGTTATCATATATTGTGCTGAAAGATTCATAAGACATTTATACATAAAATACAGACTTAAAAGCAGGATTTATCCCTCTGCATAATGTTTTCTTGTAGATACAGGGCTCTACTTCAAAAGGGACTGCTACACAAAGGAATCACTGTTAAGTTCCAACTTCTGCATTAAAAGTAGTATACCAATCCAAAAAAGTTCACAGTTCAGCCACAATTGGGATCCATGCTGGGTTCTTTTGCAAACAATTCAGGAAAAGATGGTGGCTGTGTAACTCACAGGGATGACTCCAACAACTGCTTTATTGCACCCTGCTCATCCCACATCTCAATCCTTACCTTACCTATTAAAACTGGTAAGTACAGCTTCTGGCTTCCTGAGAGCTGAGACCCGATTTCTCCTCGCATACACTGGTTCTTTTGGAGTGGTCTCCTCTGAGCTCTCTGGGAGCATGTCAGCTCTTTGCTCCTGCTGTTTATACCCCCCCTTAAGTCTCAGAGGGACTTCAGCAAAAGCAGGATCTATTTTAAACTGCTTTTGGAAAGACCTGGACCTACATTTCCAGAGCAATAAAAAGGTAGGACAGAATTTTCACTGTAGGTAGCAGACAAGCAGAGCTCCTTTTTGACTAATTATTTTAGTGTTGCTGAGGTTTTGTTGTAGTATTAATTATGCAGTAGGGTGCCCACAGCTTCGTATAAGCATATTTTTTAATTATGTAGAACAAAATAAAAGGGAAACAGCAGTTACTCAGCATTTCTGCAAATTGTGCAACTCAAATTTTATCACCAAGAGCAGAACATGCTAAACAACAAATAATGTCACTGGTGCACAGACCTTGAAAGACGAAGCACAGGTCAGTTCTATAGCTGACTGTCCCTTCATAGTGGTGCACATGCTCAAGGACAGAAGCGTTGTAATGTTACTAAGTGTACTACATTGTGGATTCAGCTGGTCAGTTTCTTAAAACCCAAAACCCTAACCCATACCATTGTGTAAGTGGGGAAAACATTAAATTCATCAGTATCTTTCCATTCCATTTTTGAAGTTTCAGTTCAAAATAGCCCAAAGTGAAAAACCAAAGAAGAAAGGTCCCAGATTCCTATTTGATTTCAGCTTAGTCCTTGGTCAAGTCAGTAGCAGCTGGGTCAGATATTATAAACTAATCCAACAAATATTTGATGAGATGTTTTCCAGACACTATGGAGTACCCTTCCCTCCTGCTCTCACATCCATCCTAGCCTCCAGTCCTCACACACAGCTGTTAAACCATCCCCTTTCATGCTGAAGATGGAAGCAGTGTGGGGTAGCAGGTTTTAAGAGTTTCCTTAAGGCTAATGAGGAAATGTTGAAACAAACCAGGGTGCAGTCACAGCTGTGTGATTCTTCGAAAGAAAGCATCTAGAAACAGATTCATAAACAAGGGGATTGCGGCTGTCAGTAGGGGCTTAATGCCCATAATCGGGATCAGACACCACAATGCAAACCATGGCGTTCGCCATAGCCGTTACTACACTTTTACTGTCCTTTTTCCAGCAACTTCTGCTGACTCAGGAATACAAATGGCTGACATCCCTCCTGGGAGTGCTCACGCACACAGCACACTCCTTTACACACACACAAAATCAAACACGTGAACATGGATAGGAGTTTAAAACAACAAGTATATGTCAAAGAACCTAAAAAAGTTCCCCGCTTTAACCACCTCCCTGTTTTTTCAAACACTCACATTGAGTGCTACACTGAATAAAAGCAGCTGAACAAACAATCTTGGGATTACTGGAAAAAATACAGTGGTGAAATTTTGCAGGATTTTAGCCCACTACAAAGACCCACAGTTTTTGGTCCAATCTAGAAGACAAATTGTTTCAATGAGTGAGGATTTTCCCTCTTTTCAGAAAAAAAAGAAACAACTTACTGTGCATGTAAGGCACATCCAAAATAACCAGAAGCACCACAGGAGTTGTTCTGCATAGATACCCACCCCAGACATTGCACAAGTAACCCTGCCATTTGAAATCTGGGATAAAAAGATGATGGAAAAGTTTGAAGTACCATTTTCTGAAGCTTACAAAACTACTATTGTTACAAGAAAATACATAGAAACAAAACCACAAAACCAACTGAATTTATCTAAAACTCTGTATTAAAAAAAAAAATCAACTCAAGTGATTTTTTCTGCATAAAGAATATGAAAAGGTCATCCAGAAAAGCAACTTGGGCTGCAAAGTGAGAGATTTCAGCATGCACCAATGCAAGCAAGCAAATGCTGGTAGCATTAAAAATAGTACTATTAATAACACCGTTTTGCATATACAAGAGAAACGGGTATCTTTTGCTATCTCCTAGCCTCAAACAGATTATAACCTTGATACCCAACTGAACTTCAGCACATTTACTGCTGAAATCCTTCTGGCTTCAGTAACTGTGGAAAAAATACTCCAGGTTTTGTCTTTTCCCTCCCTCTCTCCCCCAGTGAAATATTTTTAGTTTCTTTAGTAAAGTAGGTTTTCCTTTGTCATTGTTGTCCCTTCTTCTATTTCATTACCCCATGCTAGCCTCATGACCAGTTTTCCATCTTTCATCAACCATCCAACTTGCCCTCTCACAGCTAAACTGGAGTTATGTGGAAGAGAGCTAGAGGTTACAGCACACAATAAACTAGATATGCATCAACAATATTGCACTCTTGCAAAAAAATCCAGTGTTGTTCTGGAACAGATAGACAGCAACAGATATTGTGAAGAAAGCTTTCTGCTGTACTCACCATTACTGGGATGCCAGCAGGAGCATTTTGGTCAAGTTTCACTGCTGCACTCCATGAAACAAATGTGGACAAATCAGGAGATATTCAGAAGAGTAGAAAGAGGATGGATTACAGATCTAATCTAAACAAAAGCCAACTGAAGGGAGACAAGGTAACAGTCTCCAGTTGTTCAGAAAGATGATGCTAAGAGGAACGAAACTTATTTTCAAATGACAAGAAGAAATACTTTACTGCAACAGTCAGAAAAGCTTTCTGACAGAAAAGCACTTGAATAGAATATGAGATATATATACATATACATCATACATATTTATGATATGTATCTTTTCAGTAGGAACAGAACATATATCTATATATGAAGATGGTAGCTGCGTCAGAAATGACCAAGACTTTGCCAATCCCATCTTCAGATAAGTGGGTTAGATCGTTTCTTAGGGACCCAGTTCATCCCTGTGATTCTGCACACAGGCAAACGGTCTCACCCTTTTCCCAACACCAAGTGTCCACTGCAGCCTGTGAGAGGAGCAGTCCCTGTATTTTAAAATACAGAAAGAAGAGAGGCTGTCCCTGATAAACCTGGGCAAAATCAGGTACAGCTTGTCCCTCAACAGCAGGTCTAAGGCAGAATGATAAAAGATGACGTAGCCAGATGGAGTACTGAAAATCACCTGAACTGCATAAAAAAAGCCAACTGCAAAGTCCATGGAATCAGCCACAGATTAAATGAAATCAGGGGATTGCAGTTAGGTGCAGACATCAACAAATAAGAAAGGACAAAAACTGCTGAACATCACCTTAAATTTCTATATACTGTGGCAGTGATGCATATTATACTTGAGGACATCAGCTTCTGTGCACCCTGCTTCTACGTAAAATACATACCTTTTCTGTTCTCCACTAGTTGTTCTTCTCCACTGTCACTCCTAATTTCTCTGTGTTTGGGCTGCTGTTGGGGTTGGAGGGCCCTTGGACTGACCTGGATGCAGACCACTGCATATGAAACACTGTGTTCTATGGATCCCCCAACATGCTCATCATGACTTCCACAACACGGCTTGCGAGAGGAGTCTACAGCTGAAGCAAGTTCTCCAAGTCAGGGAGATGTCACTGATCCTGGTAAAATAGCTCTAGATTTTTGATGAAAATTTACAGGACCGCAGTCCTGGTGGAGATCTCGGCCAATAGAGATACATGTTCCTTTCGCTTTTCTTTCACTGGCAACATGGAAGGTGGCAATGTTTTAAGGACTGAAGCTCCCAGAGAAAACAATTCAGGCGGAGCAGAACACCTTGGTAATTAGATTACTAACACACGCTTCCCTTAGCAAAGCCTTGTCCACAGCACATGCATAATGAAGTTCTACGTTTCAGCAGCTTGTCTTGGAGTTACATCTCATGCAAAGCCACTGTTGAGTTTGCCTAGAGCAGCTTCTGACAGTTTATGAGCAACACTACAAGGCATTCAGTTTTTGCTGTACAGCCAGGATCAAGGGTGCTTAACTAAAAAAAGTTTATTCCCTTTTGTTGCGCCACATAGGTGCATTAGGATTGTTGTAATACTGGGCTTTGTTTGATGGAAAGTTTCTATATGTATAAGTATCTCACACATATGCTCCAAACTCCAAGGAAAATACAGTTAAGCTGTGGTTATACCTTTATTTCTACTGGTCACAGCAATCCTCCTTTTCTCTGAAGTGGCCAAAACCTTATGCAAGGGTATGGCACATACAGCCTTTGGCTCCATGAGGCATACCTGACAGGGTACAGCTAGACTGAGCAAGGTGTGTATGGCACTAGCCACATGGGATGTCATGCTGCACTCCTTTGGAAAGTATCTAGGAGCCATGCCTCAACTCATTTTGAAATGAAAAAGGCCACTTCTTTGTATGAAGGTTTCCAAAAAACCAGAGAGTTCCCACAGCGGTTAAATAACAAATATTCTTACAGGAATAACAATAACAAACAAGCAAAAAAAAGAAATAGATACACATGCATATACAAAGCTGTTTTCTTAAACACAAAATAGACAACTTTATGGGCTAAACTGGCAGAAGGGTAGACATTCTGAAACAGCTGCTTTGCTGTAGCAAAATGGAGGGCAATATGGAAGTTACCTCCTAATTCCTAAATACAAAGTACATAATATTAAAGAAATACTGAAAACCTAATGAGCAAACTGAAGAAGAAAAAAAAACACAAGCCCAAAACACCCAAACAAAACATCACCAAAACTAAAGGTGCCATTCAGACCAGAAGTGCTGCCCATCTAACAATTTCCACTGATCTTTGCAGAACTACGTGTATTTATACAGGCACCTAGAAGTTTATTTCAAAACACAAGACTTTAAATTCTGCTTTTGAAGATGTGAGCCAGTGTGCTGAGTTACACAACATAACTGAGATTCTTCTACTCAGAGCATTAGGCAGTCATAAAAGATGTTAGTAAGTCTTTTAACTATACATAAACCTTGACAGAGTTTGATAATTTCTTAAGGGATCTGACAGAGGAAGAAAAAGGTTACAGAAATCTGTTTTAATTCTTAGGTGCCTAACCTTCTCAGCAGTGCAATCATGTGGAAGAAGCCAGTGTGAAGCACCAAATGAAAGAAGGCAAGTAAATACATTTCAAATTCCTTTTTAATTTAAAAGAAAATCAAATAGTTTAAGCTAACTTCAGAAAGCTCTGGCTCAAGATTGAACACCCAAGGTTAAGAACACTACTAAGCAGAAGCAATGTAATCAAACCTCTAAATTTTTGCTGTGTTCAAGCTAGCAGTTACAGGCTGAATTAGCTCCTGAATTCAGTGCTACCCAAGTTGGGCACCACTGACAGTCTGCCATTGAGGACTAGTGAAAAACTGGCACTATTCCAGCACACTCCTCCCCAGCTGGGGTGCGCTCCCCCCATGTCCCTGAGAACATCCATTGGCTAGGGTGACTGACTAGTTGTAAGGCAGAGGTTTTCTCCAAACACTGCAGTCCTTTACCGAGCTGCTTAAGCTTCACATCCCATCACTTGCACACAATTGCACATGGTAGAGGACCTGAACATTATTATTTTAGGAACAGAGATGGTGTTGACTACAGCATGACTTCAAACAGTACTGCTTTAGATGGACACTACCAGTTTTACCTCTTTAGGATGCAAATACAAAGGATGAAACTACTGCTCATGGAACAACAGTAATGTTTCTGCATTATAGACATGCTCTGCCCTACCTGGGAAAACATAAATATGTACCAAAGAATGAAGTTCTGTCCACGGAGTTCCAGTAGCTCAAATCCAACAAGAAGAAGCATGCTTAAGAAAAACTCAGATTGGGATTCTGTCCTTCAGGTTTTTTCGTATATGAAATATACTGCAATATTGCTGCTTTAGTAGCTCTCGTATTTGTTTTCTATTAGGCATTATGAAACTTACTTTAGCAAATATGTTTTGTGGGTTGTCATCCATAGCTTGTTAACCACTATATTCATTTAGGCACTACACATATGCTTTTTCAAATATAGACATAAGGGGAAGTAAAAATCATGCCAGAGAGCACTGGTTAGTTCCCAGGAAAGATGACATCTAGAATTTGGCAGCTTTCAGACATGGGAAGAGTACAAACATAGTCAGAGTCAAAATTTTTGAGTCATTCTGTAGGCTGTCTCTTTTGTCTGAGTGATCTCAACTTCCATAGTTACTTGTAGTTTAAGCGGGCCTTATTTATTAATACAAAATACATAGCATAGATTTCTCGGGTACAGCATTATTATACTAGAAATTACATTTGCAAAACACCTTCCCACAAATTCTGAGGAACTACAGATCAGTCAGTCTCACCTCTGTTCCTGGAGCAGATTCTCCTGGAAGGCATGCTAAGGTACATGAAAAACAACGTGCCTGGTGACAGCCAGCATGGCTTCACTAAGGGGAAATCCTGCCTGACCAATTTGGTGGCCTTCTATGATGGGGCTACGGAACTGATGGAGAGGGGTAGACCAGTACCTGGACATGTGCAAAGTGTTTGACATTGTCCCACATGACATCCTGCCCCTCTACTCTGCTCTCCTGAGACCTCACTTGGAGTATTGTGTGCAGTTCTGGTGTCCTCAACATAAAAAGGACATGGAACAGTTGGAACAAGTTCAGAGGAGGCCACGAGGATGATCAGGGGACTGGAGCACCTCCCATATGAAGACAGGCTGAGAAAGTTGGGGCTGTTCAGCCTCCAGAAGAGAAGGCTGTGTGGAGACCTCATAGCAGCCTTCCAGTATCTGACAGGGGCCTACAAGGATGCTGGGGAGGGACTATTCATTAGGGACTGTAGTGATAGGATAAGGGGTAATGGGTTGAAACTTAAAACAGGGGAAGTTTAGATTGGATATAAGGAAGAAGTTCTTTACTGTGAGGGTGGTGAGGTACTGGAATGGGTTGCCCAGGGAGGCTGTGAATGCTCCATCCCTGGCAGTGTTCAAGGCCAGGTTGGACAGAGCTTTGGGTGACATGGCTTAGTGTGAGCTGTCCCTGCCCATGGCAGGGGGGTTGGAACTAGGTGATCTTAAAGTCCTTTCCAACCCTAATTGTTCTATGAACTCTATGATTCTATGATTTTTACTGGACATTTGATAAAAATACTGTTGTAATTCACATCACTACCAAACCTCTTAGAGAAGGACTATGGATGGTAAACAGAAAATACTTAATTATCACTGGCTTTTCAAAAAAGTAAAGAGGGAAAAATGGTCACATCCAATCATCAGAAAAGACCTGGTCTCTACCACAAAACCGAAAGCAGGACGGAGATCCCCATGGTCATGCTGAAATTGTTTAAATTACCTTCACACACTGGAGCAGCACAGGGGTCTCAGATCTTCCCAAAAGCCACAGCCAGCAAAGCCTCCTGCACTGAATGATCTTGAAGGAATTCTAACTTTGTTGATTTCGTGATTCTATAAACTCTGGCTCCTGCTCAGCCAGGTATCAGCTTCCCAATGGGGCATCCCAGCTCAGGCACAAGCCTGGCTGTCAGCAGGGAGACTCCATTCTTGGATGACAGCTGCTATGAGTGAGCAAGGAATGTGTATCTCACATCTATGTACAGCAGATAATAAACACCACAAAGCTATAATGCTAGTGATGAGGTCTTCCTAATCAGGTAAACCACACCAGCTCCAAGATACTTGACTGCCTTATTTATGTTTTTAAATAAAAATGTTTGATTTTGTAAACAAACTAACAAGAACAACAACAAAAAAACAACACAACCCAAACCAACCAAACAAAAAAAAACCAACAACAACAAAACCAAACAAACCCCTGCCATCAGCAGGAGCATCTATCTAAATGTGGGTAGCAAGAGTAAGCTCACATTGAGCATCCCCTGCAAGCATTCCTTCTGGAAGGCTGCTTCCCCCTAATACTGAAGTCCAGCTTGTCCTAGAAACTGGTTCCCTTCCTCACTAGTGTTTCCCTCCCTGAGCAAAAATACAGGATTACACACAAGCAGACCTGTGTTGAAGATCACCATGGGGCTGGGAAGCCAAGCACCAGCTTGAGGCTGGCAGCACAGCCTCCCTTCAACCATAAACTTTCCTGAGCTGCTTTTCGTACCAAGGGATGGCTACCACTTGGTAGCCAGGTACATACTGTCCTCTCTTTGCTGCTAAGGGAATGGCCCCTTGCCTATTTTGCCTTGATTTTAAGTCCAGCTGGTAAGAGACAATGTTTAGAGACAATGTTTAAAGACAAGTCTGGGTGCTGGAACATAACACTATTGAAGGGACAGGTTTAGTAGCCATCACCAAAGATAAATTTATTCTCTGATGATGCATCTATTTCTTAATACCTTAACTCTGGGAGGACACTAACCAATGAATTGTAAATCGTAAGAGGGCTTCTGCATGCACAGTTGTGCCCAAAGTACTTAACATATTGCAAACACAACAGTTATCTGTAGGAAAAACATATTCTTATCACCATTTAAGAAAAAGATACCTATATGACATTATGGAAGAACTCTTTGGGGAAAAAATGCCTTCAAATATGTTAAATGTTTTAAAATAAAAATTAAGAGCTTATTTTGCAGACTGTGACTGCACTGTAAAAGGGAAATAAAACCTTCAGTGTTCCCTCAAGGTTTAAGAAAGTAGTTAAATACTGTACAGTTTATAATATTCCATTTGCCTCAGCTTCTGTAAAATAATTAGACACATAGGGGAACATATTCAAAATTTTGACCTAGTCTACTTGAAAACTATTTAAAGGAAATATTAACCAATACATACATTGCTGAATCCTTCTGCCAATACTTGCTGATTATCCCAGCAGTTATCCCTCCTATCGCTGTATGAAAGAAACAGCCAACTAATTCATTAACCAGGAGGTGTTGATTACGTACATAGTTATCAAAAGCACAAGCTACACTTTTTTTCCTTTCTCACAGTTACAGTAATTTTAGGTGACTGCAATACAAGCAGACTGAAAATATTCAGCCTGAAATTTGATACTTAAATAATACTTGGGCAATGCCTCCTTAGGAACCCAAATAAGACACACAGATTTCATGCACTCAAAGCCCAGCTATGCACAGCTACAAGCTATTTCTCAACGAAGTATTCCATTTTAAAAGTGGGTAAAGCCAGACACAGAGATATTTTTTCCCCCCTGAATAAATATGTCCACAGAACTAGAACATTCCCTGAATTTTACATTTCTGTCTCCTTTAAACTCAACTTATTTCCAAATGCAAAAAAAAAAAGTCCCCATTTTCCTTTTTGCACAGCCTATCTACAGAAGACTTGGTTACATATGTAAGGAATGAATACTGCCTTCTAATAAACTGATTAACTGGGTATTTTCAGTTTTACAGCCTACTGAAAGAAGTCCCCAAACCCATTAAAAATTACCCAGTATTTTATCAGCACTTCCCTCCCATATATAATATTTATGAATATCAAAATCCACAGTTTCAACAGGCTCTCAAATTGTTTTCAATAATTCACCACTGTGATGGCCAGAGCCCCAAAAAGTAACTAACTGTGGAACAGGCTAGTCATTGAATACAATTTTGAAATATCAACCCACAAGGCCAAGTCTGTCATTGCCTAAATAAGTCAGGTTTGGTCTATAAGTAAAGGTAGCAGTGCATGTTAATGTCATACATGATTGCAATAAAGTGTTATAGTTCTAGAAGACAACGTGCTACATGATTCAATAAAACTCTTCTAGTACGTGATGTAACTGAATTATTAAGAAGTAAAGCACAGAGATCTTAAGGATCCTCCTCATCAGCAAGACCTGCTCCCAGATAAGCTTGAAGAATATGATACGACCAGCATCTTGGTTGTCACATAACTTGAGAAAACAGAAAAACAGAAGCTTAAAAAAAAAAAGGCAAAAAACAACAGAAACATGATGTGAAATACTTTTCCTTTAATTCTAGGAAAGGTTCCCCCTTGGAAAGGGAGCATTATAAAGGCGAAGAGCAGCTACACTGAGCTAGATCCTCAGATTTCTGTAGCTATAAAGCACTGAAGACAAAATCCTGGAGAAACAGGTTGAACAGAATGTATGACAAGTTTCTGTGTCTGTACTTTGCTGTTGTGCTTTACAGTTTTTGTTTGTGCTAACTCAGTAAGCAAGAACTTAACCCACCACCTGGCTGAAATAAAACCAGGTTTTGCTTAAAGTTTCTTCAGCATCTCTAGTCCCTTTGCAAGGTCACACTGAGGATTTGTGGTATCAAACAGGAAGGAAAAGCAAGATGTTTTGCTAGGAATGAAATATGCAGTGCCTCCCTGGCACAGGGCAGAAAAAACAAAGGCAAAGGCAACCCATGACTGTGAGAAATGCCTGCTTTCACTTACTCATTTTCTTTAAAAGTCCTTCAAAACAAAATGCAGACAGACCCATCACTGTAACTGAAGAGAGTTTTATACAGCATTCTGCTTGGTCAGACAACATTCAGGAGGGCAAGGCACTATTTTCAGTATCCCCAGCTTCTGATGTATTTCAGCTGCTCTTTTTCCTTCTTCCCACTGTAAGCAAAAACATTCTACTTAATAATATTTTGCATACTCTTGGGCAGAATGTTAACTACCAAAGGCAGGCGGATCTACATGCAGGAAACACAGTACCTAATGGCAGTTACCTTTTCAGAGTTCAGTGACAACCTGCTTAACAGTTTCTACAGCCCTACATTACCATTACACCATGAGGTAAGCTTTCTCTTACCAGTCCAGTCCTGTGCATAACTCACAAAATACGTAAGTCGGCACTGGGTTTATAGAGGGTAAAACTCAGTATTTTTGTGCAAGTAGTGCATGTGCAGTCACTCAATACTGCTTCTAGCATTTGTCATACGATGTTGCTAAGGGAAAGG
This sequence comes from Melopsittacus undulatus, assembly GCF_012275295.1. Taxonomy (NCBI): domain Eukaryota; kingdom Metazoa; phylum Chordata; class Aves; order Psittaciformes; family Psittaculidae; genus Melopsittacus; species Melopsittacus undulatus. Next base: position 89,645,757 of record NC_047527.1, on the reverse strand, counting down.
GTCATAATACTTCAATTCAGCCTGCTTTTGCAGGCCTAGCCCAGCAACTGACTGCAATACGGTATCCTTTTCCCCTCCTCAATATTCAGTACAACAGATGGATATCCATGCCCAATATTATTCCGTGCAACGTCCCGAGTTATACCACAAACGGCTTACGTAACACAGCTAAAACAAACTACTCTGCAGCTATGAATGGGGACTCTGTTGTTGAAGTCATTGCCAACTGTACGCACCATTCTTGGTTCCGCTAACGCTGAGCAGGGACAAAGACTATATTCTGTCCTTCATGGCAGCACAGCACAGTGATGATGCTGTAAACTAAAGAAAGCACAACACACCAACAACAGACTCATTACTACCTTCTCACTCTCAGCTCCAATACATAAATGTAGCATAGGGTTCCTCACATTGTGCTGAAAATAATGGGAAACAGGAATAAACATGAGAGAGCTTTTCCACAGCTCAAGAACATAGACTCCACTTCCTCCATCTGGATCAAATTTTGCTGGGTATTTTTACATCAACTGTCTATCCTCATTCTTACCTTTCCTTTACAGGGCTGAAGCATATAGATATTTTAAAAAATAATCTTCCCCAAGACAGTATAATTGTACTCTTGTGAGAATTTGTTCCACAGTCTCTGGTAATGTCATTATCTCTCCATAATCTCTATTTCAGGCAAATACCAAAAATACAAGTTTGGGAAAAGGTCTAAGAAAGTTTCATTTATAACTAGATGTAAACATTTCCCATACAGGTAGGTAAATTACACAGACCCTATTCCTCCATAACCCCTTGTTTTGCCATTGATTCCTGTACACCTCTCCTTTTCCCCACAGATATATGACCTGGGCTGTCTGGCTACTAGATGTGACCTTGATATCATCATGATATTGAAGATAACCAAACTGCAGACTTCAGAAAGCACACATCTAATAATAAAGCTGTTTGCAGAAAACTGGGAATTCCAGATAATATTACAAGCCTAGAATAGGTATGCACACAGAAGTAAGATTAACCATACTCAATTCTGACATCCCAAGAGAAAACACTTCTGTATCAATACTACGTCTGCCTCAGGAACAAAGAAATGCCTATCAACATCCTATTGCCTTTAGGAAAAAAACAGTACTAGTACGCACAAGCCTCTGACTCAGTCAAGTTTTATCAGGATTAAGCAGGACAGCATTAACTACCACTGGCTAAAGGGTACCTACCTGACCAACACTGTCTCCAGTGCTTCTGCTCAACAGCCCCACTCATCCCCAGCCTAGATGAGCCATGGGTTAAAAAAAAAAACAAACACCACCCCAAAACTCCAAAAGGCGTTTCTTATGAGGCAACCTGATGTTTCATGGAGACGGTTACATTACAGTTCCCATAGTGCTTAAAAGTTAGATTCAAAATAGGAGGAACGGTGAATGTAATTCTACTGCCAGGAATAATAAAACAAAAACAAAACCCAACAAGCTTTCTCAGGTTAACAGGACCCAAAAAAAATCCCTCTCTAAAATTGGGATGTATTCTCATGCAAGCAGAAAAAGTAATTAGACCAGTCATTAATAGGAAAAACATTTTCTTTGCTGCAAACACCACCTTTTTCTCAGAAAAAGGGTGATTTCTACGGAAGTGAAAATCTAAGAAATCTCTGTATTTCTGCAGAAGTTGAGGTGAGCAAAAAGTCACTGTGTAAAAGCTTCACAAGACAGAAAACACATGCAGCCCATCCCAGTCTGTGACAATAATCTAAATACACCATCAAGAAAGAACTAGGAATAAGCTTAGAAAGAGTTCAGGCATTATTTACAGCTTAGACTATAAATACACAGAGTGAAAAACACAGCTACTCATGGGCACATGTTGGGTTACAACAGCTGCCACTAAAACTAGCATCAAACACTACTCATGAACTGGATTTATTACAGTGGAAATAGTAAACCTGAGCAGACTAAAAGCCACAGTTCCTCACTTGAGTGCCAATGGGCAGTGTTGACTGGTCTGCAGGGGTTGCCCAGGCACCTTCACGGGTGGTCTCAACTGTGTCAAAAATGGAGATAAAAACTCCACATCACCACAAAGACTACTGAGCAACCCCACACTGCTTCCAGCTACATATCGTACTTGAAATAATTCTGATACATATAAAGATACTGGTGAAACCAGCCCAGTGACAGCATCACCCTGATCAATTTCTCTGCCAAACTGATGAATAAACAGCCTTTGTGAGGGAAAAGACCTACACCTACCACTCTGAGCAACAAAACTGTAGCTGTTGGACATGGCCGTGATGAACAGGTTACCTACATCACTCACCCCCTTATGCAGGGATTTCATTTGGAGAGAGCATATTTTGACATGGAACTCCACAATCACTGGACCAGGACTTTTCCCCAAAGAACATACAGTATGACAGCAGCAGGAAAAAGAAAAAAATAAGAGGTCTGATTTTGCATAAGCGCGCCTATACAGCTACTGGACATGATAATGAAGAAATATCTTAACTCATATGCTTACTCAGTTTCATGCTGAACTTCGTATTTCAAATTAGCAGCCACTCAAAAATTTCTGTTAAGTTGAAACATTCTTAAAATGAAGCACTTCAGGTTCTCTTATATAAGATTTTCTACTATTGTGGAAGGCCTGTTGCCTGTCCTGTAAAGTTCCTCTACTCCCTCTGGCTTTTCCCTTTTGAATTTCCCTTTTCTTTACTAGGAACATATTGAGTTGTTTTTTTTTTAAAAAAAAAATATTTATTTATTAGAATAGAATCATAGAATAGTTAGGGTTGGAAAGGACCTTAAGATCATCAGGTTCCAACCCCCTTGCCATGGGCAGGGACACCTCACACTAAACAATATCACCCAAGGTTGTGTCCAACCTGGCCTTGAACACTGCCAGGGATGGAGCATTCACAACTTCTTTGGGCAACCTATTCCAGTACCTCACCACCCACACGGTAAAGAATTTCTTCCTTATCTCCAATCTAAACTTCTCCTGTTTAAGTTTTAATCCATTACCACTTGTCCTATCACCACAGTCACTAATGAAGAATCCCTCCCCAGCATCCCTATAGGACCCCTTCAGATACTGGAAGGCTGCTATGAGGTCTCCATGCAGCCTTCTCTTCTCCAGGCTGAACAGCCCCAACTTTCTCAGCCTGTATTCATATGGGAGGTGCTCCAGTCCCCTGATCATCCTCATGGCCCTCCTCTAGACTTGTTCCAACAATTCCATGTCCTTTTTATGTCGAGGATACCAGAACTGCACACAACACTACAAGTGAGGCCTCAGGAGAGCACGGTAGAGGGGCAGGATCACCTCCTTCGACCTGCTGGTCACGCTTGTTTTGATGCAGCCCAAGATATGGTTGGCTTTTGGGCTGTGAGTGCACACTGCAGCTGGCTCATGTTCATTTTCTCATCAACCAAACACTCCATTGGAAAAGGACAGCACTGATACAGAATTATTTCTTTAAATCATGTCACACATTTTAATAGAATATAATTCAAATGCTTACCTTGAAAAGAAGTCTGACAACTTTTGTTTACATGCCTTAACTTCCTCATTTGCATTCTGTAAAATGTTTTGAAGTCATTAACTGGAAGTTATGGCATCCTCTATGGCACACAGAAGAAACCTTCATCCCACAACCAGTCATCCTGTGTCATTAATGTGCTGCATGATTCAAGCACATCTGGATTTCTGGTAAGAGCATATGACCAATAATAAAAACTATATATAAACTAGCTCAGCTCAGACTCCTGCATTCATTTGGGAAACTGTCAGTAGAAACTCTCTCCTTGGTTGTAGCTGTATTACTCAACACACAGTGTGCAGGAATTGTTTGTGGAAACATTTGGTATTTTTAGACCTGACCTCTCCATGGGAATTCCACATTGAAAACAAAAATATCATTAATACACTCAAACCCCTCATTGTGTCCTCTGCTATGAATTTACATACAGAGGGTAGAAGGTGAATTGCTGAGCTTTAAGTTGGAATTCACAAACGTATCTAAGCACCTGCTGAAAATAACCAGGAATTATGCTCTTGACATGAGTACATGCTTCTTTTCTGTAAAGTAAAAGGCTCAGCTCAATACAAAGTACACACAAAATGAATCAATATTGAATGAGAAGCCACAAATCCTCTTTTCTGATTTCCAGTTCTTGTCTTAGTTGCACACAAATATGTTCTTTTATGCTAGTTTTTAACTAAAGATATTCTGGATATAATTTTTCTTGATAAAAAAAAAGAAGGCAAGTAAAATAACTCAAAAACCACAAATATTTACATGGGCATTAAGCATGAATGGAAAGGGATAATCAGGAAGAAGCAAAGACAACTGAGCTGGAATATTTGCTCCCTCTTCCTCTCAGCAGCATGCTCCAACATTAGTGTCAGATACAGACAGGTATGGACGAAGTTTTCCTTGGGGAATATATTTATCCACTTCACTGCGAACTAACACGCTTTTCGCGACTGTATGGAGGATTTTGTACACACTGAGCTTCAGAGCACTGCTGTACTTCCTTGCCACCACAGGAGCACAGTTACAAGGAAGGGGATGAAGCAACCACCGTGACTTGGAAGAGCATTACTGTAGTAATTCCTGAGCTCCGGTTTCTGAAGGGAGAAAATGGGTGGGGTGACTGGATTCCTTTCTGGAAAAAAAAAAAACAGCTTTTTTTCCAACTTTTTGCTTAGAAGTCTGAATTGTTTTACAACAATTATTTAGTATAGCTTGTAAGAGCACCAAAATAAGCACTGCAATGAGTGCGCATCAGGCGCAGCTTTACTGGGGAGCAAAAGCGTATCATGCTGGGAGAGCAATGGCCCCTTCCTAGTCTCCTGGATGGTTTCCACAGAGCTGCTCATCCACACAACACACTCCACATATCCACACAGCAGCATCATTAGCCTTCTACAACTTTAAAATGCCCAGTATGCATATATGCAGTTCCCACATTGGCATTTACATATGAAACAGGCACAAAACAGCCTTTTAAAAAATTGTTTACCAAACACTTGCTTCTCACACAGGCACACAGAAAGGACAAGCCCACGTAGACTTTCACCACACAGTGTCATGCCAAGTTTCTCAGCTCTCCTGGGCACAGAGATGGCAACTGTGATGGAGAATAACCTTCCCAACCTTTAGACAGCCAGAAGTCTATCTTTTTTCATCTTGCTATCACACTGGAATCCCTGTGACTCATGTTTTGTGGTTCCTAGGCTAGTGTGGTTCCCCAGGCATGAAGTCAGTTGTGTCACAGAGGATGCAGGCAGATCAGAAATCCACAGCCTGCACATAACTAGGGCCAGGCTACCCTGAACCTGCCAGGCTAGCGCTTCAGAAATTAAGAGTACAAACCCTAATCCACTGCAAGGGTTTGCCAAACACATAGAACTGCATGTTCAGACGCACGTCTGCCTTATTCACTACAACAGCCCAGCTGAACTGAAGACATACAAATGTAGTTGCAGGGACATAGAGGAGGAAGACTTGGCCACTACCAAAGCGAATTAATTCTCAGCAATGAGACATCCAACTGTTAATTATGTCTCAGGATGAGTGACAGTCTAACTGTATCTTCAGGCACTTCATTTCGATAATTCATTCACCACAGAGAGCATCCCTCACATGAAACTCCCAGGAGGGAGAAGCAGACTGGGCAGCTCCTGGAACTGGTGGTGCTATTCAGAGCCATGTCCCGCTGGCGCAGCAAGGCACGTGCCCCTGGGCACACATATCTGTATCTCATTAATCCACACCCTATGGCACTAGGCACAAATACATGACTGAGGGGGGCAAAAGGGCAGTTTTATGAAGAGAGCCACACAATCAAATACTTTAGGTGCCCCACACGTTGACTTTGTGGTAGTTGTAATTGCAACACCTTATTTTGTAAGATCTGTTGAAAGAAGTGCAACAAAAAAAGTGGAAGCCCCAGTGACAGTTGTGAAAAACGTTACTATTGAATTGTTTTGATTTTGGATGACCTCGAGAAGGACAGAGAAAAATTACAGGATGAATGTGTTAAGTCAGTTCTAGCATTTTCTTCATTTTTCTTCTAGCAGAGAGAAAAAAAAACCCAACCTGGCTGCGTGAATGGTGCTCCAACACCAATGGAACAGTAAAAACGCAGAGCACTGAGCAGTCTGGGTATAACCTACACAGAAAAACTGACACCTGTGAATTACTTGAGTTTGGTATTGTTTACGTCTTAACAGTCTTAAAAAAACATGAGGCAGGAGGAAAAAAAAAACAAACAAAACCAAGCAATCAAGATCAGTTATAGCCTTGCTTGCTCTGAGAGAAGGGCGATTGTTCTGTTTGCTGCTTACCTACATTTACTTTCTATCCCCTCACAGTTCTCAAAATCTCAGCCAGTTCAACAATAACAGAAGCCCTTCTCTGTAAACAGAAATTCTTGCTCTACAGACCCAGGTAGAAAACTAAGACAAAACCTTGCAGAGGACATCAAATCTAATGCAATAAAAATATACGGGGTGGAGCAGGGGAAAAGGTTTGTTTCATCAGAGGGCACAGAAAGAATATCCAGCTTCCTCTGGAAGAAAGAGAGTCAAGTTATTCTGCACAGGAATTCCCTTTCCAACACAAGTACAGGATGTTGTTTCTCCTTTTGGACAGTCATGTTAAGTAGAAGAGAAACCACAGCTTTTCAAAAGCATCCCACCTTCCTGATGTATCCATGTAAATATTCCCCTTCAAAGGTCAATCATTCTACCTAAAAATTCTTTAAGGAACTTTCAATCCTCATGCAAGGTGTCAATTTTTAAAGAGGAATCATTTAGAAAGCAAAAGGTGAGAAGCAAACAAAGCAAAACCAGAGAGTTACAGGAAAGCAAAGGAAGGAGGAAGGAAGGGAAAGGATTTGGGTTTGCATCTACTGAAATCGTTTTGATACAGTATTCCTGTTGCATGAATTTTCCATATGCCTGTGTCAGATCCACTGTTTCAAGCCACAGAGCTGTCAGATACTCTTTTTTTTTACTGTGTGCTTACGTGGCAGGCCAACCTTTCTGTTGAATCAGTCATTTTTTTCACAAAGCCAGAATCCGCAACCCAGAAAGATGTACATGCTCTCTTGGATAAAAGCCTCAACTCTGCAGCAGAAGTGAGTTGGCAAAGCAAACCACTACATTCTGGTACCTAACAATTGTTCTCATAATCAGAGCTTTTATATAAAAGAAATATAACACTATGAACAACATGAGAAATAGCAACATATATGAATATCACAACTATCACCATGGAAATGCAGATTTAAATGATGAGATGCTATCATAAACTAGCAATTCTTAAAATAATCCAAAAAAGGTCTCACAAACTTTCATGCATGTTCAACTTTGTGTTTAACAAAATGGGAAGCAGAAGACATTCAGTTCATTACATAAAACCTTAACGCTTCTGTTAAAACTTAAGTCTCTTGTAGGCTAAGCAGAATTAGCAAGAAAAATACCAAATGAAAATAAAACCAAACCCGCCCCCCACCACACACACACACTTTTACCTGTATCTGATTATGAGTCCCCATAATCCCACAAGTAAGTGAAAATATCAGTCACATAGGTATTACTGTACAAAGCTGAGGAAGGTGGGTGCTTATCCAAGATTTTTTACCTTTCATCCCCAGCCTTTAGCATCTGAACGATTATCTCCATTCTCCATGACTCAAATTTTGCTCCAAGTAAAACTGCATATTTAAATGCAGCATACATGCTAATCAAGATGTAAACATTTAAATAACAGAATGCAGATCCATTAATCAAAACTGATTACCAGCTTTATTTCCATTTACTGGGAGTTATTCTGTAGAATACTTACTGTTGCCAAAACTGTGTTTTTAAAGCCTCTTGGAGAAAAAGCTGGTTAGTTGTAATATCGGCTCAAGAGACATGTTTTACATCAGCTTTTACTAAAAATGCAAGGTTGAAATTAACTTGCATGTAACCAGTACATACTTGTGCATCTATATTAACGAACTCTGTTAGCTTAAAACCAGGCTTTGTCTCCTCTGCCCCTTTTCCTCCTATCCACAGATTTTAAAGCATTTAAATTTCTGAATGCCCTTGAAGAAAAAATGTGGTTAACCAGAAACTTTGAGCTCTGGAAAACACTGACCACTACATCCTTTTCAGGTCATTATTTTCCACCAATAAGACATTAACATTCAGAATCCTCCCTGCTTCTAAGTATTTTTAAATAGCTTTTCATAATTACCACATTCATCTACAGAAGGCAAACATCGATGAGCTAGGACTGTCGCTGCCCATGCTGTGCAAATGGTGATTTCCCAGCCAAATTACAAATCAGACATTCACAAGCTGCATTTATAAGCTTTTAACACCTGACCACAGGTGACATACTAACATCCACAAGAACGTATCTCAATGGGTTCAATCTATCTTTTACCCTTAGCACTACAGACGCAAGAGAGGAGGCCAAGAGGCAGGTGAGGCACACCAGCCTTCTCATCACATGCTGCCTCTACTGAAACTACCTTTGACAGTCCATCATGGTAAACAGGAGAGATTTATTGGTAAGCATTTTAATAAAGCATGGAGGTTGAGCATTCAAATTAAAAGATTTTAGAGTATCAGTCGCAGGAACTTTTGCTCACCCTTGTCCTGTCCACCCACAGAAAAAAAAAAAAAAGTACATAAATTACTGTAAAAGTTGGGAATATATTGAAATATTAACTCTTTCCACTCCCAAACAGTTCTAAATGTGTTTAGACAGACCTATGAGAAATGCAACCACACACACACTTGCTTTTTCATCTTGGAGATACCATCTGTAGAAATACTGTCTAAAATAATGGGGTCAGTTTTCAGATACACTGTGAATACATTACTTGGCATTGCTCCTGAGCATGTTACAGACAGATACCACATTCTTCAAACCTCTGAACCTTGATTCTTAATACACCATGCCACTCTACAGCCAATTTTCTGTTCTGCTTTCTCAAGCACTGTAAAGATGCTATTCCTGAAGAACAGTGTTAACTGTATTTTTAAGGCCCCATCTTGTGTTTACATTGATGGGTCACTTCAGTGGAAATGTCTTTATACCTATGAATTTGTTCAGGAAGCAAACCAAAAACATGTAAGATGTTAGCATTACCAAAAGGTTTGTGAAGCTGAAAAACATGAGGAAGAATGAGGGAGGAATAAGATGACACTGAATTTCCCTGTTTCCTAGATGTCCACTAGACTGTTGGTTATATTTGCATTAGCAGGCAGAATAGTGGAGAAACAATATCCATAGATAAAGAACTGGAAGTCAATCTGGAGAAAAAGAACATGAAGAAGAAAAAAAGCACGGGAATTGAAAAAAAAAATAGAGAAACATCACTTGCAAAAAAAGTTGTGAAGAAAAAATAATGATCCACAGGAATGCACTATTCATTTATTTCTGAAAAGGCATGACAGAAGCCGGGCATAAGATACTGGAAAAACCTGAATAATTAAAACCTGGTTTGTGCTGAGGCCATCTCCCGCCTGGATGCCTGTGAAAACTTCATGAGTACGGGGACGTGCCCTGATCTGCCTGCAATGCCACACTCTCTAGGATATGAGATCCTTCCGGCAAAGGCCCAAAGCAGGAGATCCCAACCTGCTCCACCAGGGAATTTCAGAGTTTCCCCTGACAGTGCTCTTGCATATGTGAATGATACAGCAGGACAACTGAAAGCCTCAGAAACCCATAAATTGTTAAGACTACAGGGCTTCTGAGCAAGCATAATGACTAGATTAATTAATAAGCCTCAGAGAGGGAAGACTGACCCTTTCAACAGGGAAGCAGATCTGCATTTAGCAGCCGAACAACAAAAACTGGCTTGCTTTCTACCACCATGGCAATGGATTTATTGTATGTGAACAGGAATGGCAGCCAGGTTCTACTGCAACTCTGGTACCAAACCTTGCTGAAGGTACTGAAGACACACTGCATTTCACAGGTGTGACAGAAGTAAATCATCCTGTACCAGAACAGCAACTCCTCTGGTATCTCCACAAGTTACATTGCTGTTTCAGGTTACATTCTAGAATTCTATGGAAAAAAAAAGAAAAAACACATAAAGAAAACACTTATTTTGAATCATGCTAATGAACACACATACCTGGACATAACATACATACACAGTCTTCTAAAAATACATATAAGATTTTATCAGCACAGAAATGTACTTTGTTTAAAGAAAAAAAAAAAAAAAACCACCACCAGAGGAAAACATAATTAAATGTTCCATAAATTGTTATTATGAAAAAGGGTACTATCCCATCCCCCTAATAAAAGCATGCAATACTTGAGACAAATTCAGCAAGTCCACTGTGTACACCACATAAAGATTTTTTTGAAAACTATTAAATCATCCCTGCAATAAAGTTTGGCATTTTCACAATTCCTAATCTGACTGTTAGCCACAAAAACATTGCCCTTACACTGAAGAAGGCAATTCTCTTTAAGATTCAAAGCATTAAACTATTACAACATACATACTTAGCTCTGCCTCTTGAGAGCTGAAAATTACGGGACCATTTTGGCATATTAGGTATTTCACAAATAAAAATTATAGAATGAAATATCTTAAACACAATTCATACACCCTTTTGTTTCCTTCACAGATCTGGGATAGAAATACATCCTTCTTTTAGAAATCCTGAAGGAGGAAGAAAGGTAAAGTCTACACACATCTACTGCATAAAAGACTTTCACTCCTTTTCAGAAAGCACAGAGGCTACAGATATGTAATGAAACAGCAAAGCCACCACAAAAATGATACTTTAAGTGCCATTTCTAAACACTTACTTCTTTTTCCTGGCTCCACATTGTGTCTGCATTTCAACCTTTAGGGTAAGAACAAGCATGCAATCTCCCATCTGACTTGGCTGAACTCAGTCGTTAAAAACAACGCCATTCAACACTAACATAAACCACCTCCCACCCCCAAAATTAGGCCAGAAATCAGAGGAAATAATGCAGTGCACTGTAGATATTCCATGACTACCACCACTGGCAGGGCATAAGCCGCACATTTCATAGGTAACTAGGAACACACACACAGTTGTTTTGTAGCGACGCTACACCACAGGCTCCTGTTGAACCCCTGCTTTTCCTCCCCTCAGCTTGTTCCAAACCTTTCGTGATTTCAGCCCAGGTCTGCCCAGGGATCTATAAATGGGACATTCTGGGAACTTTTCTCTTAAACACACAGGAATTCAGGGAGAAAACAAGTTCACAGGGTATTTAACATATGAACATACATTCTCTACTTGGTGCTTCTGTTGGTAATCAAACGTGTTAAACCCAGTTTACTGCATTAACCAAGTTCAGCTGCATACGTATGAACAAGTCTTGAGTTAAAGATGAAACTGTCCAGTACCCAGACTTTTTCAATTTTGCCTTAACAGAAATCCTCCTTCTGCTTTTCACAACCTGTGGATCATCACAAAGACGTTTCTTCTTCAGTCTGCCACCAAAGGTCACATGGGAATCACTCAGTCAGCTTATCCTCTGAGCAGGCTCATTCTGAGAGAAGCTTTAAGGGCATTTAAAAAGCTTTTGTACAAAAACAAACAGTACTGCCTTGCCTACTGAACCAGAGCTTCTCTAGTTCTCCCACAAATGCGTCACTGAAGTCTCCAAACATCTGCCAAAGGCTCCCCTCTCCACTTTTTAATGTAAATATTCTGAGACATGATACATTTAAACAAGTGGAAGGAAAGACCACACTTTGCCTAACTCATCTAATTTGGAAACTTAAAGTCCAGTTTATTGATCTGTTTTAACATTGCAAGGAAAATCGTACTTTTCCAACTGAGTAAAAGCCTGAGTTTCTTTCTCCATAATCTCATAAACCATTACTGAACTAAAATGCTTACCACAGAAGTCCAACATACCAAAGAGCGCTTTGAAAATGTGTACCTCTAGGAAGTCTCCTTTAAGTTTCCCAGCATAAATGGTTACAGCAGTTTGCAATTTAAAATCAAATTGCCTGATTGTAAGAAGAAACTCAAAATACATGCCATGAAAGGAAGTAATTTCAGGATTAAAAAACAAACCAAAACGACATAAGCCCCAAAACAGTGTTTTTCCATGCTCAGTGAATACATCAAGGTGGGCTACAGGGGACTCTTCTGGTGGTAAGGACTGACTGGATATAAAAAATAGTTTTCACTTCTTCAACAATGTTGCAAAGTGTTACACCAAACAGACATTACCTCAAAACATGCAGATAATGGTGCGGTGTTACTGAGCTCCCTAAGTAAGGTCCTAGATATCTGTCCACCTATGCCAAGGACCACGAATCCTCACCTGGATCAGCAGGTAAGTATTTATCACACAAACTGTTTGAAGCATCACAACTCAGGCACAGTACAAGTCTGAAGGAAACAGTACTATGCTGCAAATTCCTTTGGGACCTTTTTTTTATTAAAGAGAATTTATTGAAACAAGGTATTTTTAAATGGTAACAATACTCTTGGGAAGTTGAGCTACATAGTAACACAGCCCACAACTGCACAGTCCAGTGGACTGATGCCTTCAAAGTCTCAAAATACTGTCAGGAATGCAAATTCAGAAACTTGCATAGTTTCAAAGCAGTAAAAAGCCCATCTTAGCCTTTTTCATAACAGCCATAGAAGAAGCAGATGCCCATAAACCTGCAAGGAAGCTCTCTACCAAATATCTTGACCTATCCATGATTCTCCAGAGAAGAAATTTAGAGCAGCCCTGTGGAGAAGGACTTGGGGGTGTTGGTTGATGAGAAAATGAACATGAGCCAGCTTCAGTGTGTGCTCACAACACAGAAAGCCAACTGTATCCTGGGCTGCATCAAAAGGAGCGTGACCAGCAGGTCGAAGGAGGTGATCCTGCCCCTCTGCTCTGCTCTCCTGAGACCTCACTTGGAGTATTGTGTGCAGTTCTGGTGTCCTCAACATAAAAAGGACATGGAACTGTTGGAACAAGTCTAGAGGAGGGCCATGAGGATGATTCAGGGGACTGGAGCACCTCCCATATGAATACAGGCTGAGAAAGTTGGGGCTGTTCAGCCTGGAGAAGAGAAGGCTGCATGGAGACCTCATAGCAGCCTTCCAGTATCTGACAGGGGCCTACAAGGATGCTGGGGAGGGACTCCTCATTAGGGACTGTAGTGACAGGACAAGGGGTAATGGGTTAAAACTTAAACAGGGGAAGTTTACATCAAATAAAAGGATAGAAGTTCTTTACTGTGAGGGTGGTGAGGTACTGGAATGGGTTGCCCAGGGAGGCTGTGAATGCTCCATCCCTAGCAGTGTTCGAGGCCAGGTTGGACAGAGCCTTGGGTGATATGGCTTAGTGTGAGGTGTCCCTGTCCATGGCAGGGGCGTTGGAACTAGATGATCTTAAGGTCTTTTCCAACCCTAACTGTTCTATGATTCTATTTTGCTATTTACATGTTCATTTCTAAAGGTTACATATTAGAAGTAGCTGTTGTTTCTTTTTTGCTTGTTTGGATGGTTGTTTTTTTAAGTAAGTTCTCACACACACACATACACCACGCAGACACATTAAAACAGTTACTTACATACCTTGCATATACACTCACAACAAACCAAAATCTGTTCTGAGATACAAGGATTTAAAAAACCAACCAACCAAAAAGTCATATTCTTCTAAACGCTCATAAGAAAGCTGGACTCTTACAAAATGCCATTGTTCCTGAGCTCAAAAGACTGGACTCAGTTTTACCCCAGAGCCAATAGCCTGCTTTAATAGAAATGTTTGAAAGAGCAACTGCTGAAATCTTACTTTTTGTTTTTCCTTTCGCAGCTACGTTTTTTTTTTCCAGGACCCTCCTAAAACTCTGGGAGTTCATGCTTCAGCAAATGCCAAATTCTGTAGCACTTCTTACTCCACAGTCTATTAGCAATAAAGAAGATAGAGGATGTAAAGGTGAGGCAGAATTACGGATTCGAGCTGTTTCCAGTTCATTGTATTCTGAATGAAATCTAACTGGCTTAAACACAGCTTTCAAGCTCCAGTTCACTGTTCAGTTCTAATTTTCATGCTTTGTATTTCATTTTCCATAATTAAGTGTTAGACTTTCATAAGATGCATTATCTCTAAACTGCTAGTGTTGCATAGCAGTTTCATTTTATGTGATCTTAATTTGCATAATTTTTTTAAATACCTTTTGCAGTTAATGTATTGGCATATATTGTTGTGGATTTGGCAATGCTAGGTTAATGGTTGGGCCTGATGATCGCATAGGTCTTTTCCAACCTAAATGATTCCATGATTATTTGAGTCATTGCTGCTTTTTTCTTTTCCTGTATGTGTTAATTTCTGCTAACCTTACCCTTCACCGATTTCTTCCAACTTCAGCCTGATTCTAACTGCAACTGTAAAGGGTTTATATTCCATAAAAAATACATTTTTTTGTTTTCTGCTATCAAAAGAACTGCTACTTCCTCCACTCTCTTTTTTCCATCAATATTCTTGCAGGCATTTCTTTGCAACCTGTTAGCTGGAATCACATTATTTTATCACGGCTACTCATGTTATTTTAATTCCCTCTGAAAGCACTTATTTTTGCCACTGTCTCCATCCAGCAGACTCTCTCCACATTGGCCCCATTTACTTCTCCTAATATTTAGTAGCAGGCATGTGTGGAAAACTATAAATATATATTCAAAGCTGACAGTACCAGCTACAATCAAGTTTGGTTTTCTGGACCTCTTTTTAGTTACTTCCATCTTAGCCATTTTTTTTTATTCTGAATGAAAGTTCTATGTCAAATTTTAGAGGGATTGTTTTATTTTACTTTTAACTAAGGTGTCAAGTGAGACCAGTTCAGTTTCCTGCTGGTTACTAGTACACCAAAAATCTTAAAGTCATCCATTAAAAACCTCCATCACTTCCTGGTTTTGAAATTAACCAGTAGAAGTGGGTTCTGGATGAAAGCAAAGAAAACAGAATGAAGGAACGAACCTTCTGTTACCCTTATAAAAATCTATACCTGTCTTTGGACAATTAAAGAAGCTCAGAAAAGCCTGCTGCTTACACATGGCAAATAGAGATTTCCAACATAGTTTCACAATGAGTTCAAGCAAGATGCTTGAGACAACACTGACTCTGTGCTGTCCCTCCCAGGCTGCCAACACCACCTGCTCCAGCAACAGCAGGAGTACAGCACCAGGGAACCAGCCAGCCCAGCAGAAAACATACTCCCTAGCCGTGATGATGCCATCACACACTGTGTGTCACTACTCCTTCCACTGCAGGGCCAGCACACAGGAGCAAGGAGGGCAACAAGCATCTGTGGTGGGTGAAGGCAGGACTGCTTCACTTCCTTCAACAGCAATGGCTTAAACCAGACTCCAAACCAACTGGGAAATAATGACATTAAAGATGTTCCTCTCTAGAGACTTTTCCTGCAGTGAGTATTCCCTCCTGGCTGCAGGGCTTTCTCAGCAACAGCTCAAAACTCTGCAACATGCTGATGAGCGCTCACCGATGGGAACAATTTCTTTCTCTGTTCCCCAGTGCCTGGTCCATACGCTGATGAGCCATCAGCATTCTGCATAGCTCCCACAGCAAGAGCCTGCGCTGCAGTTTGAGGTCCCAACAACTTCATGACTCACATGAGAAGCGTTGTGGTTCAATACATTAGAATTTCTTGGGGTTTTGGTTTGCTGTTTTAAAAGCCAGGAAGTAAGCTTTAAGAATACCTTTTAAATGTTAAGGCTGTGAAGCGGAGCAGCAAGAAGCAGGAGAATGCCAAAAGTAAGGGTGTTTACACAAACTAAGCCAGTGCACAAAATGGGCTGTGCTCACTGCTTGGCTCTCTTTGCTACCAGTTTCTTCATCATCTTTTCCGTTACTTAGGCACTGAGTGTCTGCTTCACAACAGTAACAACTTTATCTTCTGAACACTTAGAAGTTGATATGGTATGGTATCTCCAATTTGCAGGCAGAAAAGAGAGGCATGAAGTGTTGGCTAATACTGGATCTTCAACGTAAGTCATCCTAGACCTTTTTTCTTTCTTAAAAATAATAACAATAAAAACAACCCAAAAAAACCCAACAAAGCACTGTACTTCTGCAGTGGTTTACATCCAAACTGTAGCCACAGTGGACCAAATGCACTTGGAAAACCTCATAATTTGTGCCTGTGCATCTCAACTCAGGCAAAATGTAGCACGCACAATTAGTGGCTTACTCTACTAGTTTGGTGTAACAGAATTACTCAGTGTCACACAAGAAACTTGGTGATTGAGGCAGGAATTAAACCCAGTTCTCTCAAGGGAACACTAAGCAGCATTATCCACCCAACTATTCTTTCCCCTCTTGCAATTTATCCTCAAGAGGTTTTTGTCCATCACCTGTGGCCACTGACACAAACCCCACCCATCCTGTGCAGTGAACAGGACTAGGCCCTGTTGAAAACAAATTACAAGTTCAGGGACACAGAACAATGAGACAGAACAGGACAAGTGATGGAAAAGTGTGGCAAATTGCACCTCTTAATACAGCCTTTCTTACACTGCAGAATATTTTAGATAGCTCTTCACATGAAGATACAGATATTATTCACATTACAACAAAATTTAAGATCTGCAGCCAAGATTGTACCTAATGTGCAAGATGTTGGACCACGCACACCATAAAAACCAGCCTAGAGACCTTAACAAGTAAAACAAACAAAAAACAAAAAACAAAAAACAAGCATGCACACACCCTCCAAAATTATACAAACAAACCAAAACAAACAAAAACCAGAAACATTGTAATTCCACCATCCCAGATGAGAAATATGAGGAACAGTGAGTTTATGGCCTACAAGAGACCTGGTCTGTTCATTACATTACAGGTGGATCTGCTGGTACTTTACCTGATAACGCATCAGCAAAGCTATGCATTCTCTCTACCTCCACAATGTAGGTTTTGGGTTCAAGTTTTGTTTGTAAAAGTGTACAAAACAACCTGATACAGAGAAACAAGAACTGCTAACAAATCAGTGGATATTTCTGTAACAAAGTCACTGAATCAAAATTCTTGACTTCTTGTTCCACCTGTGTCTTATACTTGCATCACAAATTTAGTAAAAACACATGCAACATCTTTACAGATATCCACAGGTACACCACGGAGCGCAGACCACTAGCACTTCTGATGTACCAAAACTGCATGAACAGCCCCTCAGAAATACTATAAAACTGAAACGTTATTTTTGTCTCAGAAAGAATACCAAGACCTGGAAGTCAAATGTTGTGCTTCCACATTTCTTCTGAACCATGCAAACACAAATTACAGAAGTCAGCCTTGAGAAATGTCAGCTTTTTTTAAGTAATTAATGCAAATCATGAACTGAAGCACAGCACACCAATCGATACTCAAGTTTTATAGACTACACAACCAAACACTAATAAGAAATACCAACTTGTCAGCTTTCAGTGTAGACTGGCCTGTTTCAGTACTGAAAGCACATTACAATTTCAAGCAAACTCAAACAGCCTTTACTAAATCACACTTGAAACATAGATGCCTAGGTCCTCTGGACATCATAAAGCCCACAATATATCCAGCTTTCCAGCAAACTTAAGCACACTTTTCAGATTACTGCAAAGCTACCAAGCTATTGAGCAAAACTACATACACATATATGAAATTTACTTATCAAATGCAAAGTGTTAGAAGATTTGGAGATGGCTGTTGAACTTTATGGCCCCGTCCGCCACTTGTTTCAAACAGAAATATTTGAATGAGGAGGAAAAACAGAAACAGCAACAGCTTGTCCTCTTAAAAATAACAGAAAGCTTATCAAGAGATGAAGTTCAAAATATTTGTTACAGTTTTGTACTGGTGAATCAGAGCAGCGTGCTAAACACTATACACGTAAGTTTTCATTTTAAACTATACAACTGGGTACTTTTAAGTAAACAGAACCATGTTTTTCCTTCCATATTCTCACAACCATCTGACAACAAACCAAGCCCACTCAGCCCAGCTAAAAGCATGATTCTCTAATGTAACTGTACTTCTGGGAATACATTACAGCTCTTGTGAAATGTTTTGTTACACCTGTGTATCAATTGGCCATGTAAATATATGGTAGTAACCACATGCAAAGTAGTCTTTTTGTCAGTTTTAGTGAGCTAAAACTTTGTATAACAAATAAAGTCAATTAAGGCAACCTCTGAATGTCTGAATAAGCCAGGTATTGTCCTCTTTTGCAGCATGGAATGATGATGCTTTCGATTAGCAATACAATAAGCATCTTTAATACTTAAGAGACTAAGACAACATCAGGAACATCTGCTTATAAACTCAGTTCCAGCCACACTGCTGACAGGTAACCCTCCATGCTAGGCTTGTCCTAGGCATACCTCTGGCCTTCATCTTTCAAACTACCAAGCATTTACCACAACTTGTATGCATCCAACCCATATCCTTCAGATCTGCAAAACTGCAATTGCTCTCAAATTTTAGCCACTCATCTCTACTGCTGCAGATGACCACAGCTGTCAGGTTAGTCAGGAGACCAAACCAGACACCGCACAACTCCTTTTACCAAAACAGACACTGGTGATGGCAACATTTTTCCCCTAAATGAATTTGAAGTGAGAAGCAGGGAAGGTGGATATGACAAAACATAATGAAATGAATGAAGCACAAAAGTACCTTATTGGTACCCTTCAGATACAACACAGAGGTGGACATTAAAACCACGTCACTAATACAGTCACAAAAATGAGTAGCCAACTAATTTAGTATTTTTTTCAAATTTGCAAAATGTTAAAAATCTTACATTTAGCCAAAATCTTACATTCAGCTCCTATATTAAACAAAGCTATTTAATTTTCCTCAGACAAGTTTGCTTATGATAAACACAGGCAATACTAGAACCTTCAAAACTTACTCTTATGCTGCAGCAAACCTCAAATTAACTAATAAGAGTGGTGGTGGTGGTAGGTGCTTACAGTGAGGTCTTTTCTGTGTGGTTTTTTTTTTGTGGGGGAGGGAGAGAGGGATTGTGTCAGGTTTTTGAAAATACATTAGGTTCTTGGACTTAGTTGTTTATTCTCCCAGCTGACTTGGACTGCAAATGCAACCCAAGTAACTCATCTGATGCACAACAGGGTAGACAGTGTCCAGGGTTGTTCAACTGTGATCTCTCAAAAAGTTAAACATT
This sequence comes from Melopsittacus undulatus, assembly GCF_012275295.1. NCBI lineage: Eukaryota > Metazoa > Chordata > Aves > Psittaciformes > Psittaculidae > Melopsittacus > Melopsittacus undulatus. The sequence goes on along the minus strand of NC_047527.1, from coordinate 89,626,549 downwards.
TATAGGCTCTGGACAAGTCCAGTTAAAGCTGTTGGTGATCTGATTGCTACAGGGCAACGAGAGGAGCCGGGACAAGGGAAGAAGCCAGGTAAGGCCACAGACTGTTCTTTGTACATAGTACAAAAGGTGACAATTATGCTTAGACAACTTAAAAATACCTTTTAACCTAAAAATACACCTTACACCTTTGTCTTTTGAAAGTTACAAAACATAAGAGTTTGCAGAGTTTCACCTTCAACCACAGACATTTATTGTTTTTGTAGATTCCGTTATCATCCGTACTAGTTACCCTGAATTAAACCACAGTGTTAAAAAACACATTTTTCAAAGTTTTAATGTTTAAGGGGGTTAACTTAAGATGGGCCTAATTCTGTATATATAAAAACAAGCTGTCAGAAAACAGGCCTGTGAAATCTTTTGGCCTCCTCAAGTTCCAGAAAAAACTGAGTGTTTAAGCAAATATTTTCTGCAGTATTCTCAGAGACTGATGACTAAAGAAGACGAAATCCAGTTTTCCTCATTACCTAGGCTAAAAATGGAAATAGGGCATAACTAATGAGAAGTAAACTGATTTTTCAAGTCACTTCACTTATAATAAGCCATGATAGTAGAAGTACATGTTCACAATGTGTTGAAGTCTGCAGCACCTGTGTAGTTTTAACAATCATTTAGCCATTCCAACATAATTTCAAATTATGGGCTCACTGTATACCTCTATGTCTCTTCCCAACATTTAACCCATCTTAATTCATTCAAGAACTCCATTAGTTGTGGAAAAATAGGAACTGATGAAAACTGCTATTACAGGGTGTGATAAAAGCTAAATGACTAGGGAAATTATGCAAGGAAATAAAAAAGCAATTAATTTCTTACACAGTTAAGAGTTTAATTAGATTATTTATTTTAAATGCATTTATGTAAGTGAATAGAAAGCTTTACAACAGACTTAACTCCCATTAAGTTTCAAGCAATACAAGAGTAAGTATCAGAGTACTAAAATTAGATCACTCTTACATTTGATAAGAGAACATAAGCTCTGCTATGCCAGCAACTTGGTAGCTGCAGTATTAAAAACTGGGCTCTAATTTATTGCTTCGCATTCAGTGAGAAGAGGAAATGGCATCACCTAAATGTGAAATTCCTGATCTGTGATTCAGGTTTATCCATCACACCAAAAAATGCTACTCAGCACTTGTGAAGAAAGAAACTGCAAAAATGCCTCCTCCAGCAGAGATTCTTAGTGGTAGCAGCAGTAACAGTCTGCAAACACAAAGTCTTGGACACAGCTGTAGGCACTAGCACTTGAGAGCTTCTCAACCGTAAACTAACTGAAACACATGCGGATGTTTGTTGGGTTTTTGGCATAAAAAGTTAAAACCGGAATCAAATGCTGTTCCTGGCCTTAAAACTTTATGTTGCTGTTCGTGGTTTTGTAATCGCTTTTATTCTCTGAAGGGATGCTGCCACACTGCAGCCATAAAATTCACATTAAAAAGCCTGATGACAGCTACACGTGAGCATGCAGGTGGAAGCATGTTCTCCTGAAAGCTGCGTAGGAAGGTGGGGATGGAAGTGTGTTCTCCCTCGCCATACACGTCTGCTCGTCCACTGACCTGTATGTTTCCTCTCATTTAATTCCTTCAGGGCCACTTCTACTGTGACAGTAACAAATAACCACAGGATCAGATTCCTCTCATTCATCTGCCAGTCCTGAGCTTGGTTAAGTGCACTGGGATTTTGTTCAAGGAAATGCCTGGACATGTAAGCTCGCCAGTTTGTGGAGCAGGTCGTTTGCCTGCGCACTCTTTTCCACAGCCAACAAACTACCATTTGGCTGTATGAAGGCAAGACAGCAAGGAGACCAAGGTCAAATCTAGCAAAGCGGGAGGTAGTGCAGGTGACAGATGATAAACAGTGAGGAGGCACTCACGGGAAGAGAGTCTGATCACCTCAGAAGCACGCCAAACTGATTACTATTGAGAAAAACAACTACTGTCTGTCAGATCTCGTGCTCCTTCTAGGTTATGTGCATTCCCCACCTCCCTGTGTATTTCAACTGTAAATTCCCTGGTAAGGAAACTACATCCTCCTTTGCCTTTTCAAAGTTCATATTGGTCATTGCTGTAAACTGGAGGATATCAAGAATGCTGTCAAGAACAGAGACTGCAGGAATAAGCACAGATTCTACTTATTTCTCTCAAAATTAGAGCTGTCAAGCAGGCAACTCCTAAAAGGTGCTTAGAAATTATTTTTAGATAAAAATGGACTTCTTAAATACAAATACCTTTAACCTTGTAATTGAAACTGCAACTGAGTTTCCCAAGAGCTTTTCTTTCTCAGCTGAGAGCTACATACCTCTCAGATTTCTGGGATGTATCTGTTTTGTCCGAGGCATTTTCCTCTAATCTCATACACCACTTTCTTCTCTCAGAAATGGAAAGCACAGCAAGCAGAGAGATGGCAGCTCCATAAACTTGTCAAAGGGGTCAGTTAATCCGTATGCTAAAAAAAAGGGGGAAATAAAAGTTATAAGATGTATGCATTAGTAAGGAAAACAAAGATACCTATCTTCTGCCTTTCACCCTCAAACTGCTACAGAAATTAGCAATGAGCAAGAAGTATTCCTGTGCCTATACTTTTACAGAGTGAAATGCTCCTGTATGTAAAGAAAACTACATCAGGGTGAAACTCCTTTAGGGATTACTCAGGAAGCATGAGAAAACTAAGACACTTTTCCACATTTGTCAGCCGTTTTCTAGCCAGAAAATGTCTTCCAACAACTTGTGTCCCACGCCAATAAATCCAGAAAAAGTAAACAAAACTTGATCTTCATCTCAGGGTGGGGAGAGAACAGAGCAGAGGGCACACATGGCACCAGCAATAATCCACCTTATTAGTAACATCAATTGCCTCCAGGTTCCTCACACAGAGTGTGTCAGTGCAGAATAACTCCCCATAGGATCTCTTCCAAAGTATCAGTGTACAGCAGAGAATCATACTGGCTCTTGATCCACATGCAAGCTGTTGCACAGCAAGCTTCTACTCTGGCGTGGTCCTGCATGGCTGCAGCAGCCCCTGCATTTACAGGATCTGATTTACAAGACCCGATACAGAGAAACCCTATGGACCAGGGAATTCTTTTAATAGCCTAACACAGAGATCTGGTGATATATTGGCAGAAACCTACATCTGAATCCCCAGATTTACATCTTTCTTTTTTCAGGATTAAACAAAACATTTCAAATATTCTCGTGCTTTGCTTCCAGTTTAAGTAGCATTATGTTCAGTTTCTGAAATGCTACAGGATGTGAAACCTCACACAGAACTATGGCAAACTGTCTTACAGACAACAACTTACAAAAGAAAATGATCGGTACGGTTTCACTCTTCCAGCTGAACAAAATAAATTAACCACTTTTCACTTAATACTAACACATATTAACAGATTTTTTTTTCTTCAGAACTGTTCCTTATATGACCAAGTTAATTAAGGATAGCTACTCAAAGGAGGACTTCTGTAGAATTTTTAGCATTTGTCAAGTATTAATCTTGGTGAGTTGTGGTGGGGTTTGGGAGTTTAAGACAACCATGTTTTTGTAAAAATGGAATACAAACCCACTTGAAATAGACTATTTGCAACCACCCCTTCAGTCTACACACTGTTGAGGAATACAATCATTAATTTTTAATGTTTCTTTTGTCTGTTGCTGCATAAAAAGGACCCAAACCGGAGAAGAAACTGACTGCAACTGACACAAAGGAAGGCTGGAAAATGTTACTCTGACTGATGGCCCTTCACTAGGGTGTTACTGCATGTTACAGGAAAAACAAGTTAAAAATCCAAAACAGAGCACGGAGCCTGTCAAGTTCTTTTCCCGTGCCACTTTATCTGCAAGGCTAACAGGAAGATTTACAAATTAAACAAAACCTGATGCTAAGAGGTCCATTTTCCTCACCTCGGGCACAAGCTGGAAATGCAGAGAAGGGGCTGGATTGCCTAAAGGAATAAGCAGCCCCTGAACCCCAGCCCCCTCTTTCCTCTCTGTGCTGCCAGGTTGAGGTTTTTAAAGATTCTCATCAACACCAGTCTCTTCTTTATGCAAGTTGTTGGGAGCAGGAGTTTGAAATCCCCCACCCCCCTCCCGGGTATTCGTAAAGCGTGAGCACCTCCCGATGCTACCCTGCAGCACGGATGACATCTTATTTACGCTTTCAAACCACCGATTTCCCCCGCTCACCAGCAGGACTCATTCTTTCGGGGGAAGGGATGGCCGTGTGGAAGCCACGGCGGAAACACCGCGCAGGACCCACGCGAAAAGTCATTCCCCTTCTTCGTTTAAACAACGCAAAAAGGGAGAGGGAGAAACGAGCCTTAGCAAAGGCAGCGGTCACATATATTTTCCCTCCTCTCCCATCCCCAAAAAATGCCATTAGGGAGAGGGCCGGGGAAGCAGCAGTCCCCACGGGACCCGGAGAGCCGTCGGTATGTGCGAGCAGCGTTGCAAAGAGAAGGGAGAGAGGGAAAAAAACCATGAATGAATAAAGAGGGAGGAGCCTGGGAAAACCCCTCTGCAACGCCGCACCGAACAAAGCGCTGCACACATGCCGGGGAGGGGGGGGGGACGGGGACGGGAGACCAGGGGGTGGCGGAGCCCTGCGCCCAGCGGGAACGGCGGCGGGGATGGGAGAAGGGAGAAGTGGGGCCGGGGCTCCGCGGAACCCCCACCACCCCCAACCCGGCTGCTAAGCCGGGGAGAGCGCACAGACAAGCCCGCCCGGGGCGGGGGGTGCCGCCGGCTCCCCTGGGGACATCGCGGGCGGGCGCAGACCCCGAGCGTCCCGGAGGTGCCGCGGCGGCCCGGCAGAGCTGAGGGGATATAGGAGGGGGGGTGAGCGGGGCCTGCGGACTCCCAGTCCCCGCCCGCACCCCCGCCGCCGGCGGAGGACACATTGTGTTGTGGCTGCCGCAGCTCCGCGCAGAGGGGGGCGCCGGCCGCAGACGGACGGGGGGAAGGTGGAAAGGAGGCGGTGGGGAGCACCCGTCCCGCCCCGCACCCACCTCCGGCGGCGCCTCCCGAGCCCCCCTCCCGACCCCCGCGGCGCCCGCTGCAAACCTGGCGGAGGGGCCGGCGCGGCGGTAGCGGCGGCTGATGGCGGCGGCGGGGAGCGCGGCGACCCCTGCGCGGCGGCGGCGGCAGCAGCAGCGGCGGGAGGGAAGAGGGGGGGGAAAGCGGGAGGGAGAGGGGGGGGCCGGGAACCTCCTTCACTTGACAACCTCAAACACAAACATGACCCAGCGCTGCTACCGCCGCGCCCGGGCACACGCACACACACACACAGAGCCCGGCACCGACACCCACCCCTCCTCCATGCACCGTCCCCCCCGGGCCGGCCAAGGCACCGCCCCCCGGCACGGCCCCCTCCGCAGCCCCCTGCCGCCGCCGCGCCCGCCTCCCGCACAGACCCCTCCTCCGGCCTTCCCCCCCCCCCGCCATGTCCCACACTGGAGCCGGCCAACCCGGGAGCCCCCCCATGGCGGGGGGACACGCACAATGCGGAGAGGGTGGGGGAAGCCTCCCCTGACAGGCGGGGCGGGGCTGGGGGGGCCGGCGCATCCTCCGGGCTCCCCTCAGGGGAAGAGACGCGCTCCCGGCCCCGCCCCTCCCCACAGGCGCCCCGGTCACCGGCGGGGGAAGGGCGCGCGGGGGGGGCGGGGGGGGCGGAGGGTGTTTTACCTTCTCTCACTTTCTATTGCAGGAAGCGGGGCCGGAGCAGTGACGTCACCGGGTCTCCCGGCCCCGCCCCCTTTCCCCAGCCGGGGCGGGAGGGCGGGCTGGGGTGGGGGGGGGGGGGGGAGAGAGGGAGGGGTCAGGGGAGGGGTCACCGAGGGGGTTTCCTCGCGGCCCGGTGAGGGGAGGGGAGGGGGGGTGGCGGCGCAGCGCGAGGCACGACAGGCGCGCGCGGCTCCCCTGCCGGCAGCAGCCCGCACCGGGAGGACACCGGTGTCCGTGGCCGACCCCCACCACCCAAACCGGGGCCTCCTCGGGAGGGATGTAAATGGTCCCTCATGGTGGGGGGTCCTGCGCTGCATTCCCCCTCCCTCCCCTCTTAGAACAAAAGTTACCGCTGCCCCCCCGCCGCTCGGGGCGCTGCACCGGTGCGCGTCGCGCTCCCCCCTGCCGCGGCCCGGCCCCCGGGGCACCGGCACGGGCGGACGCGCACACACACACAGAAGCGCCCAGAGCCGCGGCTGACGCGGAGATCCCGGAGGTTCCTCCCCACTGCCCCCCCGGACGGGCTTCCCCGCACCCTCGCCGCCCGCCCGGTCCATCCCATCCCGTCCCGTTTCGCCGCGCCCCGGCACCGCCGCGGAAACTCACATCCGCGCCGCGCATCCTGCCGCGGCTAACTTTGCATCGCGGGCGGCAGCGAGCCCCTCCGCCGCTGGAAGTGGGCGGGGGAGGAAATACGAGGAGGAGGCGCGGCGCTCTCCGCCGCGGCGCCCCTTTTTTGGCCCGGGCCGCGGGCTGTGCCGCGGGGGGAGGCTGGAGGCTGAGCCGCCGCCGTGGGGTTTCCTGTATCAGCTGTGAGTGTGTGCACAGCCCGCATGTGTGACCCTTGCGGGGTCACCCTGCCCGGCCCACGGCTGCCCCCCCGCCCCGGGAAAAGCCGTGGATCTCTCCTCCCACCCCCAGAAGGCTAAGGGGGGTGGGGGGGGAGGTTAGGAGCTGGGGTTGGGGACTTTCGCGTTTTAATTCTTTAATCCTAACTCCCTGACTAAAAGGTGTTGGCAGCTCGTGATTGCCGCTCGGGCTTTGCGTTTGGAGCCAGCACGTGATGCCTTCAGCAAATAAACCCAATTAAATATTTCTTGCATCACCTCACTATTGCTCTTCTTCCTCCTCCCGTGCCTGTGCTCCCCTGACAGCCCCTGCGCTCAGCTTGTAAGCACTGTGGCCATGCTACACCCTTCCCTTGTAAGGTCCATACCAGACCCTGCCTTAGAAAGCATGACCACTGTTTCCAAAGTATTTCAGTTTTTCACAGGGCTTCCTTTCAAACTGCTTTTAACCACGCAGGGTTCTCACAAGACAGACAGGTACTTTCATCCCCCTTTCACACGGGAGAAACCAAGCCAAGGAGATGTAGAGCTGTGGACAGATAAGACACCGCTTCGGACTGAGCTTTTAGCCACAGGCAGTGCCCTGGGCTATTTTTCTTCTCAACTTCCCTTAAATTATACCCTACACTTATGGCTTACAACGGGGCAGGTTCTCTGCCCTGGGTAACCTGTCCTGACTCCTGCCTGGAGGCAGCAGAAGTATTCGCTGTGCAAGAGGCAGAAGCCTTCACACTGCAACCAAGCAGTTAGGGTATTCATCACAGAATGAGAGATTCACGAAAGATCAGACCCGCAGACAGTATCTTCAGGGGCAACATCCTATTCTACAACTCTAATTAGACAAGGGAATGAAGATTCTTTTGTTTGCTTTCTTCCTCGTCTGGCTTTTGTAGGCATAGGGCTCCAACTTGCTAAAGAGCAAAATTAGCCCGAAAGCACCAATCCAAGTATCTCCCTGCAGGTGCCATAAACTTACATTTGCATACTAGTCACAAACATGAGATAAAGTGACCTCTGAAACTAGGTCTGGACTTCTTGTTCTGTTCAGCTGTCCCTCGAAGTCTATCATGCTGGCCTCTGTAGTACACAGCATCTGGCTCTTCTGCCACTCATTCTCTGAAAGCTTCAGGCTTTTGTCACCAGAGTCATCAGGGAGGAAGCAGCAGATGCTGGCCCTTACTCATGCGATGTCTGAGGAAAAAGGACCCACCACAGCTGCTGCTGGAGCCAGAGGAAGTCCTGTGTCACTCATCTCTTTGCAAGGACCTAAGTAAGTTCAAAACAGATGCTTCAATGTGCAAGTTGAAACGAAAGACAACAGCAAACTCCCTGGAGCCAGCAGGAAACTGTTCCTCTACTGAAAGTAGTCAAACTGCATCCCACCCAGCAGCATGAAAATCCAGCTCTTTCTCCCCATGGATGTGCACAGGAATACAATAGGTGCCCTTCCTCTGCAAGCAAGCACAAGTGCAACTCCATGAGGTGTCAGAGAGGAGACAGGTCCACAGAGGGGCATGGGGCATGTAGATGGTGCCAGTCAATCTGCCCTTGAACATCCTTCGAGTCATCTCAAAGCCAGTTTGGGTCAGAGGACAAAACAGCTTAAAGGCTGGCCCTGTGAGGTTATTTCCATGACCATCTTATAAAGTGGCTGAAGAGGCATCTGTGAGCTGGCAATGCTCCTCAGCCTGGTCACCTCGAGTGAGCTGAACTGGGGGCCAACGAGCTGCCTCCAGCCCTGCAAGCTCCCCATGGGCAGGTAGAAAATATGAGTCCCGAGGGCTTTGAAAAGGCAACACAGCAGCTGTTTATACAGGGTAGAACACTTTGTCTTTTTTCCATCTGTTTTTCCAGTAAAGGAAGTGTGTACCCACTCAGTAAAGTACTTTTCCCAAAGTACTGTGGATGATTGCTAGTAGGAGGCACATAGTAATCTTCTCAAACCTGCAAACTGAGGGAAATTCTGTGAAAGTTTTCAGTGAGATTTAAAATGCCACATCAATATGCACACTGAAAGAAATCCTTCATGGCAGAATTTAGATATGTTTAAAATTTAACCTAAGAGGAGCCCTACAGGATACAGATTCCCTTTAAATGACTGTGTGTGTATATCTGAACAGCAAAGATTATTAAGGCTTTTTTCTTTCTAAAACTCCACTGCATTTTCAGTAGGATACCTATATTTAAATATCCTCTAATTTTATGCTCAAAACCTCTACGCTGAGAAACTGGTATTCTGTGATGGCTTACGGGTATTTTACATATATACACATACACACATTAGGCTCTCAAGAAACCATGATAGATTAGGTACTTTTAAATAATTCATTGTTAAGCACCCCATTATAAATCTCCTGTTGAACAGCATGTGATTTTGCTAGAATTATCAGAATATATTGAATGTGAAGCAGTGTGGTAAATCTAACTATGCCGAGCATCAAATGTGAAAGTTTTACATTGTACATTACAACATGACATGCTACTGGGAATCTCTATTATTAAGGCTTCAGGGAATTTTTGACGGAACTTCTGAAGTTCTCAAAAGAAAAAACAAGACTGAGCAGTATTTCTCTATAGAAGCTGATATTTTCTCAGAGAAGGGAAATTCCTTAAGTAGTCTGTACTGAATTAACATAAAGGTTTCACTCGAAATTGCCGCCTGTTAGCTTGTGCTCCGAGGCTCCTCATTCAGTGCTATTATAGAATCATAGAACAGTTAGGGTTGGAAAGGACTTGAAGATCATCTAGTTCCAGCCCCCCTGCCATAGACAGGGACACCTCACACAAAACCATGTCACCCAAAGCTCTCTCCAGCCTGGCCTTGAACACCGCCAGGGATGGAGCATTCACAACCTCCCTGGGCAACCCATTCCAGTGCCTCACCACCCTCACAGTAAAGAATTTCTTCCTTATATCCAATCTAAACTTCCCTTGCTTAAGTTTTAACCTGTTACCTCTTGTCCTATCACTACAGTCCCTAATGAAGCGTCCCTGTAGGCCCCCTTCAGATACTGGAAGGCTGCTATGAGATCTCCACACAGCCTTCTTTTCTCCAGGCTGAACAGCCCCAACATTCTCAGCCTGTCTTCATACAGGAGGTGCTCCAGTCCCCTGATCATCCCCTTGGCCCTCCTGTGGACTTGTTTCAACAGTTCCATGTCATTTTTATGTTGAGGACACCAGAACTGCACACAATACTCCAAGTGAGGTCTCACGAGAGTGGAGTAGAAGAGCAGGATCACCTCCTTTGACCTGCTGGTCATGCTCCTTTTGATGCAGCCCAGAATACAGTTGGCTTTCTGTGTTGTGAGCACACACTGAAGCTGACTCATGTTCATTTTCTCATCAACCAACACCCCTACATCCTTCTCTGCAGGGCTGCTCTGAATCTCTTCTCTGCCCAACCTGTAGCTGTGCCTGGAATTGCCCCGACCCAGGTGTAGGACCTCGTACTTGTAATGGTTAAACTTCATAAGGTTGGCATCTGCCCACCTCACAAGCATGTATTTAGATGAAAGTCAGAGGATCTTGGCTTACATGGTATGAGCTGGTGCTCAGAGTGTTTCCAGGGCTTGCTGTTCCTGTGGTGGGGCTGGAGAGATAGGGCAGGAACCACTGCTGCTAAGGGAGGTCATTTTCCCCCTTTCCTCCAGCAGTAGCTGTCATCCCAGATACTCACAGCTCTCCCTTGTCAGCAGTGGCCACACACTTTCCTGGAGACAGGCAAAGACACCAGTAGGAACCTAGCTGCCTGCTGCTCCCTGCAGCCTGTTGCTCTGAGCCAAGACTGGCCCTGGCTGGGATATTTTACATGGCAATGTTCTCTATCTCCTCCCCTCGCAGAATAGCCTAAGGGCAGGTGGAAGGGGAAGGATGCTTTTATGTTGTCCTGTAAGTCAAATTGGTTCCTTCTGACTCAGAGAAACTGGCATTATATAACATAAACATGTTTCATCAAAGAATGTTGATCTTACTTTGTACTTGCATGTATATACTGCAGCTATACATACATACATATAAATATAGGTAGTATAGTATATATATATATACATCGCATATATACACTGTAATGGTCACTGGGGTAGACCCCTGCAGCCAAGGAAAGGTGCAAATCTGTCCAGCTTCAGGTTAATCAAGCAATATAGAGCACAATTCACTGACTTCACCCTTTTTCCAGGTATTATTAGCCAGACATTTCAATGCCCTTCCTTAGAAGAGCCCCAGCTGCTGTGGTGCTCCCCCAGGGGCAATCGCAGGAGAGCTTTCCCAGCAACAGCTCCTCCAGGCAGGGAAAGCAATCCTCACCCTACCTAAACCGTCACCACAGCCTTACATCAGTCTTCATTCCTCTCAGCACACAAGGCCTTGTACATCTGGTCACAGAACCAGAGATCAGACAAAAGACCAGCCACAGAGCGAAGCACCAGCTGAAAAGAGCACCTTCTATCGAACTGCCATTGAGGTCTTCAGTACTGCAAGCTCTGGCAAGACCAGTGCCATGCCCACATCACATGCAGCATCCTCCTCATAGAGACACATGATGAGGCCAAGAGCAAGAGACTCTTCTTCAGTACTTTGCAAGCTGGCCACACTCCCTGCCTGGCCACATCTTCCATGACAGCATGCCAAAGTCAGAGGAGAATTAAAAATAAGACAGAACTTAACACCAGGCTGGTTAAACTAATGCTGTTTTTTTTTTCTCTCCAAAAGGCAGTCTGCTGTGCCCATGCGCTGAGCAGGATGAGGAGCAGGCTGGCCCATTGCTATGTAATGAATGCCTTGTACTCAGCACACCCCACATCTAGCATTTGTGGGATGTGGCATTAAGCCCTTCTGGGAGGGAGGCAACTACCCCGTGGAATTATGAGATGGAGATGGAGAATCTGGGAGGAGAAAAAGCCTCATTTTCAGTGCAGGATATGATACTGTTGGGATTGTATTAAAGGGCTGAGCCAGCTCAGACTCCCTCCTCCCTGAGATGGAGCTCACCCAAGGCCCTGAGCAGAGTCTTGTGTCCAAACACAAGGCAAGTTTGAGCTTGGACCAGTGCTCTGTAGTTAGTGTAGATGTAGCTATGAAAAGCAAGTCCCAGAGCTTTCAGTTTTCCACTGAAAACTGCTTCTGTCTTTCCAGAAAGAATTTTTTCTCTGAAAGCTCTGTACATTCACAGACCTTTTCCTCCCTTTCACCCATGTATTTTTACTTGAGCTAGACAGGTTTCTTGCCACCTCTGAACTCTTTCATGAAGTTGCTCATAGTTTCCACTGCATCTCCCCTTTACCTCAGCTCGCCAGTTCACTCTGATCTTTCTCAGTAGCTCTAGGTTCTGAGCTGCTCATTTAAATATGGTGTGGTTTGCCAGCATTTTTTTGCTAAGCCTTTTATCTGTTAAAGAAACAGAAGACACATACACGCTTAACATAAATGCACCTTGCCAAGATGCTTTCAGTGGCATGCTTTTTCTTTAAATTCAGCCGTAAACATTTTAACATATCTGAATGATTAAAAAGCATTTCATCCCATGCCTTCTTTCCCAAGTAGTTTTGCCATTTATTGGCACTCTATTATTATGTTTGCCACAGACATATATGGGAGAGGCCTTTTCAGCATCATATTCTGAGCACATTAAGTTAGATTTGCAGCTCAAAGGTTGCAGGGTTAAAAGGAAATAAGCAAAATATTATTTTCTCTGGAAATCTTTTCCTTGCTTTCTTTCCAGTACAGATGTGAACATAAAAAAATCCACAAAGAGGAAAAAAAAAACTCCATTCTATTAAAAAAAAATAAAATCTCAAGTTAAAGCTTCTTTGATTACTGAAATATTTACTTTGACAGGCATAGATCACAACAAAGCTTGAAGTTCCTTTAGCTTTGTTTCCCTGACTTATGAAGTGGCATTCAAATAATATAGGAAGAATTCACAGTGGTGCATCACAAGCCAGGCATATAGCACCTTTTGTTAGTTGTGCTGTGTATATCATTTAAAGATGTTTAGTCCTCCTTAAATCCAAATGGCTACAACAATAACTAAACATATGGTTTTGCTTTGAATGGTCTTGGTGCCTTTCTATTCATAATCCTGTAATTTCTCTGTAATTTCCCTGTTTGTGTGGTCTCCTGAAAAATCATTTCCTCTGGCTGTGGCCAGTGATTTGTTAAATCTTTTTAAACTAAGGCTAACAAGTGTCAGGCTCCACTGCTGAGGAGTGTAGAAAATTTTCAGAACATGTTTAGCAAATGAATACAAGTTGAAAACACAGCACTTACAGCCTTGCAGCTGTCCCAAAATTTCACAAGGCCAACACTGTAAAAGCCATGGATCTCATTTTCCAAAATCCTATCACAGCAGCATGACTATGCCCATTTTCACACACTGATAAACAATTACCCATGTACCATACAAGACAGAGGAAAATAAGGCGTGGGAGAGCAACAGTGATATGAATTAGAGACCTGGTTCAAGGCTGCAGGAGGGATAGGAATATTTTAGGTTTGTTTCTTCATGAATTAGGCAGTCCAGAGAGCTGACATCCAGCTCTGTTTCCCACCCAGACAAGCTGCTTCGCCAGGCTGGCTTCACAGACTCTGCCTGTGCTTCTTCAGGTCTGGTTGCACCTTGCACCCCTTCCAGAAAGCTGTGCCATGGGCTCATCACATCCCAGCTGTAGCCCCTGTTCATCAGGAAGGAGTAAGACATTTCACAACTGACTGACTCTCCTATTTAAAAACGAATGTCTTGAAAGGCAACATCAAAATGTGCTCTAGGTTGCAACAGCACACCTCAAAGCTGTTTATCTGTTGGCTTAAGAAGTGGTACAACAGAAGAAGCACACTTTATTACCTTCAGAGGCTAATTGTTCCCCAGACCTGTCTTCACAGCAAGTGTTAACACCTTTTCTAGGTCACAAAAATATGATATACATGTTATTTTGATCATACTGTGGAACAAACACTGATGAATTAAATGTTAGTACATTTGTGGACAGGAGACTATGACACTGATGCACAGTTCAGCTTGCAGATAAGCTAATGGCAATACAAGGAAAAGCAAAAAACAAGACACTGGATCCTCCCACTGGCTTAAATCAGCATAGTACCTCCAAGATATATAAATTCTATTTTTGCCATAGAAATTCCACAGGAGTGGCTGGCCAGTCTGTAAAATCCCAAACATGGCATGCATTCACCTCTTAAAAATACAGAGTTTTTCAGGGGTAACAAAAGTCCAAATCAGTACTTGACCAGAAGAAATCTAGCATGGAAGCCAGGCCTCCCAAGATAAAAAGGCCCAGGCATATGAGGCAGGTGCTGGGCAGAGTTAAGAGGAGCTTGCAAAGAACAGCTCAGCTCCCCAAAGGCTTCAAGTACCAGAGTGCAGAGAGGGGGAAGATTACGTAGCACAGCTGTAAATCCCTCTAGAGAGGGATTTCCCTTGTGGAGTAATTTTTCCTGTGCAGATCTTCAGGAAAGAATTTGCATGTCTGTTAAGTCCCACTAGTGCACTCTCAGAAAGGCAGAGTGTATGCTTAAGGGCTTCTTGCATCAAATCTTACAGGTATTATTTGAGCATGTGAGTTATTCCCCTGGCTTAGTGGAACCACTCATGCCTAGAGTTCCTGATGAACTTACTGTAGCCTCTGCAGCAAAATTCAAAAGGAAAAATAAAGTGAATGTTATTGAATATAAAAAAAGTTCATAGAGAACTGAAACATAACTGAGCCCCTCCTCCCTGCATCTAAGGCTCCACTTTGTGTATCTGACCCTGTGAACAGCTTGCACAACAAGGCACTGAGATCAACAGGGCTGACAAACCACAAGTTGTGCTTTTTATCTAGTCAGAGGCATTGTCTTCATAAAGTCAGAGCCAGTTCTGCAATGTTCCAGCATGCATGATCTTATTATCAAGACTGTAGTGCCATTCTGGTGTAATGTTTTAGGGATCCTTCTCTGGTAAGAAAACACAACTGTGCATTACTTTTGTTGTCTCTTAAATAGAAATGCACAAAGCTGTAAAAAAACATTCTAATTACATTTAAAAACCAATCACATTGAAACCAAAGCTGATGCCAAGAACATTTTAATCACAAAACCCAAGAGATTCAGAAACACTTCACTGCTATGGACTGTGGAATAAAGCATGACAATTTCAGCCTGGTTTATGGCGGCTAAATGCTTGGTACCCACTTTTGTATCTCCGTTTTCCTTCAGGCTGCCTATAAACTCCATTTTTAAAATATCTTTTCCACTCAGACACTTTTTAACCACTCCTTCATTCCTAGGGCCCCTTTTTTGTTGTGTTTTACCTCTTTATCTGGTTGCCCTCCAAGCCACCCCTCTCCCAACTTCAGAACAAGCACTTTTCCCCTACCCAGGTTGAATGAAGAGACATTTTGTATTCCACCTTATTTTTCCCAATCTGGGTGCATCTTTTTAGCTAGCAGGTTAGGAGAGGAAGGACTGATGCTTCGTTCACTCCTCTATCATCCTCTCCCTTACCTGTATCCAGTGTACAGCTCCCAACACAAGCACAGAGAAGACATAGAGGTGCAAATGGCTGTTCTTAATTGGGACCTGCTGCCCAGTCCTGTTACTGCCAAGACCAAAACCATTCCTTGATGTGCAGAATTGACAGGATACAGTGACAAAAAGTAATCAGAAGCTGATTCTGGAAGCCTACTGCAGAAATGCCATCTACTGAAAAGTCCCAGTCCTCTTGACCCATAAAATGCAAGTGTATTGGTCAGACTGATAAGAAACAACAAGCATGACTTAAACACTAAGCACTGGAAACACTCACATGAACCACATCAGTACACATGTCTTACCTAGACAAGCAATGCTTTGCAGGCTGAAGGCAGCGAGGTGAACCATTGGAAGAGAGGATTATCTTTATTTGTGGGCAATGTACTCTAGCCAAATCTGAACCACAGATCTTTGCATCTGGAAAGTATTATCTAGATTTTCTCCTGTATTGGTGATATTATAGCAATGCTGCCAGAGACTTCTGTTCCTTACCTCTGCCTTCTGTTGCTACTTTCCTGCCTTCAGGGGAAGAGGAGCTGGTTAGAAACAGCTAATTCTTCATTAGGCAAAAGGGTGACTTCAGTTACAGTGCTTCTACGGAACAGGCAGGAGTCACCGTCTTCTGCTACTTTAGTAGATATGGCCACACAAGCTCACCTCTACACACTCACATAACATACTTGAAGAGACTATCAGAGAGCAGCAAGAGCAGGTCTGTTCTTCAAGATATTGCAAGTCAGAAGCTAAGGTGATTCCACAGCCTGCCCCACAGCCCCAGATGAACCAAGATGGGCAGGCCCATCAGTGGTGACCAGCTCCAGTCAAGAGTCCAGACCATAGAATCATAGAATAGTTAGGATTGGAAAAGACCTCAAGATCATCTAGTTCCAACCCCCCTGCTGTGGGCAGGGACACCTCATACTAAGCCATATCACCCAAGGCTTCATCCAACCTGGTCTTGAACACCGCCAGGGATGGAGCATTCACTACCTCCCTGGGCAACCCATTCCAGTACCTCACCACCCTAACAGTAAAGAATTTCTTCCTTATATCCAGTCTAAACCCCTGCTGTTTAAGTTTCATCCCATTACCCCTTGTCCTATCACTACAGTCCCTAATGAATAGTCCCTCCCCAGCATCCCTGTAGGCCCCCTTCAGATACTGAAAGGCTGCTATGAGGTTTCCACGGAGCCTTCTCTTCTCCAGGCTGAACAGCTCCAACTTTCTCAGCCTGTATTCATATGGGAGGTGCTCCATAATCCAAAGCATGATGATAGGACAGGTCAAACTAGGAAGCCATTTCCTAGGTCAGGTCCAGAGACATCCAGGTAGGGCCATGGTGACAAGACAAAGCCAGATTCAGGCTAGGAAACCAATCCAGACACCAATCTCCACAGAAAATGACTCCATAGCCAGCCCTAGCCAGACTAAGCTAGAGACTTCTAAGTCTAAGACTAAGCTGAGATCTTCAAATAGCTCAGACAGGGGCTGTCGGTCCCCAGCTGAACTTAAAAGGATTTCTGGGCCCTTTTTAAGGTGGGTGGAGAGGTGAGGCTGATCAGGTCCATTAAGGACTGTTAGAGTTCTCAGGGACCTGATGGAGAGAATGAGCAAAAGAAATTGCAGAACACACTTGTGTGTATGTAACATATACATATATGTGTCTTTACATACAGTGTGTATATGTCACCATGTTAATATTCTGTTTCTTAAGCCCTCTCTTTTCATTTCCAAGCATGTGGCTTATGATTTTAGATCCTCTAAGGCTTGGAATAGACCATAACTCTAAGAAGGTATCTGATGCCACACAGCAAGCAAAAGGTTAAGAAATTAAAGAAAACCACAGCTGCAATAAAGGGAGTGAAAGTACTTTTAAACAAGAACTCAAAGCTACAAATAATATGGCCTGCATTCAAATTTACATCTAGGCTACTTTAAAATCTCTTCAAGGACTCTTTAGTTTTCTTAACTACAAATCATCATAAATTTTGGAAATAATTCTTCTGCAGTTCCTACATCCTTCCTTTTTATTTGCATTACTGCTTTATAATCCCACTACTACCTGTTATGCTCACTTTTTAGGCTATTTTCCCCAAATTGATTCTACCTTTGATCTTTCCATTTCACAAGGGTAATCTTTCCTAGCTGCTCTCTATTATTTGTGGCAACTGTAATCCTTCCTAAGTTGATTTTTAACTGAAAGATTAATTTGCCTGCTGTTTGCCTTCTCTTTGCTCTTGCTAGTGAGTGTCTGACCCCAGCCTGGACCTCACACTGAATCCTCAAATAGCCAGAGGTTTGAAAAAAAAAGGCTATTCCCAGGGCTTACCGTTGCCATTGGCTGGGTTTTTACAAGCAGTGTTCAGGCAGACATGCACACACACATACAGGATTGGGCTTGCAGCTCTTGGGTTTCCTTGAACAAGGTTATATTCTAATTACCCTGCAGTAAGACATTTCATTTTTCTGCTGGAATAAAAAAGTGTATGAAATATAAAACAATTATTCTTATGAGTAACTTCCTTTACCTCATGTCCTGGTTTAATTTGGTTTTCTCTGTATTTACAGTCTGGTTTTATGCCATAATTATTCCTGGCCAAATCATCTGAAACAATTTTTAAAACATTTAATTTTGCAAATGTTCCCATACAAATGCAAATCCTTTAATAGAGTTCAGATATTACCTTTATTCTTCCCTCTTCATTGCAAATTTGTGTAATTAGATTTTAATTTAGTTTATGTTGGAATTTTTTAATATTTAATAACTCATCCATGCACTAGCATCACCTCCAATGGTCCAGGTTGAAATCTGCTGTATTTCAAAGCTGTGGATAAACATCCTCTGCTTGCTGTACTTTGTCATCTGTGATTGAGTACATTAATGTCCCACACGGAGTTCACAGATCCTGCTTAACTAGCAGAAGGGGTTGCATGCACACTCCCTCCTGCACTGCATGTGAACTAGTTCAGACTGCCTGCTATAGTGGTTTAAGTTAACTATATAAACTCAAATTAACTCAACTATATAAACTATACTAAATTAACTATTTGAGTTAATTCTGTAAAGAAGTAAATGGTGTATATAACCATATTTCCACCTGCTGGCAGATAGGTTGGAATGGTGACCTCTGGCACAGGAACAATATCCAATACCTTGGGGCAGCAGTATCTTCAACCAACAGGGATAGTCACAAGGTAAACACATGCTTATGACCTGACACAACTAAAACCTGGAAAGCAAGAATTCTGCAAAAGGTGCGTTAAGCTTTGAAAAGAGAGATGGAGGTGACAAAGAAGAATGATGTGTGCTACTGCATGTGAACAGTGTGGGACACCACACAGGGCAGTTCCCTCAGGGTTGTTCTGGAAAACGCAGGTGTGGAGCCAGGATACGGCAAACCCTCCCAGATTGCACAGATGACTCAACAGAACTTCAAAGCCATCTATACGGAAATGTTATTCAAGGGTGATTCATGGCCACTGGCAGGAGGGGATTATCCAGGGGGAGGACAAGGGCAGTTTCATTTTCCAAAATGGCTTCACAGAAAACTAAATCGTATTCACACTGAATTCCAGTCACTGTGAATGGCCATCGTGCTCTGATCTGTAGAGACTGGTGGCTGCATAGCACGTCTCAATGGAGGTGGTCTGGAATCCTTTAGAAATAATAGAGCCAGAGCGCTCTCACATGCTGGAGAGATGCAGCGAGTGCTCCTCTTCACACTGTATGAGCGTGGTCATATCAGGAGAGAAGCCTCACATCTGAGAACCTAAAGCTAAGGAGAGCAGAAAAAGAAAAGCTTGATAGAAAGAGCGCCACACACACAAGTTTGTGTCCAGGCAGCTTCTTTTGCACCCTTTTCCATCTCTGTAGTTGCAGAGGGGTTGCCAGGATCCAGCCTTCAATAAAAGGCATCTGTTTCTGAAGTGAAAACCGGCACTTAGTTGCTAACAGCACACAGTAACTCTACACATCAGAGCAGAGCAGGAAATGAAAAACGCCTTTTCTAACTATGTTATAATGGCAATTTTAGGTAGATGGAACATTAGCAGTGGATGCCAAGCTGGAAACTGGCCACCCCTTTGGCTTTTCAGCAGCAGCTTTAGTCTTTGGAAGCTTTTCACAGGCTGACAATGCTTCAGAAGAGTCTACTTTTGTCTGGGATTACAAAAATCAATTGCACCACTTGTACATGGCATAAATGGTTACCAAGAGGGTAGCCTCTTCAGCCAACTGCCATTTGTTACAGGTTATCTCATCCAGTGTGCCACAGGAAGCTTTCTCCAGCTTTAAGGCACTGTTTATCAGGAGACCATTTCTGGTTTGAAACTCAGTTTTTCTCTTTCAAAGAAGAACATATTATTTTTCTCCCAACAGGGAAAATCCATTCCCTCAGAGAAGGCTCAGGTGCTGGTAAAGTGTCCTAGGTCCTCTTGGTCTTGTAAACCACTTCAAGACCTTCAGACAACACCTGTGTCACTGGAGTGGTGCACTTCTTGGTGTCTTTTAAACTTCCATAAAATAGATCTTGAGCTGTAATGACCTTTCAAACCTTCTTTCAGTGCAGAAAACTGTACCAGTTGGTGGAAATTATAATTCTGCCAGTGTTAAATCTCCTTTTAGTTGGTAAATTCTTCTTAATTAAAACAGAAGCATTTTATGTATGAATATTACTTAAGGAAAACCATAGCAGAAGGGCAGGTTTCCCAGCTTAGCCCATGTATCTGCACTGCAGCCTTTTGGAATAACAGAGGCAACCCAAAATGTCCTGAAAGCCATCTGGCTTCATTCTGGGGTGGTTCCCTAACTTGCTGTCATGAAGTTAGCAGAATACCTTATGTATCATTTTATCTTCTCAGAGAATGGCATATGGATTAAGACTTGGACATCACTACCACCAGTTGATGTTTGGTTGCTTCACTCAGCCTGTTTGCTTCCTTTTTCAAACTATTCTTGGGGCCACCAGCAGTTGGCACAAATCAAAGAAGCTTTCAGACTCCAATTTAAGTTAGGAAACTGGTTTTGTCCACCACTGGCATAAGATTCAGAGTATGAGCATGGCTTGAGAAACCACATTTCCTTTTTCTCTCCCTCAAGAGATACAAGACGCCTTGTATCTGTTACAGAGACTTGGGACACACTACTTAGCAACTCCATGGTGAATCAGAAATGTTACACAATGGTTTGATTAAAGGAAGCATTCCTCTTCAACTGAGACACAGTTATGTCATGGTTTTGCACAGAAAGCCTTCCAAACTATCATTCACCCAACAGTCTACAGCAGCTGTTAATATTTAAGGAGCACAAGTTACTAAGTGTCTCTAAAATACCTGTGGGATTTAAATATTCTCTGTGACGTCCACTCAATACAGACTCATTGTGATTTTGTCTATGCTATAGGACTGATTCATCTGCCCCGTGAGTATTCCCTAGTGCATGACAAAGAAAAGGTAGCAAAAATATTGTTTCCTGTGAAAAGTCATATATGTGCATGATACACATACTTTGCATAACATGCGTTTCTATATGTACTTATACAAAACAATATGTTCAGAATACACCATTCAGGCTGTAAAGTTCACTCTCAGTAGTTAGAAAACACCACAAGAAAGGTTATCTATGCAGCATGAGTTTAGTCCTGTGTAGTGAGTACTGGAGTTCAGTGTTGTGATCCTGCACTCTCAGTCATGGAGCATGGTCAGATATGTTTCGATCACAACTCAACCCAAGTAAGAGACTACTGCCCTGGCCCTACCACTGGCTAGTCATCAGCCCTTCTCTGCCAGGGATATGATTATACTTTCTGATCTGCCAGCACAGCTTCATCCGTAATGATCTCCTAACTCAGATCCCGTCAAATGATCAGGTTTTGGGGGTAGGAGGGATGGTGTATATGCTTTTAAAGGGCAGGCAAAACAATTGCCACTGCTAAGCTCAATTTTTCAAAACTAAGGAACAATGAGATGTGCTATTCTGCCTGCAGATCTGAGGGGTCAGCAACCCATGAGACAGAATCCGCTGTAGTCAGAACATTGTGTCTGATTACACCATTAATGAACTACTGTTCAATATTTCTTTTTCACCATATTGCTCAAGGCATGATACCAAAGCCTTAGTAATGGTGCCATTCAAACCCTGTGGTGGAGACAGAATTACTAATATCTGTAACACCTGCCACTGTGGTATCACAAATACCTACTTGTTCATTAATTTTAAATGCCCAGTTTGATTTTTTTTCCCCAGAAGCTTTAGCACTATACAGCACTTTACTTGATTGAGGAACAACTTACATTGATTTTTGTTGTAAACATAAGCATCAGCACCTGAAATTTAAAATATAGAGTATAAGAAACACACTTTCTTAAATAAGCTGTCAAACTGTCAAAACTTGAACATCATATAGAAATTAGAGCAGAACCAAGGATAAATTTTTATTTTCCAAGGCAAGATACAGGCTGACAATCTCTAGTCTCCTTCCTCAGTCCTTTGTCTCACAAAGGCAACACACATCCACCAATTCCTATATGGAAAAAAGCAGGAGACCCTATAAACCCTGGATGTGTCCCAGAGCTGATCTGTCCTGAACCTTCAGCAGAGTCCTGAAGGAAAAAGTATGCATGATTATGTAATTAAAGATGTAAGTCTCATGGCTGAGCAGATTCTGCAGCCTTACTTCTAGTATTGCCCAAAGACTAAGGACTTGATTTTTTTGAGTCTTAAAAAAGGGAAAAAAATAATAAATACATGCCTGCTATTTCTCAGCTTATAACAAAACATTGAAAGCCCAGAAATGTGCTTCTGTTATCTCTCAGTACCCCAGAAAACAGGAACCTGCATATTGCTCTTGAAGACATCTGCCACATAAGCTAAAGGACAACTTCCACTAGTGATCAGCCATTGCTCTGTGTATCTGACAGGATCTCCATGCATGTTTGTGTACAGCTGTGTGTGTATGTAAGACACTCACACACTTTGCCAGTGGGTTTCAGTACTATTTGCTGACACTGGAAAGGATAAGACAAAGAAATACGTGCCACAAGAGGCACATGCTCTTCTGCTTTTCCTTCCCAAGCTTGATTTACTCTGTCCCAACTCACTACAATGTTCCTGTTTTGATTCGCGCCTGTTGGTGCACTCAGTCCTATCTTGCCATCCTTGCCTCTAGAGTCCCTTCTTTCCTCCCTTCTACCTCCTTTGGGCTATGAATCCCCACCCCAGGCTCCTTGCCCAATTATACTTTCTCCTCGCTGAGACTCTTCCTTCCCTCAGTCCTTCTTCTTCACCAGTGTCCCTTACTATACAGTCTCCCTGCCACAGATGAATTCTCTGCCTTCTTCCTCCTTGCCCAGACAGCCTCAGCTCTACCCCAAAGCTCTCATCCTGAAAAGTCTCTCAGCCCATTAGGGTTCCTTCATCCAGTTCCAGTTTTCTGCCTTGTCTCATCTGAAATCCTTCCCCCTATCCCACTGCCAGACTGGGTTTCCAATCAGTCTCACATTGGTGAACCAGAACTGACTCCTCTCTCCCAGTTCCCATTCTCATCCTTTTTTAACATTAAGCTCCATCTCCTTAATAAGTTTGCAGTCTTCCTCGTAGTTTCGCCTATCTCAGTCATCCCTTAAAACCTGGCTCCCAGTCTCTCTTCCACAACTTATCCTCTCTCCACACTGCTTGGCTAGTAGCATGCAGATTGAATACCAGTGATGGAGAGGAGGCTCTGAAGGTTTTGATAATTAGCTCTGTCAAAAAAAGCCTGCTGCAGGAATTACAGAAGCAGTCTGGGTTTGTCCCTCTCACCCCAGGCCTGAGTGGGAGTGTTGTTGGCTCTGTCCATTCAGACATCTTAACCTGATCTCAGGCACCTTAAGTACCTTAGCATGTCAGCTGCACAAATAAAATTCTCTTGCTTGCTTACAACTTGAGATACAGAAGTTTGAGCTCTGGTCCTCAGGGAATGGTAGGTCAGACCTGAGGGGCAGAGACCTGGAATTTATACCACTGTAAAAATAGTCAGGACTATCTTTACCCTTCTAATACATTATTCATAGAATCATAGAATAGTTAGGGTTAGAAAGGACCTCAAGATCATCTAGTTCCAACCCCCTTGACATAGACAGGGACACCTCACACTAAACCATATCACCCAAGGCTTCATCCAACCTGGTCTTGAACACTGCCAGGGATGGAGCATTCACAGCCTCCCTGGTCAACCCATTCCAGTGCCTCACCACCCTTACAGTAAAGAATTTCTTCCTTATATCCAATCTAAACTTCCCCTGTTTAAGTTTCAACCCATTATCCCTTGTCCTGTCACTACGTGCTTAATGAAGAGTCCCTCCCCAGCATCCCTGTATCCCAGTATCCCTTCAGAAACTGGAAGGCCGCTATGAGATCTCTATGCAGCCTTCTCTTCTCCAGGCTGAACAGCCCCAACTTTCTCAGCCTATCTTCATACGGGAGGTGCTCCAGTCCCCTGATCATCCTCACAGCCCTCCTCTGGACTTGTTCCAACAGTTTCATGTCCTTTTTATGTTGAGGACACCAGAACTGCACACAATACTGCACGTGAGGTCTCAGGAGAGCAGAGCAGAGGGGCAGGATCACCACCTTTGACCTGCTGGTCACGCTCCATTTGATACAGCCCAGGATACAGTGGGCTTTCTGGGCTGAGTGCACATTGAAGCTGGCTCATGTTCATTTTCTCATCAACCAACACCCCCAAGTCCTCCACAGGGCTGCTCTGAATCTCTTCTCTATTATATTTATTATAAAATCTGTATTGAATATCAGTTATGTGTAGAAGAATCTGCAGAGGATGTACAATCTAATTAGTACCCCAACCATCAAATCATCCTCCAAAACCCCAAACATGAGTGGAAGTGCTATTCTATTGCCTTAGCCTAAGTCACTGCTATTGGACATACTCAGTGAATGCTAATAGCTTGCTCTGCAAAGGCATTTGCACAATTCTCTTGGAATCCTCCTGAGCAAAAGCTGAGAACCTGGAAAAATGCAATAATGAGCTCCCACCAGATCCAAAGAGCTCCCCTATGCTTGTTTGATTTGTGATGGGGAAAATGCCACATGCATTCTATACATTCACCTTCCCTTTCACCTCTGCAATTGAGCTGGGGGAGCAACTCAGGCAACTTAGGACTTCCCTTCCCAACCAGCAAGGCATGTCCGCATTGAAGGTGAGGCTCAGCAGAGTATAGGAGCCAAGTGAATAAGATCTGATGGGGTCTGGTGTCTTGTTCTTGGATCTGGAAGTAAGAAAAAGCAGCAGGAGCATGGGCAGCTGGATGCAGGAGAGGAAGTAGCAGCAAAAGCTCCTGCTGGTGGAAAGCCAAAATGGGAACCTATGGGCAAAGTATCCACTGGGCACAAGAGCCAGGAAGAAAAGTTCTAAGAGGCTGGTTCCAAAAACATAGGTAACCATTGGCCTAGAGACACCGGCAGCTTGCAGCAGTTAATGTATTCCATTACCTCATGGTTTTGTGCTTCAGATGCAGATTGATAGCATTCATTCAAGGAAAGAATGACATCACCTGTATAAAATCCTTTCCAATATCATACAGTTATTCTCTGGCTTTCTGATTATTGCTGGTTTACTGGGTTAGTCATGGTGTTTCAGATTTTGTTTTGCTTTCCAACTTAAAAAAAGTAAGTCCTTTAATCCTCCATTCAAGCCTGTTTTGCAAGAATTCTCTTAATGCAGAAAGGGACTGTACATCCAAATCTTTCTTTCTGTTATCTCCACCTTCTCCTTCACGTGTTACTTTAGTACATTTATATGTTTCTACTCAAACCTGCTTTAGCAAAGCCTCTATTGTGACTAACTGGGGTGATGATTAGCCATGGCAGTGAGGTAAGCTTACATAGTAGCTGCTGAGGTGGTGTAGCTTGGGCACAGAACCTTGACCAACAACTGCTGTTACATCTTGTAGTTCTCTCACTAGAGGCCATGATTTCATTATCTTGTATAATCTTCAAATAGCTGTGAGGGACAGCTTTCAGGCTAACCTTCAAACTAGGCTTGAAGATCACCTTATAGATTCTTCTAATGAGGCACTTTGACAACATATTAAAAATAGCATCCTGCAGTCCTCTGTAGTATCCTTTGGGTTTTCCTTAAAGAAAAACAAAGACTGGTTTGACGATAATAATCAGGAGGCCCAGGAATTGCTGGCAAAGAAGAGATTGCCCATCAAGCACACCTCGCTCAGCCACTTTGGCATGTAGGAAAAGCAGCCTTTTGTCTTGCATGTAGTAAACTCCAGCAGAAACTTCGAGATATCCAGAACAAGTGGTGGTTCAACCTAGCAGAAAGGCCTCAATTATGTGCAGATTTGGGTGACCACAGAGGATTCTATGAGGCTCTGAAAGCAGTGTATGGACCCACATACCAGGTTCAAAGCCCCTTACTTAGTGCAGATGGTCAAACACTTCTTACAGATAAAATCTCCATCCTGAATAGTTGATCTGAACATTTTCAAACACTCTTAAGTGCTAATCATGTAGTCCAAGACAAAGGAATCCAGCACATTTTACAACATCCAGTAAAAAATGAATTGGATATAGCCCCTACCATGGGAGAGACTCTTAAGGCTATACAGCAGGTGAAGAAGTATGGTCTTTTCTCAAACAGAGGAAGTGCAGGTTAGATATAAGGAAGAATTTTTTCACTATGAGAGTGGTGAGGCACTGGAACAGGTTGTTGAGAGAAGTGGTAAATGTTCCATCCCTGGCAGTGTTCAAGGCCAGGTTGGACAGAGTCTTGGGCAGCATGGTTTAGTGTGAGGTGTCCCTGCCCATAACAGGGGATGTGGAACTAGATGATCTTAAGGTCTTTTCCAACCCTAACTATTCTGTGACTCTCAGCTTTTTCACAAAGCTGTTAAACACCAGTTAGGTTCATATGCATGTGACGGAAGGAGATTTTAACCGAAAATGCATATAAAAAGTAAGTGAAACAAATTCTAGAGATTTTATTGCTTTACTTGTCATTTCATTTTTCAATCTGTTTTTAATCTGAAACATGCAATTAAGAACATGTTGTGCTATCTGAAACAATAGGCAGGGTTTACATATAGCTGTCAATTATTGCAGAAGGTGCTGGGAAACATTCTGTAAGGCTCTGTCTGCACTATGCAAAAAGGAAATCACAGCTGCAGCTAAGCAAGCAACATAATAATAATTACCCTGAAATCATCTGCTTGGATTATCAAACGAATTCACCATGAGCAGGCTTAGGCTCAGATAGCATTCCTTTTCTGGCAGCTTTCTATCAGTTGGATAGGCCAGGCTCTTGTGGAAAGGATACTTATAGGACCTTAGATCTAGGAAGGTTTTCTGGGTGTCTGACTAAATGATAAAGCTCTGTCTTCAAAAAGAAGGAGGCAGACAACTCCTTCTATTATTTCCCTTAAAAAGATACTGTCCTCTTAGAAACACTTTGTTTCCAGCTTGAGCTTTTGTTAGTTAACATAGTACTTTAGCATCAACAATCTTTCCACTGTTTACCCAGTATTTATACACCACTCCCATAACTTCTTGCATCTTGGGTTTTGACAAGGTAAACAAGCTAAGCTCTTTTTGTCTCCTCCCATAGAAAGTTTCTAGATGGTCACAAACAAACAAGCAGACCTGGATCCAGACCTACACATGGAGGTTTCCATCAAATGTCTGCCACCATTCCAAAAACATATGAATCTTTAGTACTGTTCTGTGTTGTTGTAAGAAAACAGATTGGCCCAAAGCTGCAGAGGGAGTGAAAAGACTGTATTTTCTGGCTAAACACTAACACAACCCAGAGCATAGGCCTATTTTTCCAAAATGTTAAGCACCATCAACCCTCGTTGACTACAGGTGGAGCTGAAGATGCTCAGACAAGGCCCTTAAAAGCACAGTTTGCCTCTTGAGGTAGGTACAGAGTGAGTCTACATTCACACAATATTCTAATGTGGCACCTCGTGTCCTCAGGCACATGTAAAATTGAGAATGGTGGCAACATTTTGCATCCTTAGAAATCTTTTCCCCCTTCCAGTCACTTCAGCTTGGTATGCTTATTCTCAGAGTGAATCACAAGTATGACACCTAATAGTTCTCTGCAGTCAGAAACTGAAGGAAATATTTCTGCATGTCGGAGAATGTTGACTCCTATACACTAAATCCTCTGAAGAGACTGATTACAGAAAATGTCTAGTAGCTGATTGCTACATGAGCTCTTGCTTTCGGAGACCTTTCCTGGGGCTAGTGCAAAGGGTGGAAAGATGGATGAAGCGTGTATATGTATATTTGTGAAAGAGAGGTGAAGGTCTAAAGAAAGGGACCAGATGGGTCACTGACATTTTCAACAGGTTTAGACAGTGTGATAGATGTGCCAAAGAAAATAGTGCCAAGTGGCATCATTTTGACTGTCTGATGTTAATGCTGACAGAAAGAAGGAGTTAAAACTCACAAAAGGGAGGGGAAAACTCCTGTGGTCCATGTTGTAGGGGCAGATAGAGAAAGAAGAGGCTCTGTTTTCCTGAGCACACAGCCCCAGAAAGCACTCAAGAATGTCCAGTAGGATGAGAAAACTGAGGCATGATGTGGCACATAGACATGTTATTGTTTTGCCTAGATCTGTATTTCTCTTGTGCTGTCTAAAATAAAGTGTCGAGGGGACAATAAGGGGGGGGGATGGGAATGTGGTTGGAAACCTTGTGCAAAGGCTGCAGCATACACTTGAGCTATCATGTGTCCCTGAGGAGGCAGTCTGCCAGAATACCCACAGAACTGGTGCTCTGGGAAAGGGTTTGATTAAGCCATCAGGGAGTCTCTGAGACCTGACACCAGTCTCAGGATCTGCATTGGTGACAGCAAGCGGTTACATTGAGGTCAAGATCAGCCCTGACAGAGATTTGAGCTGGCACCAAAGACAGATCAGCTACAATGTTTTTTGCACATAAACTTGGCACTCAACTCCCAAGCCCCTACAGAGCTGGATACCAAGGTCTCAGTTCTCTGGAGGGGATGCTCAGAGATGGTCGACACTTTGGGAATGCATCTAGAAATCCAAAGACATGAAGCAAACACAGGCAGCAGACTAGACTGTCTCACACACACAGGAGGGAGAGCAGAACGAGGGCTACAGCACCAAGCTTTCCAGAGATCACCATGCAGACTGCTAGGGAGTGATGAACTGAATCACCAGCTCATAGCCTTGCAGCTCCCGAAGAAAGCAGCAGACCCTGCAGTTTTCAGGTTCACTGGTCCCAGGTCACATGGAAAGCCCTGGGATGAAAGATTTGGGGTTCCCAGCACCTTCCCTTCTCCAGCAGTGCACCAGTAATGCAGTGAGCCCATGGGTTTTCCCTTTCATGGAAAATGTTGAAGTTTAGGTTTCTTTCCAAATTGGAATGGAACCAGATTTTGCAATAACGAAATCCTCCGCAACATGAAATGACTTCTCATGGCGCAGCTTTACTGATTGATGCAGACTGCATGTAACTGAGAAGAGCCTCCTAAATGGGTGTTTCAATCAGAATTTCCTGGTCTGTCACTTTCAAGAACACAATTAACTGCAGAACTGACATCTGCAGTTCTGCAGGAAAGCAGCAAGAGGATGAATTGGGCACAGCATCAGCAAAATGTCATTCAGTGTGGTGGGCGCTGCTGCTGATCTGACACTTCCTCTGCAGAGGTCACGTTCACACCCTGCATGCTATGCTCCCTTTTCAGTGCACCTATTGCAGTGGGAGTCTCTTTTCCACTGCTCTTGAGCACACACAGTTACCTGGTTCTCTTGGCTCTGAGGTTTTCACACTGCAGCCAGTAATGCTACAATAATTTTGGTTAGCTTGTGCTGCCACTGAACTCAGAGCAGTTGATTGCTTCGTACTTTGCTTGCAGGAAGTTTGCAACGGGTCGCCTTGTGCTAATCAGCAAGCAGGCAGGCAAGGTGACTGCAAGGCAGCTAGCAGACTACCTTATAGTCTGCTCCTTTGTTTTAATCCTCGTATTTTCACCATTTAAAGTACCTGATTTAAGGTAGAGAGGGAAAACGAAGCCGAGGATGGATAAATTCTGTATATGAAGGAATACTGCATTAAATGTTTTTTTCACATAACTTCTGTTTATCACTGTTAAACACATGCACGTGGCTTCAGTTTTTACAGCAGTTTCCCAGCTTACCTACTCTGCGTGTGGATGATAAGATACTTGACTATGAGGAAACTTCAATTAATTCTACTTTGCAGTTAGTTCGGTAAATTCATTTAATAGATTTGTCTGAACAGCATAGTGTTATTAGTATCTGCAGGCACAGAAGAATGCTGCAAAGTAGTATTTATGAAACAGAAAAGCTCTAAGACATGATTGAGACAACACAACTTTCCCTTTTGTTGTACAAGATGATTACTTTAACCTCATTTCCCTTTAAGTATCAAAAGCCAGAGGCACAAGGAGAGGTTAAAAATATTTATTTTTACTTTGTATTTTACTGGAAGAAGATTAAAAGAGAATAAGCATAAACTTTAAAATATTTGTTAAAAAAGAAAAAGTACATCTTACAACCAAAAACCAGACTTGTATGGATTTTTTGATATATTAATCTCTGGAAAAAAAAAACACCCAAGTTGAACTTCATGTGTATGCTGTCTTTTTTGTTGTGGATATTATTAGCTTGCTATGCTTTTCCATATCTGTTTGTGTTATTAATTCATTTACCTCCAGCAGTGACAATAAAGTGGACTACATTCCCCCAGAAAAAGAGCAGAAATAGACCCCCTTTAAGGAATTATGTTTTTCAGGGATCTGGGGCACAACCTGTTCCTCTGAGCTCCTCAAGCATAGGGAGCGCAGATTCCCCACAGGTTTTATTTAAATGAATTTAGGTTCTTTTCAGATTCTTCTCAAGACATCAAATGACAAAATGTTCCAGATTGTTTAAAATCTGTCAGTCTGTGGGTGTTTATTAGCACAGCACCCTCTCTTCCCCATCCCTCCAAAATGCTCATTTTCTGGATGCAGTTTTACAGCAAGAGCCGCAGCCCTATAGCCCGTCCTTAAATCAAGCACTTGCATTAGGCGTAAATGTCTCTACTGCATCACCCTACTCACACACTATGGCCAAGGCAAGTAGAAATATGCTTCCAGTGAGATTTTCTGCAGTCAGAAAAGGGGAAAATTGAATAATGTAAGCATGAAAATATGTTCACTACTTAAAAATCAATATTCTCTTGGAACTTCACCTCACTCTTATGGTATCTAATTACCTGCAAACTTTCATTCATAGTGACATGTACATGGTGAAGGGAGGAAAGCTAATGGGAACTGTTTGTCTTCCTTTAAAACCTGATATTTCTGAGGGATAAGAGTCACATTTGTTATGCGCACGCTCCTTCCTTTGGGAAATGCTATATATTTAATCCACTTAGTGTCTTGCTACTAAGACAGGTACAGTTCGGAGCAATACATGTATTTTCAGAAGAATCTAAGATCTCAGTTAACCCCTAAATAGCTATAAATAAATTCACCGGAGGGTTTCTCTTCAGCCAGGGTTGTAAGACATGCAAACCCCAAGTGCCTGGCTGTAGCATGCTCCTGCTCTACTCTACCCACATGCACAGCCATTAAGGGGAAAAAAAAGAAGCAGTAATTAACACAGTGAGCTCATTTTAAAAACATCTGAACAGTTTCTAGGAATAATTCCATTGACCTGCTCTTTCATACCAGACATCTCTTGTTTCCCTCCTCTTCAGGCTGCAAGCTGTCTGTGAGTACTTACTTGTGAGCAGTAGTTTACACTAGAATAGCAACATTTCTCCAGAGACTTCTAGGTATCTGCACAAGAAGTAAAGGTCTGTGATTGAACCAAAGAATAATGCTTCCAGGACAGGTCAATTAGCTGCTTCATTAGGAGCAGGAAATGTAGCTAGCCACTCTTTTTTCTCTTCTCTTTTATGTTTTTATATTTTCTCTTTTTTATTATTTTGTTGTAATTTAACTTTACACTGACTGCCAAGCAAAATAAACACCTCCCATGGAGTTTTAAGGAATGGGAGAGTAAACTCCAAAACTTTGAAAAAAGGTAAATAAAATGATAATTCTTTCAGGTGTGCTGGTGAAAATGCTGGAGTAACACAGGTGAAATTATTGAAGTAATTCCACAGGAAGGAGTGAGTGTGAATTAAACTCCACCATGCTGGGAAGGATCAAGGAAGAGGAATGCAGAGGCATGAACAAGGAGGATGGTGTACAGACCTCATGCCTAGTAGCACAAGAGTAAGACACAGACAAAAGGAATCAGCCTGCCTCTCAGACAGGGCTGCTGCAATACTGCTGGCCCTCTGTATATTATTACTTGGATGAAATGCTCAGCATTGCCTTATGGGGTGTGCATGCCTGCAAAGTTCAAATATTTTATGTGGGACTTATCTGGCCTGGAGGGAAATTCCTGGTGCCCCTATATTTAACTTGTATCACAGCAGGCCAATAAAATTCCCTATGGTTTTAACTCTTTCAGTAATGACTGCCCAAAATTAGCTGAAGACTTTTTTGTTTTCATTTTTTTAATAACAGTCTAGAGCTATCTTGGAATTTTACTAGATTAAATAATATTTACCCTTTACCCTACAGCGGAATGCCTCCAGAGAGGAGCCCAGGAACAGGGTGTGAAGGGCAGCCGGACCCTTTCATTGGACTGACTTTCCGCTCCAGAGCAAGCAGTGTGGAAGGGCATCTACCATGCTGGTGGTGGTCTGAGAAACACTCGTGGCTTCATTGCTTGCTGCACAGTCGGGAAGTTGCTCACACCTGGGTCTTATTTCTATCACAGTATCCCTGGATGCCCTAACCCATCCAAGAGAAAGGGGCTTCACACCCATGTGCAAGCCAAGAGGCAGCTGTCCCTTAGGGCTGTCACTGGGGCAGGGTGAAGGGCAGAGTTGTGCAGCAGCAGGAAGGTGCCCACCAGAGCTTGTAGAGCAGCACCAGAACTGTCCCTGCTACCACTTACGGGCAGGGCAGAATGTCAGGCTGCAGCTCTTGTTACCTCTGCAGCTCCTTCCTTTAGAGGCAAGCAACGTACTGACTAATTCCTTTGGCAACAGTGGGGCAGCTGTAGGTGACAGTAGAGGAGAGGTTGTTTTGTATTCCCAACTTCTGTTGTGCTGTATCCCAGCTACACTGGTGTCATCAAATTACAAAACCATAGAGGTGGACAGGGACTTCTGGAGATTATCCAGTCCAACCTCCCTGCTCCATTTTATCCATCATCTCTCCAGGGGTCTAAGTGAGGTTGACTGGCCTGTGTTTACCCACATCTTCCTTCCTGAAGGGTGACATCTGTTTTCTTCCAATCCTAAGGAACCTTTTCCAAATGCCATGACCTTTCAAAAATTATCTGGAGTGGCTTCACAGTTAAATCAGCTGGCACCCACTGCATTCCTGAGTGTACCACATCAGGTCTCACAGACTTGAATGTGTCCAGTTTGCTTAAGTGCTTCCTAATCCAGTCCTCTTTCACTGAGGGATTCCTGAAACCCAGACTTACGATAACAACAGTGGGAAGAAGGCGTTGAGAAATTTGACCTTTTTCATACCCTTTATCTGCAGGTCTCCTGCCCCATTCAGCACTAAGCCTATATTTTCCCTAGTCTTCCTTTTCCTACTAATGCACCTGGAGAAGTTGTTCTTTTTGCCCTTTACTTCCCTAATGAGATTCAGTTCCAGATGGGCTTTTCTACCCCATCCCTACACTCTCAGACAGTGTCTTCCTGGGTCACCTGTGCATACTTCCATGTCTTGCATATTTCCTTTTTACATTTTAATTTTGTCAGGAGCATCTTGTTTGTCCACGCAGGCCTCCTGCTGCCTTTGCTTGGTTTCCTGCTCCTTGGGATGGATCATTCTGAAGCTGGGAGGAGGTGATCCTTGAAAAACAACCAGCTCTCCTGGACACATCTTCTCTCCAGGGAAATTTCCAGTGAGATTCTTCCAAGCGAATCCCTGAAGAGCCCAACCTGCTCTCCTGAAGTACAGGATTGTAATCTTGCTTTTAGCCTCCCTCCATATCCTCAACTCCACCATATCAAACTCTGAAGAGCAGGCAGGTTCCTGCAGCAAGCAGGTTCCCAGCTTGGGCTCTGGCACAAGACATATGAAAAGTCAATTCTTCATGTGCCTGAATGAGGAAGAAAATTGACTCTAAAAATAATAAAGATAAAAATGATAGGTCTTCCTTTGGAAATGTTGGCCAAAACGTTTGTTTTTTGTCTCTTTTTTGTTCCCAAATGGCCTCTATGAGAATATTTCTTAGTGCTTTTACATAACATTTTATATTGTGTTAAATCACTGATCAGATTTCTTTGAAGGGAATCCTTGCGGGGCTTTTGCAATGCTAGGAAAAAGAACTAAAAAAAAAAAAAAAAAAAAAAAAAGAAAGCATATTCTTTCTTTCTTTCCAATTGGAGAAAGCCAACCCAAATCAACAGGGAAATGGTTTAATTTCAAACTCCTAGAGTGATGTTAGGATCACTGGCAGGAGGAGAAAAAAAAACATTTTAAAAGGTACAACTGATGCTTCGCTTTCATTTCTGAATGTTTTGCATTGATTTCCCTGGCTACTAAAATGGTGTCAACATTTTGAAAACAGAATATCCAGCTCATTCAGATCTGTAGTCTTTATTTGCAAAGAATAAAAAGCTTGGTTTTCTGAGAGGCAACGCGGTATGATGGATCCGTATTGCCATTGCTGCCCTGGTTTTGCCAGGTGTAGTT
Source organism: Melopsittacus undulatus (assembly GCF_012275295.1). Classification (NCBI taxonomy): domain Eukaryota; kingdom Metazoa; phylum Chordata; class Aves; order Psittaciformes; family Psittaculidae; genus Melopsittacus; species Melopsittacus undulatus. The sequence goes on along the minus strand of NC_047527.1, from coordinate 89,592,638 downwards.
GAACCAGGGAATTTTTTATTTCTTTGATGAGTGCTAAGGATAAGTTGGTAAGAGCAGTTCTGCTCACTGCTCAGGGCTTTCGAACTACATACACCTAATTGCAAGTTAGTCAAACTAGACTTCACATTAAAGTTGAAAAAAAACCCTGATACTAGAAGAAGAACTCCTATCATAAAATACTGCCACAGAAGTCTGTAGAAGTATGCAAAGCAGTGAGTGTGACTAAAAGGTTTAGAGAAGTTTCTGGAAAATTTGGCAGTTTTTAGACTCTATAAGTACAAAAATATTGTTTGAAGGAGCTTTTCATCTGTTAAATAAAACTTGCAAGTTAAGTATCAGCAGACTGATTTTCCTTTCTGTTTCATAGCCTTTGGGAATAAAATGTAGAAATATCAGAGTATACTATTGTCCTTTCTACGGGAATGGCAGACATCACTTTAAATTGCCAATTCGTGTGATGCCCATTTTGGAATCTCCTGGAAAACCATCTCTGCCTGCTTTGGTCCCCCTGACTGTGAGCTGTTCATTTTTGTTCCGTTCTTATCCAGATTCCTGTGCAAAGTATTTTCATTTTGGGGCCAGAATGAAAATATTTTCAGAAGCACTCACTGGCCAGCATCTTTACTAAAATAAACAGCTGGGTTTTCAAAAAAACCTCAACAGTTTCTCTATGGGAGAACTACTGAGTGACAAACTTCTCCCCTCTGTTGCCCCAGCTTGGCATCTTCACTTATATATCTCATAAGCTGAGTACTGGTTCCTAACAAACACTCCTGTGTGGCTTTCTAGTTGTAGCTATTGACAGATTTTTGAGTTTGGTAATAAAAATACATATAATCCAAATCAAGCTATAAATTTGTGGGGTTTTTATATGGAAAAGTTACTCCAAACTTCAGAGAGGTATCTTGTGTTATTCACAGCTTAAGGAGCTGTACATTTCAGCACAGATAGATTAAATCTCTGCTGCATTAAATAGAGATAATGGAACACAAAGAAATCTGCTTACAAATCCAGGGATATTTTCTTGCATAAAGGCAAGCTGTTGAAGTTTTAACAGGATTAAAAATTCAAAAAATATGCAATTACAACCAAGTATTGCATAAAATACAATTTAAAATTAGTCCACCTTTTAAAATACTGGCACCTGTTAAAGAACAGGCACAGTCATGTGGCTTTCAAATGCATCCCAGTAGAGTGTAAACTGAAAAGCCATTGCATTTCACCACACAGTAGTCAGAAGCAAAAATTATGTTGTGTTCTAAGTATTCATTAGATGTAGAAATATGCACTAAGGATGTAAATGTTGACTAGACTCTCAGGGAAGTGTATCGTTTATATTCAACACTAAGATTCATATTAAATACCCAGCTTCAAATCTCCTTGGACAGTGTCTCTCAATAGATTTCTAAAAATGTACATTTATGGAGTAAACAGAATATTTAATGTCTGCTAGGAGTATATCAGATTTGTTATGCTTATGGCAGCTGTGGTCATCAAATATTCATGCTGATGGTTCTTACACAATGCTGACAGCTTTCAAACTTCTGGAAGAAATAATGAGTTAGTGGAAATTGATGAGATAAGTAGACTGCTTTCTGAGAAGGGTGACCAAGCTTTTCTGTGGCAGCAGGAAGATTAAGAGTTGCATTCTCAGAGCAAGAGGGAAAATCCAAAGATGTGTTTCTTCAGATTACAAACCAGACACATCTCTTGATCTGGCCATATGTTTTCTTATTCTTCTCACTCAAACTGTCCCTTGTAGCCCGTGGGATTCATTTGCTAGTGTCAGGGTCAAGTAGTGCAAAATGACTCAAGTTTCTGCTACCAGACAAGCTAGGCAGATCATTTCAGGCAGGGTGAGGGGGAAGTTGATAACATATACATAAACCAGTCCCATATTTCTTACTTAGGCAGTCTGCCCTTGCTCCAGTTAGAGCAAATGAAAGATTTTCCCTCTTTAAAGAACATGGGGGCCAGTCAATGAGAAGTTTTGGTTGTTGTTTCGTTCTTTTTTTTTTTAAATGGACTACACTTCTCAGTGTTTAGCACAATCTTTAGTACATTGTCTGACTACTACTACTAAACGGTATCCTTCAGTTTGATCATCTGGCATAACTGCATTAGAAAAAGAGCTGCAGGTTGAACACTTGTACCATACACCAAGATGAGATCATATGACATTTCTAGTGCTGATGTTCTTCACTCTCTTAATAAGTTTTTATATGAAAGCCATTATTGTGCAGTAGTTACACATCCTTCATACTATCTAATTTCAGCATCTGGCCTTCTGCTCTCCAATTCTTGGAATATCTCCATACAGGTAAAGAGAAGTACATCCACAATGATATGGACAAATACTGCATGCCCAGCACATTACAAGATCAATGCCGGTGACTTAGTTGCCAGTCATGGTTTTCTAGAATTAAACCACTCAATTTGCCTTTAATTCTTTCAGTATGAGCTCCTTCATCTGTGAGACAACATTTGAAATAGTTTTGGAACTCAGAGATTTAACTTGTTAGCTCTTTAAAGTGGTAAATTACAGAACCTCCCCAAAAACAGTTTAGCAAGTCCATGCACAGTGTGATATGAGATTAAGCAAAACTGCACATGCAACTCAAAAGTCCAGTTTGCAACCACAATATAAAAATGTTTCAGAACACATGATTCCAATGCTCTTTCCAGTAAAGACAAGAAGCAAACTCATACTGGAATCAAGTGGAATTACATCCGCACTCCCAAGTGACTTGCCTCAAACACAGATAGTAATGCAAGGGATGTGGTTAAGTCCAACTTTTAGCACAGACCTTGAAAGATAAGCACATTAGCAAAAGGATGAAAGCTCTAAACCTTGGTGCTAGTCTCAGATTTATCATAACATGTGAGTAACCCAGAGCCTAATCTTGCAAATTTGACTTGGGCAGTACTGTAGAACAGACTGAGCAATAAAATAAATGGTACAATTCAAATTTTTGCTTTTTGTCACCTGGTACTTTCTTTGACACATAAACTATCATTCTTTAAGAACACGCAGTGTTAAGTGTCCATCAAAATTCCTTTGCTGGAACTTGTATTGCCATGATACAACCAACATCACAGAACACACAAGAAATTCTGTGGTGGATAACTATTCCTTAGTGGCCTTCCTACTTCAAAAATTTCTTTCAGAAAGAGAAAGTCTCTCTCAGAAGAGACTTGCAAACACCAGGGACATTTGACACCTTCTAGCATCCCAGTGTTCTCCCTGTTTGGATGGCAGATGAATGCTCTTACTACTAACTCAGCCCTTTAATCATTTTTATGTTCCACCAGGTTTAAGAGTTCTAGAGATTTTCTACTCCCCAGTACTTTCAACACCTTTGGTTTTGCATGGTATTGAACAGTGGCTATAGCCATCATCAGAAAGAAAGAAAAATAAATCACTCTTGGGTAGATGTCTTTTCAATGGCTGGGTTAAATCTATGTGTCTGAAGTGATCTATTTAACTGTTGATAATCCCACTCCTCTCCAAATTCTGTCCTCGTGGTACACTTCAAGGAGTTCTTGCTATTGTTTTTCAATTCTGGGCTTCTTTCACCCTTCCCTGTACCTGTATCATTTGCCCTTTCTGTTTTAGATCTTTTGATTTTCTCCTTATGTATCTCCCACTGTAGTTTGATTTATTTTAATTGTCTTAATGCAGCAGAATTTTCACAGTTTGGCTGAAATAACATCCTGGCCATTGCCTACAAGACATCCTGGAGTCCCTGTTCCCTCTGTGGTATCTAAAAAAAAACCCAAAATTTCTTGCTTTTTGTCTCAGTTTTTAGAATCTTTCTAAAATACCATGTTATTGGGCTAACCCAGGATACGTTTCCTTGCTCAAAGATGTAGAATACAGTTTCTGGGCTAGCAGTTCTGCTAAAACCAAGCTCACGTCGTATCGGTGCAATACCAAATATTTCAACAGACTATGACTATTATTTTTATTGTTTAAGACATACAAAAATTCTCCACCATCTCCCCTTTTTCACAGAGCAGACTAAGTCCTTCTGTCAAACTGCGTGACATTTGTCCTCACCTTCTATTTGTGAAATCTACATGGTTAAGAAGTTCAGCAGCTTCAAAAGTGACTTTTACAATAGGAATAGGTACTGGAAGCAAATTGATTCCTGGTGGGACTACAGCTGTTCAACACACATGTACCTTTCTCCAGTGAGGATTCTGCTTTCTCTTTAAGGTGGTTTAGTGGGTTTATATAATAACTCCTGTGTGAAAATTCTTGAGTAGCAGTAAAATGTGACTCAGAGTTCATCAGCGCCATTGAGAAATGTAGCTTCCCCTGCATCTAATTCACACGTCTGTTATTAGGGTTGTGAAAGCGAGCAAAAGTAGGGAGCCTGCTTCCCACATTACACTCCACTTTCTACACCTGTGCTTAGCCTAAATGTATGGAAAATTCATTTGCATTATCCTACACAACATTTTATTTCTTTCCCTAGAAAGACTGAGCAAATTCACACAGTATATTCAATTGGTTTATCAGGGTCTACTAGGAATTCTGCAAAACCGTATTAAATCAGGAAAGGAATGTTAGAACAGGACAGGCAAATAATCTGATATAAGGTAACGCAAATCTGTTAGTAACTTTTGCAGTTGAAGGTTGATTCTATTCTCACCTAAATCAACATCAATCAACTTGTTCAGCTAAAATTAATAGAAGTACACAACTCTCCAAGGGGTGCTAGCAAGAAGGTGATTGGTACCAATGTGTATTTAGAGGATCAGCGTTCCTCATCTCTCTCAATGGAAATGAATCAGGAGAACCTCACTTGAGCCAGCAGACCAAAACTAGAGAGGAGAAGCAGAGAAGCTGTGGCATTTGCCTCCTGGAGGTGAAGAAGAAGGAAAAGGCATTTATGTGGCCTCTAAGGCAATGACCACCTTCTTCTCTTCCCCAGACAGATAGTGCCTTGCATGTAGAGTCCCTCATAAAGAGTTTTATAGGGCTGGTGTAAGAGGTGTTATTAGCAACATAAAAATTACAGCAGCCTTTGTTGCACATTTCTGTGCAGAGACATGCAAAGTCCTAGAAATCAATGTTAAGGTGGGTACTGATAATTTGCTGGCTGAGACCTTTAGAACAAGTCACTGGCAGACTTTGAGATCTGCAGGAAGCAAGCATAGCCAAATTAAAATAGCTGTAATGCTTCCTAATAAACAATCCCATTTGGCTAAGAGCAAAATGAATACAAATAAACCAGCTGAAGCAAAATAATATAAATTATTTCCAAGATGCTAAGGAGAACCCAGAAACATTTTACTGGGAGAGGGGGAAGAGACAGAACATGTGGAAGGAGGGACTGTATTACATGCAGTGGCTTTCCTTTCCTAATGGTGAATTACATCCACCCTATCTCTTCCTTTTCTTCCTCTCTATCTAAATGCATTAGGACAATAAGGTTTCAACACAAGAAAATAACCTTTTAGTAATAGTCTATGAAAGAACTAACCTGTAACACACACTATATTCTCATGTTCACTATTCTTCATTTCTCACTTTTGTAATTCAACTCCTTTTTAAACATGACATGAAATAAATACTAGTTCAATATGGCTGAGTGGCAATTATACCACTTAGTAGGTCAAGCATGTATAAGCTATTGTGGCCCCTGAATGCTTTTTCTGTGTGAACACGCCAGAGCTGTACCTCAGATGTATTGATGATTTTTCATCTTCCCTTCACTCTCCCCCATGGTTTACTGTTAAATTTTTATCTCATTTCTGCTGTTTTATATCCTTGCTGGATCTAATTTCTAGAAGATGTCTCTAGAAGACAGCTATTGGAAAGCCAGTTCCACATATATCCAGTTTCCAAGCAAAGAATACAAGATGGAGAACAACCACTATATCACACAAATGACCTGTGTTTCCAAATGAATTTTAATAGATTAATAAAATAAGTGTATTTTAAGCTTTCACTTATGATAACTGTTTTTAGTAGAAATAGATCGAAATTGAGAGAATAAATTATTGCGACCTATTGAGGTAAAATGTGTTTAGTCGCTGAAGTTACAAGCAGTATTTCCCATTTCTATGGTTGATTCTGCAAAGTGCTGGGCATAAGGCCAAAGCAAGTTATGCAGATGCTCAAACGCTAGCTTGTGGCTGGTCCCATGAGGTCAGCAACTGAAATCATCAGAGGAGATGGGGTGGAGGTGCAATCTGGGTCCTCCAATTCCCCCCCAGGATTAGGCAAATGGAGAGACACTGCCAGATTCATGTGGTGGAGGCAGTTTCCCACCTATTCCACAAATGGGGAACAAACCCTCTTCCTAATAAAGGCAAGGAAGGCGGACACTCCTCCCACCCTTCCCATCAAGCCATCTCCCTGAAACAAGTGACATCCTGCCATCCCAGGGAACTGAGTGACACATCTGCCTGTAGCAATATCATCTAGAATTGAGAATTAATCAAACCAGAGAAGTTGAGCTTAGGTGTTACAGGCTTCTCTGGGGAGCTCAAATTCACTTGAAAGAATTCAAAGAGTTTTAAACAAAATTATACCTACAATTTAGCAAAGAAAATGTGTATAGTTAAGTTTCTTATCGCTGGAGTGCTGCAAAATTGAAGTGAATTTTCAATCTAATTCATTCAGAATGATTCCTGTTGAATAATTATCTTCAATAAAGATCTGTCAATACAGTTTCGAGCTATTGTCATTTTATATCAAATATAAATTATACAGTATAATGAATTCAGGTACACCTAAACTCAATGTCAGATGAAATCCTTGTATGATAATCAAGTGAAATAATCGTTGTAGGAAAGTGAAAACAAAAGAACACAATTACAGTGAAATTCTTTCTCCTTTCTGAGTTAAGATAGAATGGATGATTTTGCAAAATCAGCTGGTGTGTGCATCTCAGATAGGTTTAGCCTAATAAAGCTTTCAGGATTACTTGCTGGAGAGGAAAAAAAACACCATTTTGGCTCTTGTAAAATAGCATAGCTTTAAAATAGGTAAAATCATGTCTATTTTAACCAGGTAAAGATTTGGCATAGAGACATTGATTTAAGCACTAGCTTGCCGATGTATTTAGATGAAGCCTTGGTGGCCAGAAATGCTAACTGCCCAAGGTGTACTTCCTGAGAGTTTAATTTAACAAGATTAATAATTTCTGAGACGTGGAAGGAATCATTTAAATGTTTTGGTTAGGGCATCACCAGCTGATGCATGACCTGATATGTCTGAGCAAGAAAGAGTTTCAGTTCAGCAGCTTTTATGACTACATCTGGTATTAGGAAATTAGGACTGTGTTGGATCAGAGATTAGGCCACAACTCCCATGCATTTAAATCAGTAACTGAGTATATTTTCCAAGAAGAAAATTTTTCTGTCCTACTCAATAGTTTATAGGGAACTGGCACAAAGCAGCAACAAAAATAGATCTGTAACTTCAGCCTGCTGAGCAAATATAGGATTGCCTTACACTAGAACAAGGCAGATTTCCACAGAAGCTGCAAAGACTCAGCACTTCTAGAGATCTCTCTCTTGCATGTGGCTATGGGGGCTGGTCCATACATTTAGGCTTGACTTGAGTTCAGAAAGTGAATATAAGTGGTTACGAGAGCCCTGGTCCTGTGCCCTATCTCTACCATGATGCACACCACCCTCCATGCTATCCTCTGAGGCCAGCACCAGCACAACAGTTGGGTTGTTTTAACAATCTTTTTTAGCACTAAAAGCAGCAAACATTTTTTTTAAGAAGATAGGTTCTGTGCTTTTAAAGTCCACATGTTCCTATTTTGTGCTGTCTTTATTCTTTCCTTCTCTCTTAGTTTGAATGCTTCTCCAAGCCAGGCTGCCCATGAATATTTTCCAGATTTGCCTAAATCTATAGTAGCCAGATTGCCCCTGAATAGCAACAACGCAACACCTTTTGTGTCTTAACAGAAAATCAAGCTAAAAGCCACTGCTTTTATACATGTATAGTTAATAACAGAGAAAACCTGAAGACAGCTGAAGAAAAAGGGGGGGGGGAATGTTTAAAGACTCTTTCTTTACGAGCACAGCAGCAAACTGAGGCATGGATCATCCAAAGCAGAAAAGCCAGCAGCCTCAAGCAATGCCATAATAGAGATCAGAAACCAGCATTCAGCTCTCACAATACAGAATAAAAGCTACAAAGAGAGTCTTCTGCTGATGCTAAGTAACAGGGAGTGGTGACAATGGAGACCCAAAAGACAAATGGCTGTTGAAATGGCCTTTTTTTTTTCAAGTTACCACTGACTATTCTGTTTTAAAGTCCTCCACAAAGTGTGGTCTTCTCCAGTGACAGTATAGCTTACACATAAACTAAGAAAGTGTGTATGGCATGAGGAGCATCTGCTCAGTAAATAAAGCTCATCTAGCTAAATGGATCTATTAACAAAGCATTTTTAATGTAAGCTTGAAGTAGTCAAATCAATCCTAGATGGGAGATTGGTGCTGCAGGATGCTAAAAGCTCTCAGGTATGTCCTTGGGGACATCAATGGCCTTGCTGGATTAGATCTCTGTTCAGACAGCTTTGGGGGATCATTGAGATGAATGCCAACAAAACCCTTAAGAAACAGGGAAGCATTTTGTGCTAGTATGCATGGGCACATACTGTTAGATTAGCTCCTTAGTGCTTTGCACCTGACATTAAGATTTAATTACGGTGCAACCTGCAATTATCTCTTTTCCTGGCTGCTTTAAACCCTTGCTTTCTGGTTGCTGTAAATCCCTGCTTTGCCTTGCAGTTCTCCTTGGCTTCAGTTGCTCTATTATTAGTGATGGACTTACTCGTGCAGTAAATCAGCTCAGACAGAAGGACTTCAGTATTATTCTTATGCTTACCCTTTGCTTGACCACGGACTAGCAGAAGTCACATATGGCCAAGTACCCAGTAAAGCTTGTTACCAACAATTCAAGGTCAGGTGGCATCTGCAGGGCACTATTTACTCACATTTGTGCCATGATAAAATGTGTCCCAACAGAGACAAAAACAATTATATTTTTAGATATTGTAACATTATCCATTGTAAGATGCTGGAGCAAATACTAATTAAACCCTACTTTCTTGCCTGCATTACTACACACAATTGATATTTTAGAGTAGGGTACTTAGAATAGCTATTTTGCCTCTTCTTTAACTTGCATTACTCGTTACACTTTTTCCTGTACCCAGACAGAGCAATTCTGGAAGATTCTTTCTTCTGAAACAGTTACGTGATCATCTAGGTGTATAAATACGCAGACTTATTTATGCTTTTACAAACTGCAGTATAAAGCAGCATGTTAATAACCATAGGAGAGTGAAACAATTAAATGTCATTAACTTTTAGCTGGGCACAAAGGAAGTTACGCTCCATGTTACCTTTAATCTGTTTTTATGAAACAGAAATCTTCAGCTGTATTAGCATTCAATAGTTCAAAGGTAGGGAGGAAAAAAAAAGCCCTTGGAATTAATTTCCTTGATATAAATTTTAGAGCTGGCTGAACAGCATAAGAAAAATGCTAAATAAATTATGTATAAAACTGAGAATATGTGCAGAATAATGTATGACCTGGTCAAGACACTCTTATTTTTTGGGAAATCAAAAGTGATTCGAAAGAAAATTACCTCAGTATAATAGTACTAAAGAGAACTAGAGCAATGTGAGGTAAACTGAGCACAACTAGAACTTTTTCGTTACCCAGAAATTTGGTTGAAATCAGCACTATAACCTGGGATCAGTGTGTACATTTATAAAGGCACATACCATAGAGGACTCAAATGACCATCTGTCACTCCTGATGCCCAGCCACAGAGCTGGACTCTGAGCTAAGCTTGACCACACTGACACTCTGGTCCCTCATAGAATCATAGAATAGTTAGGGTTGGAAAGGACCTTAAGATCATCTAGTTCCAACCCCCCTGCCATGGGCAGGGACACCTCACACTAAACCATGTCACCCAAGGCTCTGTCTAACCTGGCCTTGAACACCACCAGGGATGGAGCATTCACAACCTCCCTGGGCAACCCATTCCAGTACCTCACCACCCTAACAGTGAAGAACTTCTTCCTTATATCCAATCTAAACTTCCTCTGTTTAAGTTTTAACCCATTATCCCTTGTCCTATCACTACAGTCCCTAATGAAGAGTCCCTCAGCAGATGCTATATTCTCTGTTACTCCTTCCCATGCCCCAAACATTGCACAGAAGCAGTCTTGCCCCCTGCTTGCACAGCGGCTTAGAGCATTTGGCCACTGTCCTGGATGCTTGCACTGTCCTTCGGGACCCAAGTGGGCATCACCAAGAAGCCACAGCCATGAGCCTAGAGGTGGCTGTGTGACTACCGGGGTCTTTCTGCCTTCCCCTCTGAAACCTGGATATCGGGACATTAACTAGAGTATTTACTATAAGCCATTTTTCTCCAGGAAAAGGGAATACACTTACGGCTGCTACCTCTAGGCCAGCAAGTAAATACCCTGTGCAGCATGATGACTGCTCTAGCAGCTTGGTAGGCAGAATATGTTCCCTTCCTGTTTGTAATCCACCTCCATTTCTTCTGCAAAGCTGGACAGTGGAGGAGGAATGTGAGCAGCTTGGATTTGGTCTGTTTTCTGAATGCAGCTGGGTTCCTTATGGGTTACACAGTCCTTCTTGGGTAGAGCTGGTAGCTGTGTCAGGGGGGCAGAAATCAGTTCAGCACTGCGGTGCTTGGCTGCCTGCAGGGTAATGGCCTGACCCAAGAGTCACTTATCTGGAAAGCAAGGAGCAGAAGGCAAAATTTTGTCACCATCTGCAACAGCTACTGTGGAAAGAAATTGCCTTGTAGGTGGCAACAAGGTTGTCTTCTGAAGCTTGAGCAAAACTAGCACATTCAGAAGATGAACACTGAGACTATTACAGCACTGTCTGGCAATCCCCAAGCAATGATCTCACCTATCTTGCATCATGACAACAAGCATCTATTGCCCTCACAGGGTCAGACACATGTTGCACTGAGGAGACTGGAGAACTGCAATCAATAACTGGCAGACTCCCCATTCCCTTCAGGGGTCTTCACAGCATTTAAAGACACAAGGGGTCCAGAGGCCACTGGGTGCCTATCTGAAATCCCCCAGGCCAGGGTCTGCCCCTGAGGTTACCAGTCACTGGCTCAGTTCCCCAAAACCTGTCCTTCAACCTGGCAGAGAAGCTGAGAGCTCTAAATGTCAGCTGGTTTTCTCCACCAGGACTTCCCTGATGGGGTGTCCCTCATGTTTGACTGAAGAGCTGACACAGCCAGATCGTGGGCTCTGCAGATGGAAGTTAAATATCATCTCACAGCGGTGATAGCTTTTTTCAGGCAAAGACTGCTTGCTGAGAGGAGAGCTGAGCAAGGTAAGAGCGCACACACATTTGCAGACCTGCTGACATACTCTTAAATAAGATAAACACAAGGTGAAGCTTCTTTGCCATGTTTGTCATATGGTCTCATGCCTTCCAGTTTCTTCTGCTGATTTCCCCGGGGTAATTGCAGAGCATTCTTTTCTTCACCCATTCCATTGTACCCATGGAAACACAGCTACCACCTCATCAAGCATCCCCAGAGCAAGGCATCCTGCAAGGCTGTGGGCCACGACAAAAGCTGGTGACAGACCCTTGTGACAAAGCGCAGTGCTGAAATGGTGATGGTAGTTGTTTGCACAGATGCTCTTGTGCCTGGCATGTTCCTCCACCATTTGCTGCTGGAGGAGTGCAACAGGTTGGAGTTGGCCTCTCTGGCTTCTCACATTGATACATGTGTTAGGTTCATTATCATATTTGCAGTGCTTTTCCAGGATAACCGAGATGTGAATGTTTGAGCTGTGTCAACAGTACTCACTGTTAGAACTCTGAGGAAATTAAGGCTCTGAAACAATTGCAAATGAAAAGCCTTCTTTTTTTTTTTCTTTTTTTTTCTTTTAATTAGTAATTCAACCAACCATTTAATAGAGAGCAAAACAAACACACAGAGGTGAAGGCAAGGTATGTAAACTAGATTTCTGCTTGGCTGGATATGCTTTCTTAGGGTGCAATTGGTAACACTTGTATGTGTTAATAAAACAGTACCTACCCAAAATACACGGGAAAAGCTGGGGCAAAATGCCTCTGCTGGCTTTTTCAAAGATGTTTCTGATACTCCTATTTACTTCCATTTATTCCTCAAAGGTCAGCTTTGATCCAAATAAGAACTGAGGATTTCTACATTAGTTTGAGAGTATTAAGAATACATTTTCCAGTGACTATTTCCACTCCTATTATGGAGGTCCAAGATCTTAATTTAAAGCCATTAAATCTTCAAGAATCATTAGACTGTTTTTGGCTAGATGAAGTCCATGCCAGTAGGGTTTCTCAGCTGCACTTATTTACAAAAAAAATAAGTAAACTTTTACAGAAAACATCCAATGCTGAAAGATGCTTTAATATATGCATATCCCTGAGCAATATTCTACATTACATTTTAGTCTACACATATCACCCCAGAGTTCTCCTTACTTTAGGAGTCCTTTCAAATCCATATATCCCTTCCTTTGCAATTAATTTTTGTTCCCCCCTTCCCCCCTTTAAACTAACCCAGTAGGAAGTTTTCTTGCTGAATATTTTGCATAGTGCTGAGGTTTAATCTGCTTCAGCTCCTCTACAATGGATTTTGTGAGGGTTTTTTCCAGTTTTGCTCATCAAGCAAGCTGATGGTTAGAGGAGATATCTTGGGCACTAGCTGTAAGTGGAGGGAGAGATGTGGCACATCCCTGGTGCTTTACATCTTTAGTGTCAACCGGGTGCTAATGTCACCTGCTGCCAGGTCCCAGCATCCCCAAGCATTCCTGGCTATGCTGGGGAAATCCTGCATTTCACTTCCTTCTCCAGCAGCAGCCCAACATGCCATAGCACAGAGATCTCCCTGATGTGGGTAATGGCATCCGTGCCTGCATCCTGCTAGTTGTGGAGGCTCCAAGCAGCTTCACTACATCCTTTGCCAGGTTCAGAACCTCCCATGCTCGAGGCTGACCTGCCAGGTATTGTAGCTCAGACACCACTTGATTTAACTGCAGCCATTCCTACAGCCTCAGGCAGGGGCTTACTTCCCTTCAGTTTGCCTCCCTCCCTCCCAGCCCTCAGGAGTGGGGAAGACTCCTCTATATGCTGTCAGAAATGACATGTAGGAGGGTGAAATTCAGAGACAGTTGGCAGAGAATCAGCACTCAGGCTACTCTGGTGAAATGCACATTTTAAAGCAACCAGGAAAAAAAAGAGGATAAAGTACACTGCTTTATACTGCTGCGTGCATTTGGGCAGAGGTCTGTAATAGGCCCAGTGTATCAGGATCATTCCAGTTCACCAAGTGAGAAAGCAAAGCATCTCCCTTCCAAATTCATCATGATCTCCAGGAAGGAAAGATTATAAATGCTGGACATACACTGGGAATGAAAGCATAAATCTACCTCAGAGAGCACACTATTCAAACAGAGCATTAGTCACAGCCCTATGCTCTTTAATAGCCCCACTGCTGCTATTTATAACACCACAAGCGTCCTTGGAGCTACAGAAAGTCCAAACACCACTGGGACGAGTATTTTCCCACCCGTGAGAACAGAGAACCTGTTTGTATGATGGTGGTGACTCAGCAGCGGCTGGGGCTCCTCCATCCTCTGTTTGCAGAGCAGTGGTGGGAGAGAAACCTTGTGTGTGCGAAGCTGCCACCTTGCAGAGTCAAACTTGCCACGCTTAGACTTGCAGAGAGGTTTTAGGCTGAGCACTAGAAAGTAACCCAGGTTTGTCAGGGGGTTTCAACTTAAAAAAACAGTAGTGGAAGTGCTTGTGAATAGAAGCATGTCCAGAAAACTATGTCTGCTCTTTGATGTTCAGTCATCTGCTGTCTACTTGTGACAGGAGCTGTTAGAGGATCTGCCCCCTTCTCCAAGAGGAATCCTGGCTCCCTTAGGCCTGAAGTTGCCTGTCCTTGAATTTTCCCAAACAAAATCCTATCCTGTGGCTTTGCCAAGATTTTTGTTTGGCCATTTTGAATTTACCATTTCACTTGCTCTAGTCAAGGGCTTTATATGCAAACTCTGACGCAAGTCTCAGCCTTTTTGTACCAACAGTAACACACTCAATGATGGAAGTATGTAATAAGCAAATGTTCTTCTCTGGGTGTGTATAGCAATGCACAAAATTTAGTTTTTCTAAGAAAGTCTTCTAATTCTGTTCCTCTCGGACAACAACTCTGAACTCTATTTTCTAACATGTCTAAGATAACTAATGCTTCAAAACAACAAGGTTTATCTGTCTGAGCTCTGCAACTGAGATCTCTTGGAAAGTTTCAGCTGTTGCAGAACACAGAGTTAATGCTGTTGTACAACTATGCCTATGTGACTGGGCTTTTTTAAATGTATTTATTTCTGGAGCAGAAAGTCGGGATTTTGTTTTATACATGGAGATTTTGTTTTAAATAGGGATTGTATCTAAGGGGAAATGAAATTCCTGCTCCTTAATGTCAAATGAAAAATGGATTTTTGCAAATCTTTACTCCTTGAGAGCACCTTGATGGAACAGAATCTCATCTTTACATTTCAGAGTAAATATGTGGACATACCTGTCTACCAGGGATAGTGATTTAGCAATCTAATCACCAACTGCAGAAACCACAGCCTCCAACTCTTGCCCCTGGGGGCCCAATCCAGGAAAGAGAAAAACACAAATGTCACATTTCCCTGCTATTAAAGCTCCGGGGCACCCAGAAGTCTATTCAGCCCAGAAAGAAGCAATCAGCTTTTTCTGCATCTCCTACAATATCTCCTCCCAAGCCTATACAGACAGCCACCAGACTCTACAGGTGACTAAGACACTATGAGGCCATTCTTCTGCATTTTAGAATAAAGTTAAGAGGTCTCACAACAGTGCCCATGGTAGCAGGCCCCACAGCAATCCATAGTAAAAGGTAACACGTGTCCAGGAACACCAGTGCCTAAATAAAGAGAGGAAAAGAGAAGCTCAGCTTGATAAGAAAATGTGCCCAGGATGACCCAGCCCAGCAGCCAAAGAGTGACCAGATCAGCCATGGATGGGGCAGGGACAAGGTAAAGAGAAGCTATGTTTTCTGTGGCTTTCTTTGGCATGGCTTCTTTCTCCTACACTTTATACAGGCATGTACCTACTTCTCTGGTCTTGACCTAAGCTTATCATCCTCAACACAGAGGACAGCTGCTCTCCCTGACAGAAAGGGGCATCCAGCCGGCCCACTTCAAGTTCCCATCCTGACTTAGGCAGACAGGGGATTTTAACATGGGCCTTTCCCAGTGATGCCCTAACCACAGGGCTGCTGGCTATTCTGCCTCAAGGTTCAACATTTCCAGCTGGCACTGTTCCACTCTGCAAATAATTAAGCTGGAATAAATCTGGTTTGGTCACTCTCATGAAGCGTAATGTAGTATAGACGTAGAAAAGGGGTTTCACAGAGTTGTCTGTGATCCCCATCATGTTATGCTTCAAGAAGAAGTTGTGAATTTCCTCCACACTGAAAGAAGGAACTAAAGGGGAGATCCCAAACCCTGGGTAACCCGTCTTGGTTCAACCGCAGAATGAACAGAAGCAAGCACAATTAAAGGAGGAAATGACATGGCCAGTCTAATGTTGCATCACTGGAGTTGGCTTGGAAACCTCATAAGCCAGGTCTGCCTGCCTGTGGATGGGAAGAAAGAAAGAAAATGTTTGCTGCTGCTGCTTAACTGCATCTCAGCAAGGTTCCTGAAAAATTCCTCGCATGCTCCAAACCTGCGCATCTATTGTCATACATTACGTTGCTTGGAGAGAACTCTTAGATGTTCAAGATCCAAGCAAATCTCTCAGGGTTGCAGAGCAAATCAAAGACTATAGGGATGGCTCTGGCAAGGGGAAATGAAGATATTTGAAAGCTACTCCCTCACACACCCCAATTTAACATAATCTGACTTCTTTCAGATCTGTGTCATGTGGTTGATTTCAAGCTCCCAGGGAAACTTTTCCTGTGGTTGGGACATTCACTCTGTCTCTCATGTGGGTGTTCCAATAGGTAACAACATATGTGATTATGTTGCATACATTGCTTGAACTGGGGTGCACATCTTGTCTTCTTTTATGGGGCTCCAGTTTTCATATGACTGATGGAATAATGTGTCAGACTTTCTCCCCTCTGAAAAATGTGAAAATGACCAAAGGTTTCAGACACTGAGACATCCAAACAAGGCAGCCAACATGACTGCGTACGACTTGCTTCCTTAGAAAAAACATACTAGAAAACAACATTCATGTAGCTGTTTCCTTCTGTACTCTTAGTTCTCTAATCCTTGTTAACTAGTTTGCTGGTAGGACTGGAAAACCTTTTGTTCGCGGAAGCCACACAGTCTGTATTGGTGAGGTCCTAGGCATTAGAGCCTCTGCCTCAATTTACAGGTTCCCTGTGTTCTACAGGTGAGGAAATCAATCCTTCCTTTAGCAAAACCTTCCTCTACCTACTTTTTTTTGATGAACGTAAGTAATGAAAATTCTATTGACTATTTTCACAGCACAGTTGAAAGCCAGATACAAATGTAAGCAAAACCGGGCAGCCTTCTCTTCAAAATACTCTCTTCTCCAGAAAAAAGGCAAGAAAAATGTTGGTTGGAAGTGTTAGTCAGCATGTATAGCTGGGATGAGCAAAAGCACCTCACTTACAGACAGACACTTATGAAAAAGAGGAAGAGGGTCCATGTTCCATACCTACCATGTAACACCCAGAGAAAGCAGACCTACTTCCTCAGAAGAACCTCAAACAATTGTGGGCTGCCACAGATGCACTTGGGAGAGTGGGAGTATGTTGAGTTTTCAGGGTACCAGCAATATAGTGCTATAGGGTCCAGCATAGCTCATTCTGGTAGCTAATGCCAGCCTCCCTCCCTGCAGGCTGGGAGTACAGATATCTGGGAGGAGGAAGAAGAGGAGGAGGAAGGTGGTGTCAGCGACATGATTCACACCTTGCGAAGCAGCAGCCACAGCAGCTGAGAAGACTCCCATGCCATGAAACTGGATTGCAGATAACTGAGAGGTTTCTCCCATGTACTGTGAGTCTATAAAACTGCATGTGGGTGGGTTATCTGCCTTGGAGTATGCCTTTTCCCTTGACTGAACCTGGGCCAATAGCCTACCATTTCCACCAGGACCCAGCTTTGCCTTAAGAAGCAACATGTGGCTTGAAAAGTGCCTTTGTCATCCTGTATGTAAATAACAGACACAGTGCAAGCTGCACCAAGTTTAGCAAAGACAATCATAGCTCCTATAGATTTATTGTTGACTGTGTACACATTAACATGTAAATACATTTTTAAAAGCCTGAATGCAGTACATATTTTCTCAGTCTGTGTTCTTAAATTGATAAAATACATCTGCTCTGAAGAGCTATTACAGCTTATCACAGAAACTTGGATCTAATTTACTGCCAGCAAAAAGCTTTCTTAAAGTCTCTCTCTCTTTTTCAGATACTGTACCATAAAACATGATAATTCACATTAAGAATGCATTTAAACACTGCTGAAAAGACAACTTGTCCTGAATAAAAGGCATTCAGGGTGATGGCTAGTATAAAACATAGCCAAGATTGTAAATACAGACTTCAGTGATTTGGAGTGCTTCAAATCTTGCCTGATGAGCCTTATATAGCCAAAGTGGCCTAGAGCCTGCTGAAAACCATTGCTCATTAAATCAGCTCCCTTATGAGTCCTTAAAACCACCCACAAGAAGTTTGAGAAATCCAGACCCATTGCTTTCCCCCCACAACAGTCTCTTCACACTCCTTTGAGGGTTTGGTAGTGTACCAACCAGAGACAGGCAGAATTTGTTGTTCCTCAGAGGTTATAAAATAAAATCAAAACAAATTAAAAAATCAAATAAATCCAAATCAAATCAAATTAGAGCAGGGGAGCAAGTACCAAATACATACTAGTAGACTGTGGCCATGAGCTGAGGATTGGTGCACTGATGGACCATCTGAGCCATCTTCTGCCACAGACAAAAGCAGATAACTCCATGTCTTAAGGAAAGGTTAAGGGGAAGAGCTTATGAAAGGAGCTTGAAAGGGGCAGTAAGGTCTGCATGAAGCAGTCTTGCTTGCCCCTAGACCAGTCTTGCCTGGCCCTGCAAGAAGTCCCTGCCCACAGGAGAGTGCTGCCACAGCCCAGCTGTACTCCACAGTGCTCATCCATGCACAGGGCTCATCATCCTTCCCAGATGTCTTCCTCACACAGTGTCCTCTCCAGCCCTTGCCTTTTTGTCTTCCTTCCCCCTCTGGATGGTGAGGTCAGCATAGAGCGGTGATGAGGAAAAGTGGTGTGAAAATACTCCTGGTATTCTCAAACAGCACATGATTCCCTAAGCAAACTGTGTCTAGGCAGCTGGCTGCAGAGCCATGCTTCCTGGGGAGCAGCTCCTTTTGCTCCTGCACCAAGGACCTTCTTCAGGACTAGCACCTTTCTGCAATGGCTCTAATGGATTTGGTCTGAGAGGGTTACAGTTACCTACTGGTGCTTGGTCACTTGTCCAGTTCTTCTCCTCAGGTCCAACCCCAGTGCTCATGTCACTAGCTTTAAGGCAGATCCCGGTGCCATGGGGTAGCAGCTCCCTTTTCCCAAAGAAAGAGGTTGAGAGAGAACAATACACTGTCCCCTCCTTACCCTGTTGCAGCAGGGACAGACACAGCCTTTCTGACAATTTTAGGGGTTTCCAGACACCTGGCAACTTTCTGCAGCTCCATCTTAGACACTGGTTCCTGTTTGCATACAGAAATTAACCACTTGCTCCAGGAAACAAGCAGAGCTGAAGTCCTGCCCTTTTATCACTACCAGATCCCTCTTCCTCAGAAACACTCCCTAGCTGAAGGCCCAGTGGGTATTGGGGCAGGGTGATCCTATGTGCATGCAACCACTGGGACTGGGAGTGCTTTTCAGTATCTCCTTAGCCACCAGGTGAGGCCAGGCAGTCGCCTCCTTACTCCAAAACCAACTTTCAGAGCATTCAACCCACCCATCTGCTCAGAGAAGCAACCACCTTGCTATGACTGCTTAAGACATGGTAGAACAGGAGTATTGGGCTTGCTCAGTTTAAATTCATTTCTGCTTCTGTGTAGCCCCGTTAAGTGATCCCTAGCAGCTGCTGTTCAACCACACATCCATGTTTCCTTGTTAACAAACTGGAAACACTGTGCTGCTCTGACACCCCTGATCAGTGTCGCTGCAGATGCACTTTTGCGCAAGGCTGTTCTGCTAACATCACTGCAATTCTGAGCATCGCCAGCAAAGCAGGGCTGCACACAAGCAGAGAGGCTGCAGGAGACAATGGAATATTTCAGGCTAGAGATGCAATGCCATAGATGAGTAGAAAGAAGGAAAAGAAAGAAACACATAGGTAACTCTGCTCCTCCCAAAGTATCAAGTTCTCTGGCAGATTTTCAAGCTTTAAAATGATAAATGCCCTTGCATTATTGCTTGAACCACTCTGCCAAATTCTCTTCCTCCCTCTGAGCAGAACTCAGACTTTCCTGGAGACCTCTCTGCAGCCATGGATAAATCCTGTATTTTTTTGGCAATGTTTAAGTGTTACTGTGATCTCTTTGCATGCACTCAGGTGTCCGTGCAAAAGCAGCACCAAAACCTACCCAAAGAATTCAGTGCCAGGCACCTAGCAAAAGCTGGGGACATACATGTTAAATGCTTTGAAAATACCACTGTAGAGCATGCTTCTCAAGCCACTGACTCCAGCTAATTTGCCTGCCTTTAGAAAAGGGCCCATTCAGGCCAGCATCCACAGATGAATGTTGTTGTGCAGGAATACAGTATTGTTGACTGTAAAGAAAAGAAGAAGCAAAAAAAAAGTCAGATTTCGTTGCTTCTTCAGGCATTACAGTTGCTTAACTGAAAGACTTCAAATTTTCCTGTAGTCATTTTCTTTTTTTCTGTTATGCTTCCAAATAACAGGCATTCATTTATGAAACTCAAGAAAGAGGAAGATGTTGAAAAGCTATTGATCTGCCAGGTGGAAAACTACAGTTTCCAGCACTTTTTTTTCCAGCTTGGAAAACATCACATCATTGCATTATTAAAATACTAAAATCATCATAAAATTGTTTTATAACAGGAACAATCACAAAGACAATTCATTCTTTGAATTTCGTTTTCAAGCCTGCACATCTATTGTATGCCATGCCTGTATGTATAGCCAGTTGTGAATAAAGTTCTGGGACTTGTTCGCAGTGCAGATTATAACCAGAGAAGAAAATCCTGCTAGCAATGCTGATATTCATCCCTATGAAAAAAGCATCTCTAAAATAACTGCTCATGTGCCACAGAAGATGCCAAATTATAGTACCTCCCTTTCCATTAGTCACTCCACAGCATTGTTCCCTGTTGCCACGTCTCATGCTTCCCCAGCAAGAAAGCAAAGATGCACCCAACTCCCTGCTACCTTTAAGAGACAGATTAAAAGCATTTTCTTTTATATTTTCTTTTCTTGTGGGGGTTAAGGAGGAAGTGGGTCATGAACAGAGTTACAGAAGAGTTTGGGATGTTGCAATTCTAGAGTTTTACAAAAACACTTCTTTGTAGAATAGCAAGAAACAAGAATGCTCAGCTTTTCATCATGCTTCAGGTATTTTCTCCAACTAGTTCCCAGCTTATTGTGTCAACTCTCTCCAAAATAAAGTGCCTGCCCTGCACTGTTTAGCAAAGCCTACTTTCATGTCTCTTGGGCCTGTGGCATTTTGTTCAGCAGCAAACAGAAGCCGCCAATACCAGCAGGTACCCATTGATTGCCTACTTCAGCTATTGCTCTTGTCAGATATAATGGGGCCTGACATCACATCTTTCTCTGTACTTAATGAGCACTGTATTGCAAGGGTCAGAGAAACCCTAGACAGACAGTACCCGATGTTGAAAAAGAGCTTTTAAAAAAGTCAAAATCCTGTTCTTCCTGTAGTTGCTCCAGAGTGGGTGAAGTTGCAGAGAAAGGACAGCTTCAAAGGCACAAAGTGGATTCTGGCATGTTTTCCCCTTTTGTGTTCCAAGCTTTGGGTTGGAAAAGGCTGCACTGAGGGTGGGGTTTTTATATTCGTTCGGTTTTGCTGCTAGACATGTATTTAATATTTTTCCCCAATATTCCTGTTATGAGAAGTTGCAGCCAAAGTTAGGGAAACATTTATCAATAAAGAAGGCACATACACAATTACTACAGCATGGTCTAAAACAAAGGGAGTTCACTTTTCATTACCCTGAGGCATTGAAAAGGCTCTGCCATTCTTCACTTATTCTCTCTCGCACCAATATTCAGCTATTGGAAACTGGCCCCCACCATTTCCTAATGAAGACACAGTCTCCTTGCAAGTTTTTAGTGAAAATACTGGAGGTGGACATCAGTGTGGTTGAGGTGGGAAGGGACCTGTGGTGATTATCTGGCTAAACCCCCTTGTTCAAGTAGGGTCACCCAGAGGTAGTTGCGCCAGGAGCATTTCAAGAAGACTTTCAAGTATCTCTATAGAGTTTGTGCACATAAAACATTTGTTTTCCTCATGTAAATGTGCAGAGTGCTTTATTTTACCCCAAACATCCTTCCACAAGAAACAAATCACACAAATGATAAATAGGTCCCAGTGCAATGAAAGCAAGTCTTCAGATACAGCATGGCTGGGGCGTGCATTAGTTTCTCCCATGACACCAATCAATCCTTCCACCGCTTACATGAGAAACAAATAATCCTGATTTCTCTTCCCTCTGACCTTTGTCTTTTTGCCCTTTCACACACCCAAACTTTGCCTGTGGTACCAGGCCTTCCAAGAGGATTACAGAGACAGAGGGATCCTTTTTTCTGTGAGACACCCAAGAAATGCACAGCCAACTTTCTAATCATCTTATGCCATCACAAGGGACAGCAGGGGTGACAAACCAGCCTGGAAATTTTATGTGGGTCAGATGGGTGGCTCTGTGGGCAAAGCAATGACTAAGCAAGTTTCAGTTCAGCTAGCTTGCTGCTCTTCCCCTGGGGAAAAACAACTCCTGTGTGAATAAAGAAGTGGTTAAATGTGAGGTTACATGACCAGATCTCTCACCAGTCTTCAATATTTGGGGATTTGCTGGCCACTGATGCATTCATTGCTTAATTTTGCTAACATATGATAGTACATTCTGCATATTATTGTCATCCAGGCAACTACCCTGTGGCTGTTTTTTGGGGGGGTTGTGGGGTCTTTAGGCTTTGCTGACCTGTGGTGATAACCAGCTTTGTAGACAAATGTCATTTATGTGAGGGACCTTCTTCACTGTATGCATAACAGTGTACTTTTTGGAAGCTAGCCCTGATTTCCCCGGAACTTTCTCATTTTCCTATTAGGTGCAATAATATCCCTCCTCCAGCACTGACTGAAATAATTAGGAGTCATATCTCTGGGCTTTAAGAGGCTGAGAATGAAGCCTCCAATTTGCTGTGTGAGACTTTTTGTAATAGCATACCACAATGAGCTGCCCCTGCAGCGAGAGACTTATTCAAGAAGGTGGTTGGGGCAGCAGGAGGTTGAAACTGCAAGTTTCTCTGGCAGAACTGAAGCTTCATGCCCCTACCTCTAGCAGGGAGATCTAGTACCATGGCAATGCAGTGCCTGCACTTTTAAACAGGGCTTAACAGCTGGGTTTGTTTATCCCAACTGTTACCATACTTGATTCTTCATTAGAAAGATGGTGTGACTATAGCAGCCCAAATAAATGGGCTAATAGTACTTCTTGATAGCTGAAAAATCCTATTAATGATAAAAAGAAAAATAACCATGATCCATTTAGCTTGTCAGCTTACACTTTTCTCTGTTTTGTATCTCAGATTGGTTAATCAACTCAGTTTTATTTTTATTTATAGTTAACTTTTACTGGTGGATTCAATTGCAAAGGCTGAAGCAGGGAGGAGACACAGCCCTGTATGAAAACCAGCTGTTGACATTGCATTTTTTTTTAATGAGACATTTCTGCATTGCTTTGCCTATCATTGCCTAATTTGTGGCCAATCACAAACACATTCCTACAGATGCAGATGATGACAGTGTCAGAAGACTCTCATTGTTCTGGGGGTCACAGGAAGTCAATAGCAATGGAAGGGCTTGGGATCCCCTGCAAAGAGATTTCTAGTGGTTTTAGAATTTGTACTCAACAAAAATCTAGGGTGAAATTAAATTAGACAAAACTACTTGAAATTAATGTTTTGGCAAAGATATTGTGTATGTTATCATTCCCACCATATACATTTGATTGCTCTGTCAGGTTGTTTTCAGGATTTTTCCACAAACACATATTGTGCCAAAATGTGAAGTTCTCAATTAGCCGTGCAGTCTATTGTGTGAGCAGCCCAAGTCCAAAACACAGCATTACTCGTGTAGGTAACCCTGTAAAATGCATTAGATTAATGCATTAGAATAAATTCACATGTTTCAAATTAGCTTATATCAGAGATGGGTATTGACTGTGATATGCTGGTGCTGCACACAAAATATTCCTCCTGTATGATGCTATCCAGCCAAGGGGCATGAGCAAACACAAGACAATAGCCATAAGCATACAGTAATCAAGAAGGGAATTACAGCAAGGGGCAGGTGCAGAATTTGCCTGCCTCTACTGGAACAAACACTATGTACAAGCAAATCTCAGGGGTGCTAAAAGGCTTTGCTCCAAGGAAAGGCTAGGACATCCCAGGAAAGGGCACCAGTCAGCCAGACTCACCTGGAACACAGGTTGCCCCATCTGCACAATGCAGTGAGAACATCTCAGATACACTTTAAAGAAGTGGTCCTTTAACCCAACCAAGTTTGTGTGCAGCACCATACTGTTTGGATCTTTTTCCTGAGGGCATACATAATGCTTTCATGTTCACACTTGCTTCGTCATCCACTGTGGAGCTGATTTGGTTTCTCATGCTGATGAAGTCTTGCATTTCACCAGTTCTCATCTACCAACTCACTTGGATTTCTTTAATCAGGCCATTGTTTCTCTCCAATTCAGTGAGCCAGTTTCTAATTCCTAGTTCCATTTGGTTTACCATCAGTATTATACAGTTAAGGCTGTTTGCTTTATGCCTGTAAGTTCAAGATGCCAATGGCATTTTTACTAGCTCTGCCTACCTCACTAGGCTGCAGTCAGCACCAAAGCAAGGAGATGTAAGATGAGCAGACCAAATAGGCTGCAGCTACAGAGCTCATAAGAAGCTCTGCAACATAGCAGCAGATACCAGGTTCTAATGCCATAACTTTGAAGGGAGATGGCTCCCCCACAAACCATACCCTGTAAAAAGTCAGCTGTATGACAATGGATATTGCTGAAAAACTAAAACCTGTAGATCTTGGAATTAAACTCACAAATGAATAAACTATTAATAGGAAATCATACCATGTATTCCTTCACACCCATGTCTTCCTCTGTTTGACGTCTGCCCACCAGCATGTCCCAACTTTTAGACGTATGTGTTGCCTGACATTATTCATCAAATAGCTTAAACTACATGACAAAAATTATGCAGCTAATTTGTAAGCAGACTCCACAAGCATTTAATATTCAAAATTCAAGCTGTGGTGATTAGTCTTGATTGAACACATGAATCAGACAGTGTCTTTCTGTATTTGAATGATTAACTCCATTTTTTTTAGAGGAAAAAACCACTTATGATGAACTCAGAAGCTGCGTTCTTTGGGACAACTCTGATATTTGCTTGGAGTCCATTCCTCTTTTCTCCCACCACTCACCCCCCAGTTCCACAGCACTCTCACCAGTAAACCCATTGGCAGGAAGTAGGCAGAAAATGTGGATATATTGCAACAGATTCTTGTAGAAATTTGGAATTTACTTTTACAAAAGTTTTCTGCAATACTTCCTCTGATACCCGATTTTTCAAGCAAATAATGAATTGATTCTGATGAGCAGTGGGCATCTTGCTGACACCAACTCAGAAGTGCTTTAGAATTATTTTCTTTCTCCTGCTCTCTCTTCCTTGCCTAGATCAATGGATGTGAAAGACCACAGAATGGATGTCTTTCACTTAACTATTTTTCAGAGGAAAATCTTGAAAGTTTGCTTTCTCTGTC
Source organism: Melopsittacus undulatus (assembly GCF_012275295.1). Classification (NCBI taxonomy): domain Eukaryota; kingdom Metazoa; phylum Chordata; class Aves; order Psittaciformes; family Psittaculidae; genus Melopsittacus; species Melopsittacus undulatus. Next base: position 89,567,514 of record NC_047527.1, on the reverse strand, counting down.
TTACGATGAAAATCCATTTTGAACTTCACTGTCACGTCAGCATCAGCAATAAGATCAAAATGAAGGGTTTCTTACTTTCCCCCTTAGTGTATACCTGGAAGAATATCAGAGACCATCTGATTATCATGCCACGTTTCCTCTGGTGGCAAATGTTCTCTTCATCCTTGGACACTGTTGTCCTTTACTAGTACAGTGGAAGAATGCTTTAGAACGAAAGACTCAGCTACTAGAACATCAGTATGAATATCCTACCACCAGCCTCATTTGTAATCAACTGTAAAATACACTAGTGTGGGAGACTACTGAAGCAGTATGCATCCGGTAAAGGTAAACCACCTTTGAAAGAGCACAAGGTTCCCTCAGAAAACAGCCTTTTAGCAAAATCAGAGAAGCACAAATTCATGTCAAGATGTCAAGTTTCACAGACATCATGTTTTGGAAATAACATCAAAAAGTAACTGCTGACAATACCAAAAAGGAATCTGATAGCAGTGTTTACAGTTTCAGCGTGCTAAAATTAAGTTGTTTAACTTAATTTCAAAACCATCTTTGTTTCACTTTTCAGTCAGTCAAGTAAAATCAGTCAACAGATACAAACCCTCAGGATAATATACAGATACAAACCCTCAGATATATACCCTCAGGAAAGAATGGGATGGAAATGCATGCTTCAGTTGCTCTGAAGCATGCTGGGAGGAGGTTTTGGGGGTCATTTTTTTATTGTAATTATTTTGGTCAAGAATAGTGCAATTTGGGGGTATCATTTGAATCACAAGGAAATCACACTTAAAAAAAGAACCCAAAACCCAGAAGTGATGATGAAATGATGGTGAAAGAGCACCTCTATCCTGCCCCTAGCTCCTGGTGCGACAGCGAGGGGATGGTTGTTCAGGCACTGCACATGTTCCAGCTCTTTCCTTTGCCTGGCAGGGACGGTCTAAGGATCTTCTGGGTTTTGCAGCTTAGGAGGAAGGAGACAGAGCAACTTCAGGTTTCCCCAATAGGAACTTCAAGAGGGCAGACAGGGTAGCAGGAAAGTTGATGGATATGTGGGAGAGGGAAGGGCAAAACAGTGTCTGCTTCTGGGGATAGGGGGAAGGTGTTGTACTGATGTTTCTGCAAGAGGGAATTCCCCAGAAGCTATTTATTGCCATTTCTAACTGAAAAAACAGGACTTGGGGAAATTCAGTAGATGGATAAATGGCACTGAGAAATTCCCAACTCCTTATCTCCAATTTCTGCTTCAGATGAGGCAACTGAGGCCTGCTTCTGCTCTTCAAAGCAGCTGTGTCTCATGTACATACACTTTCTATGCATCTTATAGAAATAGTAAGTCTAGATTTGTTTCCAGAGAAGACCAAGGCAAGGTTGGACAAGGTGCAAGGTAGCAGAGCTGTGCCTCTTTATGCTGCAGGGTATTTTTAGCAGCTCCAAGGGGGAAATCCCAATTTCAAAGTGAGCCTTGTCCACAAACAGGAGCTGTCTTACGATAAGAAACCCATCTCACAGGCTCTTGTAGAGAAGGAAAGGTCACACCACTCCGCAGGAAAGAGAGATGCCTCCAAACCTAGGATGGTGGGAGGAGAAGAGGGGGGTCTGCTCCATCATGAGGCTTCCTAACAAACACTGCACTCATGGAGTGTGCCTGCAGGCACACAGGCTGTGGTATGCTATGGAGTCACTGGTACAGTGTGCTGAGCAGTCCCACTCCAGCCTTTTCCCAGCCCCACAGAAACATCTCAACACGCTCTATTCATGAGAACCCTCCCTTACTTGGGAATACACAGGCATGATGAGGAAAACCCACTCAGGATGAACAGGCATGGATGGGACCCTGTGCTGCCACCATCGTCCTGCATTAGGGGATGGTACCCAGCAGTGCTGCTGCAACACCCTTTTCAGATGCTAAATCCCAATAAGGCAACTTCTCACCTCCCTCAGAAGGATGGAGATGGGGAGCTCTTTTCCACACTAAAGCCAGACCCTTTTCTCCTAGGACAGGGTCATTTCATAAAGCGAGTGACCAGATGGCAAAGCTCAAGTGCTGCACTAGCCTGTTTTGGGGGAAAAAAACCAACAACCCAAGTCAAAACTGGCAGAGCAGAAGGAGAACCACGTGAGTACATGCACCCACTCACCAAAACACAGCTGGCTGAAGCTATTTTTAGACCCACTTTGACAGGGTCTCTTTAAATTTCACTGGCTTTTGTCAGTTTGCATCACAGAGCTAACGTTGTTTAAACAGAGCACATTATTTTTGGCCCGTGAATCACAGGACTCACTCGGCAGCCTTTTCATGCAAACTATCGAGAGGCCTCTGTTTTCTCTGCACCGGATTATGGCAAAAAAACCTTAATCACCAGGTACAGCGATTGGCTTCAAAGATTTGCAAATTAGGAGTAAGCTATCAAATAGCTTCCTAGGGGCTGCAAACCATACAAATCCCATTGCCATTAATGAGGGCTTATGCTGCTAAATAATAGTATCTTTTCTATGCATGTATGTGTATATACACACACACAGAGCATATAGAGCCTTTCAGTTGAAGGCTGATGGAGTGTCTGGCTGGTTTACCCATGTAGAGGAGCCACATGGGATTTTCCCAGCATAGCATCCTTGCTAAACCTAACCACCAGGCAAGCAGGGAGGTCTCCCCGGGACCCCTCACAGGGACCATCCTCTGGGAGCCAGCACCCTGGGAGCAGCATTGGTAATTGCTCAGCTGTGGTTCTGAGGGAGATGCTGGCAGAGGAGCTGTGGGAGTGTTCCGAGGGAGGGTGAAGCAGCAGGGGACTTTAAGTGTTGCAGGAGAAAAAACAAGGGAGAAAAAAATCCCCCCAAAACGGGAAGGGAAGGCAGTTTGTTTTTCAGCTGTGTTCCCAGAGACCTCTGTAAATACGTATGCCTTGTGCTTAACCGCTGTCAGTGGTGACAGGGATCTTCCTGGCTCCTCTGTGGCGGAAGAGGAGGAACATCCCCATCCCCAAGCTCAGCGCCTACGTAGGAGCGTGGTTCCCCCAGCCAGGCTGGGCCACAGGCAGCCCTCTTCCTGCCCTGGAGCATCACCAGTGCCCTGAGTCACAAGCCTGGGTGCCTCTGCCAGCAGACCATAGCCTGCGTAACCCTTGGGGAAAGCAAAATAAAAACAAGCCACATGCTCCCCCTGCTCCATCCCACAGGATGGATTTACGAGATTATTTGCAGCTGTCGCACAGGATTGTCAGCCTTTGGAAGCATCGTCCCCTTCACAGCGCCAAGGGGAGGGGAGGGCAAGGGGAAAAGCAAAGCCCCAGGGAAGTCACAGCTCTGGGAAACCCAGTCCTGCTGCTGAACCATTCCGAGTTGTTACTGGCTTTCCTCAACTTGTGCACATTCAAACCCACTATTTTAGAACTGCAGGAATATCCAAATCATGACATATGTGTGAAAATGAAAGGAATGCAAATGTTTGGATTTTTTCACTTGGATCTGGAGATTCTCTTCTGCTCTAAATAAAAGAAGAGAGAAGGAAAAGTGAAAAAGCACATAGCTTGCATTTCCCAGGTTGAAATAAAACAATGTGCTTGCTCTTTTGCACCAGAGATTTCCAGGCTCATCCTTCCTCCACAGTGACCAGTCCCTCAATGCTGCCAGTCTCCCTGGCACAGCGGGAGCCTGCAGCAAGGCCCGGGCAAAGGGCAGGGCACAAGTGGGTTGTGTCCGAAATAGCTGTAACTGCGGCCACATTTCCTCTTCACTGCCCTGTATGTGACAAGCTGGGAGCCTTGCCCAGTCCTGTCTAGCCCAATTTTTCTTATCCAAGGCAAGCTGTACTGCCATTTGTGCAAAAGGGGTAAAGAGAAGGTGGTGGGGAGGGAAGTAACAGAGCCCAAAACCCCAAGGAAGCTGGGAGGGATGAGAAGCAGGATTAAAACAGCAACCATCATTCCCAGGATAAAAATGGTAACTCCTGAAAAATGGTGTCTTGGAGAGATTCCAGGCAGATGCAGATTCTCAAAACTGCATATTTCTTCATAAAACAAAACAAACCCTGAACGCCACACAAAACAACCAGAAGAAACAGCCCTCTCCATTTTAAGAACCACTTTCCCAATGTGGCGGCAGCAGCAGTCACTGCCTTCGCTGGCTGCACAGCCCCATGGTGCAGGCACTTCACACCATAACCCAGCAACATGTCCAAGCACAGCTCCTCACACATTTCAATCAACCATCATTTAAGAATCCCAAATTCAGTCACTCCAGAAGAGGTTGAAAAGCACACCTCAGCAATACTGGGGTGGGAAGCTCGGGACAAGGTGGCACCACCCTGCAGCACGGCTGGGACATGGGTAGCTGAATGTTGCAGGCGAGGCACTGGCTGCACTGCACACAGGTCACATCACCTTGCTTTTCCTCACTCTATGCACCACAAATGGAGAGAAACGCAAATGCATCCAAGTCTCAGAGGAAAATCTGTAACAAGTACTTGACCAGGGCTCAAAGCTGAAGTAGGAAGAAGTGCATGAACACAAAGTCAGATGGTTGTTTCTTTCCCCTGAGCAAACATTTCCATTTTCTTCATCCTCCGATGACACATTCTCACTTTGTAAGGCAATCTTGGCCCACTCCAGCATCTTCTTTGCAAGACATATCATCATCTGGGACTTACGGATAACTTTTTCACTTAAAAAAAATACCTATTGCATACAATTACCACTGTAGCTTAATAGGGAACATATTCTCTTCAAAATAAACATGTTGGACCTGTGAACTTCAAGTGACTTTGAAACAAGGCTTACCAAAACAGAAGCAAAACTTATGTGAAAAAACAAAAAAGCCTTTTTGAAAAAGCATATATGAAAAATGCAAAAAGTAGATGCCTCCTTTCTGCATCCCACACACACTACAGGGGGGAAAAAAAAGGTTTGTCCATGGTGGCAGATTCCACCTGAAGCAGGGGAGAGAGAGGAGTACATGGTGAGGGAGAGAACAAAGCCTCCTTCACTGGGGGAGAGTGGGGGTAAAGTTACTTCTATTAAAAGAGAGAAAAAGCATGATTACTATTAGCTGCTATTTCACCTCAACAGTTGAGCTACAACAAGAGAAGAAATGATTTCGTTTTGCTGTTGAGGACACAAAGACCTTAACAGGTCCTAGGAAGTAGCATCAGGAGAGCTTCCCATCAGGTCCATGGGACAAAACCACAGCAGACGAGGGAGACAGAACTGACATCTTAACACAGAGCAAGAGCCCACATAGGCAGCTGCTAGGATCACCTGATTTTGGGGGCATGTCAGAAGGTGACAGGACAGTTTAGTGACTTGGATGGCAGAGCTATATACTGTATGACATCCCTAAGGAGCCCAGATCCCTTCCTTCCAGTGTTTCGCTGGAATTTAAAGTTGCTGAGCTATGCCTCTATTCCTTCACAGGAGACAACTAGCATAGGAAGCTTCTATCTCCTACCCCCCAAAATGAACTGGGTGGAAAATGAACAAGGCAAAAGGAAAGTGGGCAGACACCCAGCTGTGCAGGACATGTTGTGCACCAGTGGAGAAGTGATGTGCAAAATCAGTTTTCTGGTTTCCTTGCCATTTCTGCAAGAATTGTGTAATGCCAAAAAGCTGAACTGCCTAAGAAAGGGCAGGACGCACATTGCTTCCATCTAACCAGCATAAAGCACCTGTAGTTGTTAAGAGCTGTCAAACCCAACAGTTACCTTTCAGATAAAATAGTGTTTGCTGACCACATGTGCACACAGTGAGGTGAACTCTGTCCACTTGAATGCTGAAAGTGGGAAAATAAAGAGAGATATTTGAGGACCAGTGGGTGGGGAACAAAAAACAAAGCAGAAGAGAACTTTTTAAATAGCTTTGAGGCTGCTGAGTATATCCCAACAGCAGTGTTGCCAACGGGGACTGTGCAGGCCTGTTCCAGCCCCTGCAAACTGGGGCAGCCCCAGGAGTTTCCTCTAGTAGGCGCCAGCAATGGGGCACAGGGTGCCAGAGGAGAAGTGAGCATCTCAGCCTCAATCTAGCCTCAGGCTGGCATCTCCTGGGGATGGTTCTCTCCAGGCCACAGCTGTGGTGCAGCTCAAAGCATCTCCAGGAAAGCTGATGAAATGGGCAGAAATAACTGTGCTTGACTGGGTGGAGAGCCCTTGGCAGCACAGGGAGAGGAGAAAAAAAGGAATGGGGGAGGGACAGGCAGTGAAGACTGATTTTTCCATGGGGCTAGTGAAACCCTTAGAGAAATAGCAAGTTTGGGCAAACAAGAGCAAGTTCATGTGTCTCCCTGACTAGAAGAAGCATATGGCCTCTGAGGGGACTTCCAAATACAAATGTGCTGGGAGCAGCAGAAGTTCAACAGCAGCAGCTGCAATCCTGGTTCTTTTGTGTTGCTTCTCAGCTCTTTCTGTGTGCCTTCATCCTAGTTTAAACCAGTTGCTGAAGTCACTTAAGGCCCTGGATTTGGGGATGAGGTTGATAGGTGTATGCTTTGTCACTTTCATTAAAGTCTAAGAGCTACCAATTACAGCTAGAGGTACTAAGCAACTCACTGGAAATATCCTGCATGCTGGACTTATTTAAGTTTTCAGTTCACCCTGTTTTAGGTAGAAGTTTAATCAATGAATAAGCAACCTACAGGATAAATGTGCTTTCTGGCTGAGGAGTGGTTAACACCATGGTCTCATAAATCCAATACAGACAGACTCTTCCTTCCATCATAACGCTATTTTAATAGAAATGAAGCATCCCACATGAGGCCATTCAAAATGTCATCACAATCATAACATGCACACACATCTATAACAATAAGTAAATATAGGGAATCCAGAAGACAGAATCCCCCTTCCCTGCTTCACCAAGCCATTTTTTTATTCTAAAGCAATAAACTTAGAAGTATATCCTCCTTTAAGGAATCAGCACCCAAAGGTAACAAAGCCACTCTGAACTGCTGCTACTGATATAGTTACCAACTTGAATGTTGGTTTGTTTTGGTTTGAGGTTTTTTTTTCCTACATTTGGAAAGCAAAACAGTTTGAAAAAAAAATTATATTCCATCTTCCTGGAGACTGTTTGGTGTTTCTTCTTTCCATTCCTTTAGGCCACTTTTCCCTTTGCCCTCCTACTTTCTTCCTGTAGTTCTCATATTTTTCATTCCTGAACCTCACCTTTTTTGCCTGCCAAACTTTTCTCCATGGCCTAACTGCAAAGCTAACCATGGAGGCTCATTGAAAGAGAAGGTGCACTCAGTGAGACCAATTACACAGAATGAAGGGCTTTTTTACTCCACTGCAGAAATATGCTTCAATTAAAGTTTTAAGAGTCCGTACGTGTGCCACAGAATTATGTGGGTAGCTGTAACAGCAATCCTTGAACACATCACTTAAAAATGCCCAAACCACTGCACTACTGAGTCAGTTCAAAGGGCTCACTTGGATCTATATTCTCTTACATCTTTCCATATGGTGTTTCTGTCTGTATTTCATACTTTCGTTATACATTCAGAACAAAAGACCAAGGAGTAAACAAGGCATCCCATTTGCTGTTGACTGTATGTATTCAAAGTCCCTGTCCATTGAAGTGCAGGGCTCCTGTTGAAGTCCTAAAGAGGAGGTTTTGTTTTCAGAGCTTGTCTGCTTCTCCCCAGTGTAAAAATCTGGCTGATGAAATCTGTTATCTTCTTTCTCCTGTAAGCTGGAGTCAGTGTTGGAATGGCTTCTGCAAGTCTAGCATAGCCATGAGTTCTGTGGAGTCACTAGGGAGCCACAAACCTACTTTTATGGAAGAAACAGATTTGGGATTTTAATGCCATGCAGCTTAGCCTTTTTTACTTTTTCTTCTTCTTTTTGTAATTAACTGATTACTCCCCACAGTTGGTGTTTTCAGTAATCTATAGCAAAGCCCCTTGCATGCCCCAGCTTCTCTATTGTTGGGGAATGAGCTCCTGTCTTGTGAAGGTCCAACTCATCTTTGGTGCAAGCTGGAACTGTTCAGTATTATAGGCATCAATTTCACTCTGGAACAGGCTTTCAGCAAAGCAATGCGAAGCTGCACTATTAAAGCCCTCTGCTAGCTTCAGGCCCTAAACCTGCAAGCTGTCCTGGGCAAGGGCACTTCTGGTCCCTTCAGTACCTCTCCTAATTGACTCTTGCTGTGCTCATGGAAACCATCTCCTGCACGATCCAGCCCTTGTTATTTCCACAGGTCATATTCTGCGTGTGTGCGCACACACCATCACGCTGCATTTCCTGGCTCCACTGGAAGGAGACTCATGCATGTGGCAGGAGGGAAGTTCAGCAGCAAGCCTCATCTGGCTAGCTAGGGGAGCAGGGCTGCTGCTACCTCCCACACAGTACAGATGCAGGCCAGGTGGCTCACAGGGTCTTTATTACTGCAGTACACTGACTGAGAAACTTGAAGGAATGCAGCTTTGGACAGTCTGGAAGTCATTATCCCATGGCGCCGTCTTATAGAGTAGCTATTCTGTCTTACACGAGGCTCTCTGAAATGTATGCTGCATAAGTGTTACGCTTTAATAAGTGAAATACAGCTTTACTCGAAAATAGCTGCCAGAGTATATAGATTGCTCTTTGAGAGTGAGGGTGTGTCGAACTAGAAGAACTGTTCTGGAAAGTGAAGATGTTCTGCTTGAGGCTGTTAGTAAATATCTACAAAGAACCACAAAGGCCCAGATTCATTCAGCATGGACCTTCGCTGTGCTGTAGTCAGCAATAGTCACACGTGATACTTGGCCTTCCTGAACTGCATGCTTTACAGTTCAATTTCTCAAAAAAGGCAGAAAGGGCAGTTCAAAGTGTCCTGAGCATGTGCTGCAGTCATGTGCCACATCCTAGCTACAGCTAGTGGGATTGAACTAGACATTTTCAGCAGATGGTAGTTTGAGCTAATCACTGGGATTCTCCGCAAAGCTTTTCTTCCAACATAGCATCAGCTTGCTTCAGCTCTAACACCAAGCTGGCCACCAGAATACAGAAATTACAAGCCTTTTTATGGTGAGAATATATTTTGTTGCTTCCCAATCACACACAAAGCAAAGCTTCTCTCCCCCTTAAGTGTCCTAAAATGATGTTAGCTTCTGAGATTGGGAATTTACATCCCAATGCAAAGGAGAGGAAGATGGAAAGAAAAAATGGTAAGAGTGAAATAAGTGAAACTGGGAACGATCATCCTTTTAACACGGCAGTCTCTGTCCCTTCCATTCTGGTGTGAACTTTAGGTCCCTTCCTTTAACTAGCTATATTTGCTATTTGGTTATTCCTTAGTTTTCACTCCTTAGTACAGACAGCCTGGATTCTCCTCTTTTTTTTCCATCGTGAAGCATGCATAACATACTGTCCAGTCTCCTAACACTAAGCCCACTTAGCTAACATCACCTTCTGTTGCATCTGTAGTAGTCTGAAACAGGTCACTATTCCACAGTGACTAAATGTTTAATTAGATGAACAGTGCTATTTGGGTTCATGCTTACTGCATGACCCTGTTGGCAGACATGAGGAAAGAAACACGCACTATGCTTATGTACGCCTGTGTGAATGAACTTCTACCACCAAAGTCAGAGAAGCAGCACAAAGCCAAAACCAAGAGCACATGCAAGCTCTGAGTTCTTAGTATCAGAGCAGAATCACCTACTTTTTCCCCTGTGTTTTCTGCATACATGCTGGGCTGAACTCCAGGGACTAATTTACCACCCACTGTGCAGTTTTGCAGAGGAGGAAGGGATCAAAGACTCGTTCAGCAACATGAAGCTGTCACTAATGACGCAGAGGCTGATATTTCCTCTTGGCAGCCCAGGGAGCAGAGAGGTAGTGCTGGCACCTCATTAGGTGGCACCAGCTCTCCTCCCCATGTCAGAATGGCACTGCTGAAAGGCAGCACTACCCAGCCCAGTATACACTTGGCTGCAAGAAAAGCTTCAGTTTCACATCCCAGCAAAACTTCAGCTCTGCTTACGCAGAGCTGGTGCTGAGAGCACCCAGGAAAAGCCTTATCTAGGTCTGAGGTCTTTTTGATTATTTTCACACTTTCCCTTTTTTTCACCCTATGTATTTTCTTGTCCTGATCACCGGCACCAAAAGGAGTCACTCTAAGTCAGACTCCCCCTGACAGCCACCCGCAGCAGCACCACTCAACATCAGAGTATATTAGCACAGGCAACTCCATTATCATGAGGCAAAAACTGGGAAGAAACAGGATGCTCTTAACTCCTAACTTTTCTCTGTCTTTTCACACTAAATTCTGTCTTATTGCTTGGGACCAGCACCCCTGCACAGCTTTTCTAGAAGCTTAGGTTTCCTTCTTCAAAACAAGAGTGATAGTACCTTCTTTTTAAACATCCTGAAATTCCCAAATAGAAAGCAGTACTGCAAATCGCCACTGAGTGTTACAATTAAACAACAGCAGAAAGCTTAAGATGAAAACAAGCAGGCAGCTCTGTCCTGCATGCTGCAGATGAACTCAAGCTCACTGCCAAACACAAGCAGTTGTTTAGCTGTGTAAACAGTGGAAGCAGCTGATAACCAGCACCTCAAATTTGGCTGGGACAGGTTTATTTTCCAGCCCCACTTTTAGGAGATAAGAATGCAAGACAACTCCAAGTCTTTGAGAAGGGAAGCTAACAGCAAACAGCCCTTCTCCCCACCAGCTGATCCCAAAAACAGAAGTATGTACAAATTACCTATGTTTTCCCTAAGCAGCTAATGCACATGACCAAATAGGTCAAATCTCTCAAACTCATATAGCATTAATGAAATACAGCATATTTTCAAAGGGCAGTGAGAAGAAAGAGGCCAACACAAGAGTTTTGTACCAAGTGATTCTATGGGGCCTTATTCCAAACTTAGATTCCTCCTAAATATATCTGATTATCTGACCAATAACCAAATGAAATGTTGCAGAGGCTGGAGGCACTTTTCCTCAGCACTGAAAATAGCTGTAAGGAAAGGAAATGTGCTGATGTACATCATGTAATGGAACAGACAGTGGCAGAAAGAAAGTTAAGGTGGATTTTGACAAGAGCAATGAAAAAAAGTAATGTTGAATGTTTTGTGGGTTTGGGTTTGTTTTGTTGCTGTTGGAGTTTCCTCTTCCCTCTCTTCCCCTCATCCAAGTTCATTTCTAAGCAGGATAATTTTTGAGGAATAACTTTTTATTATAGAAGACAGCAGATCTTACAAACAGCTTCAGAGCAATATGCTCTGCTCCTACTAAATCAAACCATGAGACTGGTTGATGAGAAACTTAACATGAGCCGGCAGTACGCACCTGCAACCCAGAAAGCCAACTGCATCCTGGGCTGCATCAAAAGGAGCGTGACTAGCAGGTCAAAGGAGGTCATCCTGCCCCTCTACTCTGCTCTCGTGAGACCTCACTTGGAATATTGTGTGCAGTTCTGGTGTCCTCAACATAAAAAGGACATGGTACTGTTAGAACAAGTCCAGCGGAGGACCACGAGGATGATCAGGGGACTGGAGCACCTCCCATATGAAGACAGGCTGAGAAAGTTGGGGCTGTTCAGCCTGGAGAAGAGAAGGCTGCATGGAGACCTCATAGGAGGCTTCCAGTATCTGAAGGGGGCCTACAGGGATGCTGGGGAGGGACTATTCATTAGGGACTGTAGTGATAGGCCCATGGCAGGGAGGTTGGAACCAGATGATCTTAAGGTCCTTTCCAACCCTAACTATTCAATGATTCTATGACAAAGGGGTAATGGATTAAAACTTAAACAGGAGAACTTCAGATTGGATATAAGGAAGAAATTCTTCACTGTTAGGGTGGTGAAGCACTGGAATGGGTTGCCCAGGGAGGTTGTGAATGCTCCATCCCTGGCAGTGTTCAAGGCCAGGTTGGACAGAGCCTTGGGTGACATGGTTTAGTGTGAGGTGTCCCTGCCCATGGCAGGGGGGTTGGAACTAGATGATCTTAAGGTCCTTTCAAACCCTAACTATTCTATGATTGTATGCTACATCAAGCTCTGTGAGGATCAAATAGAAAGTACTCTCTTCCTGCCACCTCCACCACCTATAGCACTGCTGGAGCACAGGCAAACTGCAGATAAGTGCTGCGTGTCAGAACTGGGTACTACCCAGCACAGCTTTTTGGATAATACATGCTTTACTACAGTACTTTGAGGAGGTGGGAAAAGCCATACAGAAAGAAAGAACTGTGCAAATTAAGAACTACAGTGAGCAAGTATACATGTGAGTGCTAAGAGGAAGCGGGGGGAAGTGTATTGACCTCCTCACAAAGAGGCTTGTGATGGGAAACATCTTTATGTGGGGGTTTATCCTGGCGACCAAGATAAGAAGAAATAGAGAAGAGGCAGTAAGCTACTTCAGCTTAGGGAAGCAGGGCAGGGCTTGATCTGGACATCTCCATCCCATCTTCAACAAAGAGATAGAAAATTCAGAAAGATATCCCCAGGGCAAAGGGGCTGGGTGATAGGGAGCAATTTACCAGCTCTTCACAGCAGCAGAATTACTGCTGAAGAGCAGTAGCCAAGACGCTGAGATACTATTGGTATACAGCCGCTGCTGCAGGATTTGCTTTTTTGCTTGAGAAGGAGGGGAAAAGTAGCATTCACTTGGTAAATTGGATACTAGCCTGCTTCCAGCGCCCCATTAGAGGCTGACTGCCAAGACAATGCCTCACCGAGGGCTGCACAGCCCCCTGAGTAACAGTCCCTCTTCCAGTAAGGAACCACTGGCAGCTGACCGCCCAATAAACAAGCAGGGTCTGAAGGCACAAGCTGTGTCAGATCCTGCTGATAGCTTATGTGTGAAGGCTGCATCAGTGGCATGACTGCTCTTAGTCCCCATTGCTAGGCAGGCAGTCTGACCAGCCCACTGGTTCCAACTTTGTTATGCTGTTCACATCGTGTTATTAAACATGCATCGTTAAAACACTGAAATCTTTTTTTTTACCTTTGTCTTTAACATGCTGAAAAATTATTTTGTTGTTCAGTGTCTGGTAATGAGCAGGAACTGGACACTGGTTTGATGTACAAGGATTTTAGTATTCTCAGGGAGAGGAGATCCTTGTACTTGCCAATCCAGCTGACTCAGCACTTAGCACCCCAGCAATTCACAAATATTGGGAGGCTCTTGAAGTTGTGGCATGCTTTATGATACTAGTAACAGGGTGCGAAACACTACCTCTTCAACATCTCCTGCAGAATTACATCATTTACTTCAATATGCTCTAGGTGTTATTAGTTCCAAGGCTTTCAACATGACCTTGGACACACCATTTCATTGCTTTGTGTTGTACTTCTCCATGCACATTGTGGGGATAATCATTTCCTTCCTCTGCCCAACATTTGTTGCAATTTAAGTACCAAAGATTAGGACAACAGATTTAGGTTGTACATCAATACAGGCAATACCTAGGCCTTATCTTATTATCTATTTGTAACAATATCTGTTCTTTAAGATAGACTTGCACATAAACTACACCATTTCAGCAAGCACTGACTAGTGGGGTGAGTGTTGGATGATTCTTCTATTGCATGATTCCACTGTAGAATGATATGCATAACAGGAAGATATCTAATGAGAACCATTCATACTTTCTCTGTTAAATTTAGATATTTAACTATAAACTGCCATGGCATTTATTCCCTAGCACACTGTGGCATGAGTGTGTGTTTCAATCTGAACTTCAGGTTTTTTATGCACAATTTTTCTAAGATGTCAAAGATTAATTTTGCAACTGTGCCAGAAAATAGAAAAGATATAATATTGCTCCTCAGTTTTACATCTCTTCAAACAGTATAAAAGTTCTTAGAAACTATTGAGAATTCATGAGAATAATGATTTTTATTTCTAAGCAATATTCATCTTGCCAAGAGAGAAGATGCTATTGGGGTTTGGTGATAAAACGAACTAATTTCCACTACAAGTTGGAGACAATGAGCTAAGCAAGCATTTATCCAATCAAATGGTTTTTAATTTCAGCATACCTACTTCAAGAACCCAAGCTGTTAGCTGAAAAGGTTTTGTTTTGATTCATGTCATCATTTGCATTCATTCTAGAGTCAGAAATGTCAAATCATTGTTACACAGAAAGTTTTGTTTCTGGATCAAAGTGACATTGCATTTAGCAAGCTGAATAAACATATAGCTTAAAAGCCATTGGAACTCAATGGGAGGGAGAAACTCAAATATCTGAATGAGTACTTCAACTAGTGAATATAGTTTCTGCTTGTACAGCAGCCATCATTTTGTGATTGAAAAATCCTTCTGGATTTTGGCATTTTTGGAACAACTTTTTAACAACAGTTTGGAGCAAACTTAGGAAAATGGTATAAACCACTTCCTGTCTTCTCCTTAAAAACCATATACTTAAAAAAAGAAAATTCTTACACAAGGTAAAGGGGAGAGGCCCATGCAGGAGGCTGCAGAAGCTGTCTTTCAGCTGTATAACTTTCCTGTTTGCCATACACAGCAGGTAGCTGTTGCAGCATTGTCCATTCAGAGATTTTTTAATGCAATATCTCAGGATATTTTTGTCTTCGTAAGCTGTCACTACCACTGCTTATCACTGGGATTTTATTAGTAGTTAAAATGGTTTTATACTTGTCGCTCACACATCTGTGAAGAAGAGTTGGAAAACTCAGACCCCCATAAGCTGCTAAAGCCCAAGACAAATAAAACCAGAGAGAATTAAATCTTGTGAATTACGCTAACCACATGATTTGAGGGAGTTTGCCTCAGGATTTGAGGATGCCTGTAGCAGACTATGTCAGGTTTGCAATTTTGTCAATTATGCTTCATTTCATACATCAGAACCATCACAGAATGAATGATTACAGATGTCCCTGGGGACACAGAGCTCAGACAGCCTCATGCTACATGCTGAAAAGCTTTCTTGGCTAATGCTTATCAGAAAATGCTTTTTCCACGCAGACTTCCGTGTTACCTGCATCTAAATCAGAATGTAGCAGAGACAGCCTGTTAACTCTGGACACGCTCACATAACACATGGAGGATGTTGAACAAGAACAGCCCCAGGCCCCACTTTCAAGGAATGCTGCCCTTAACGCAAGCCAGCTTACAACAGCAGTAAATTAAAAATAAATAAATTATGAAACCCACACACAAGGGAATAGAACTGCATTGAAGATAGAAACAAGTGTCAGAAAAGTAGAAGAAAAATGTACTTACCTAACTCCTTGTGTTTTCTTTACCCTATAAAATCCCCCTGACAGAGACAAATTCCAGTTACATATCAGGTCCTTGTTCTTAGATTGTGCCTAGAAAAAAAAAATCTAAACACAAAAATCCAGTTTTGGTTTTTAGGTCTCCAAAACTTTCTGAGGGCTTTGCTTGGCTTAGAATCCTCTCCTCCCACCTAGCTTAAACTGCTGCCACCTGCCAGTAATTTCCTGTCTTGCTCATGCTTGTTTGGTCATCATTGAATGCTACCCTGTCAGAGGGGAAATTTTTGCCAGGGCAAAAATATTGAACAATATTTGAAATGTGCCTGACTGGTCTCTAAATGAATTGTCAGCCCTAGAGGAAGCACAAATGTGTGTTTCTACCAGCTGCCCCGTTAGCAACAGGCTGAGGTAGTAACTAAACACTATATGGTAATGACAAGCATACAGGAGACTGTTTCATAACTTGGAAATATCATGCCCATCAGTGGAGACACACAGTCATGCTGCAAACAAACAATGGTGGTCTAAAATACTACCAGTTTACACTGTTTGCTGTCATCTCTGTACCTGAATATGAATAATACAAGAGGCCGCAAGTGGAGGATATTTGTATACAAGGTGATTTACAGCTGCAGTTAATTGTTACCATTCTTCAGTGAACCGTGTTAGTGGACTAACTGGGAGCTCTCATTTTGCTTCAGTACAAAGTCAGCTGTTGCTGCTTGAATCAGATGAGCCCATGAAGCAGAGTGGAAGCATTGGCAGGGTGCACAAATGTGGCACAGCTCCAGGGAAGCAGCAGATGTGAACTGGGATCTGGTAGCAAGCAGATGGAAGATTTCCTTAAGCTATCCTACTAGATCTGAAGCAGCACATCTGGCTGTGCCTGATGTGCTCCTTCTTTCTTCCTTCTCTCCACTCCCTGCAAAAAGTTTTGGGCTTCATTTCCTATTCCATTGAAGCTTCAGTAGATGGAGAGACTGTGTAAGATCTGACTTTTCCAGTGCATTCACTCACTGCATCACACTGGCAGTGAAATAAGAAAGACTCCATGAAGTGTGGGGTGTTGGACTTCAGATCTTATCTGGCACTCATCCTTTCTTTGTGATGTTTCTGTGTTCAAATTTAATCCCTTATCTAGGCTGAAGGATATGTATCTTGCTTCTTATATATGGGACAACAAAGCAGATGGTCTCAGTCTGTGGGACAGGTGTCCACATCAGAAAACTGTCACCGTACTTGACACCTTCCCAGCCATACTGGCCAAGATCCTCCAGAAAATTAAAAACATACCTTGCCATTTTGCATACATTTACATTCATTTGCATGCATTTGGGCACCTCCCAAGCAGAAGCACATGCCTTCCCATTTTTAAAGTTGTACTATAGCAAAGCCTCAGAGAAAGTGCTGATTGCCTGGTGCCTTTGATATGCAAATCACTAATAAAAAGGGCCTTTCTATGACATAGTCCTGTTCCCTTCCTACCTTAAGTCACAGAGATAAGTCTCGACAAGTAGGAGCAAAGTGAGCAGCTCATGACAGCACTGCCCTTCCCCAGAAAACCTTTTTCTGCTAGATTTCTTGGGAAAGCCTGATGACATTGCTGGAGTCCAAAAAACTTTTTTTTTTCTGGCAGGGGTTTTCTCCTCCAACCTCAGCCAACCACAAAAGGCACAAAGGATCTACATCTTTATTTTCCCTAAGTGAGGCAGAAATATTTCATTGGGATTGTGGTGGCTGGAATGCCTAGAGAATCTGGATGCGGGTAATGTGAATTAGAGGAGAAGTCAATGAAACACAGGAGACTACTGAAGTCTCTTATTGTAAGGGCTGTTTCCCAACATGCATGTACATTGCTGTTTGAGTTCATAGGAAGTCATCCCACACAAAGCCTTATGTCTGGTACTGGGGGGAAATAAAATGCAAGAGGAAAACAAAATCAAAACACAGCAGATTGCTCAATGTGGCCTGCAGGCCAGTTAGAAGGACAACAATCTGAGACCCCTTAATGCAGTTTGCTTGTCCAAAGCCTAGCCCTGCCATAGGGACAGCCTTTGCAGGGGCAAGAAGAGCAGTTCCTCTCTCCATCCTCCACGGGGAAAGTGCAGGCACAGGCTTGGGCAGAGTACCTATTTCCTACTGAGGCCCCTGTGAAACACTCAGGTGTCCATTACTGCTGACAGCACTGCAATTACAGATTCCAGCCCAAACATGGAACGCCATGCGTGTTTTCCTGTGCTAATTAAGGCTACTTGGTGAGGTAGGAGGGTAGGGAAAAATGAGAATTTCCATGGGAACTTTTCTGACTTCTTCATTTTAGTGTCATTGTGTGCATATTGGTTCTTTTCCCCTGCCCTGATGGTGCGACAATGTCATGCCAGGGAAGAGGGGCTGTCAAAGGTGCTTGACAGCAAGCAAAGAAGCAGATACGGGAGATGCCCTGCTCAGTGCTTAGGCTTTGTCACCCAAGGCCTTTGTCCTGTGTCTCCATCCCTGCCAGAGCTTTGAAGCAACTCAGGGTTTAGCCAATGTGGCAAACACAGTTGTGAAGGATCCCAGCTCCATGAAGCAGCATAAAGGCAGCAGAGCCTATGCCCACAAAAACAAAAATGCCAGCACTTGCAGTGATTTCCAGTTCAGAGGGCCTTTGCTTACAAATACTCTCAACTTCCTTGCCACCTCCATAGCTTATCAACAAATCAACTTGTTTTTTCTCTCACAGACTGTTTCCCGTTTCTTCCTTTGGCACAAGGGAAAAACAGTCACAGAGGCTTCAGAAGCTGAGCTGGAGGCATGGCTGCACCCACAGATACGAGTGGGGAAAATGACACTTGTTCTCACTTGCTACCCAAAGCATGACAGCCTGTTACACAAAACCAGCAGCAAAGCTGGCCATACTTTTGACAAAAAAAAAACCCAACAACAGCCCACCCCAAAACTTATGTAACTCTGCAACTAATCTTTGCTAATCTTGAGCAAGACATTTAAATCTGGTGAATAAGCCTCTTCTTTTCCCCCCTGCCCCCCCAGCCTGTCTGTACAGTGAAAAGGGAAACAAACAGAAGCAAAGTTCACAGCCTTGTGATTATTCCTTTCAACGAGAGCAAAGTGGCAACGTGTCCTGAGCCAGCTCTGAAGTAAACCCTCCTGTCCTGCCATTTCCCATGAGCAGCAACTGAGGTCCTTAAGAGAAAAGCTGCTTTTAGACCGATTATCACTTGCTCTTAGCTAAAGCATGGAAATCTCTACTCTCGCAATGTACCATTGCCTTGCTTTTGTCTGGTATTTTTTCATTGCCTATTCAATCACAAACATAAGAACAGAAGAGCGGCCATCTGAAGTGTTCTTTTATGGTGGGCAGTGGAAATATTTGACAGTCCTCAATCTGGTAAGCAAATCGTGTTGTACAGTGATACCAATATGTCTATTTGTTTGTCTGCCATCTGTGCCTCAAGACATATGCAGCTGGTATATTTGCTGCTGTTAAACTTCTTCCTTTAACGGTTTATACCCCAAAGGAAACTACGTAGGGATCTATGCTTGTGCTATGAAGTGTATTCACAGGTTTTATGCAGAAAGAATCTTGGCTGGTGAGCTGCTTGGCTTTCAGAAAGTACTCTGAAGCTAGCTGCCTCCTTGTGAAAGAGACAAGCTATTAGTGAGGAGAGGGACAGAAAGGTAGGGTATGTCCAGCCAGGAGACATCGAGGTTTGATGCATGTTATCTAACCCTTAAATCAATACACGTTATAATGCTGCTTGGAATTTTACTTCAAATTTTAATAGCCTTTTATGTCCTGTTAATTACGGAAAAGGTAAAGCATAGCACAGTGCTGATTTAGCCATTCAGAGTACATGCGTAGTTTGACAATCAGTTGAGAGCACAAGGGAAAGAAATTACAGCCTGAAGAGAGAGGTGCTTGTGGCATTACTACGAGTCTTTTTAACAGTGCTAGTGTTTTAACTGCTTGATGCATTTCCTAAAAGTATACAGGAAGACACAGACCATAACCTATTCTGATTCTCTTGATATGCTTATGTTTCATGAGACAGAAATCAAAATGAAAGCACATGAGATACCCTGCAGGAGGCTTGTTCACAGTCCAAGTGGTTCATCAGTGATTTGTGGTCATGGTGGCAGTGGGGTGGAAATATCGGGTGTGTGGAGAGGGCTCCTACAAGAGACAAATTTCAGGGACATTTGCTAATCTGAAAGATGACTGCAGGAACTGCCAAAGACTTATGTCTATTCTTCATTACTGTCAGAGTTAAATATCAGTGGGAGGTCTGTCCCAGGGTGTGCTTGTCTCAGCTTTTACTCTCCAGAAGGAGATACTCCATGGTGGAGTTCAATGGAAGCCTAAAGGCTCCCCAGCTCCAAGTGGCACCTTTGGAGACCTCCAGGGTGTTATGAAATTTGGGTCCCTTCCAACCTCAACCATTCTGTGACTCTGAAATACTTGCAACCAAGAGGCAGTGAATGGCACATGAGTTGACTAGAACAGCCTGGGCTTCTGGGAGCCACAGAGCCCTTCTCAGTGACCAAACTGGCTGTGGAAGGATGAGGGTACATATATCACTGCAGTCAGGATGGTATATGTATGGTTTGTTGCTATGTTGTCACTGTATCAGTAAATAAAGGCTTTTTGCAATTATTTAAAAATTAATTTTTCTGAAAAGCCAGCAATCAAATAGTCAGGATTCAACAACCTTAAAGATATTCAGTTCATCCTGCTGGGACATATATCAGTAGCCCAGAACACCACCAGCCAAGGACTTTGTGCCCAGCTCTTCTTCTGGGTCCATTAAAGTATCAGCCATTCTTCCAGGCAAAACAATATCTCCATGTCCTGGCAGCATTATAATGAGGTCTATCACCCAGTATATGACACAGCTCTAAAGCATGAGATCAGGAGTAGAAAGCAAGTAACCCATCTCCTAGTATTTTGGGAAATTATTATCCATCTTCCCTTAGTGACCATCACTAAGGATGATCAAGGAAAGGCTGCACAAGACAAGAACACATATAAGAGTAAAATGAACTCTCCGTGGCTCTGACTTCACAGTGTCATACCAACTTACCCAGCCGAAAATAAATCCAGGCCAAGGCAGCTAATACCCATTCAAAGCCTTGTTTTCATCTCTCTGAAGGAAAAACATACCCGGTTATACTTCTGGTACTTTCCCTGTTCTGAGGCAAGTGTGCCTTGTGTGAAAGAGCTGTTCATTTTGTTGGTGTAAACCTGCTTCCTGACAACTGAATTGGATTCTTCTTCACTTCTGTAGTATAATCTAATCATCTGTCCCTGTTCACTTTTTTCTTTGCCACTCATTAGAGATCTCTACCAGATTTTCCCCTCGGTTATTCTTTTCTGCAAGCTGGGAGTCCGAGCCTTTTTCATCCATCTTCACAAAGGGCAGCTTCTTTCATTAAAGCATCCTTGTTGTCTTTTGCAGTAGTTTTTCTAGTTTCAGGAAGGGGTAAGTAGGGCAGGCTGCAGTGGTTGAGCTATGAGAACAGCATGGATTTATACAGTGGCCCAAAGGTTCTTCCTTGTCTGTTTATTTCTTCTTAACGATTCTTAATTCTATATTTGGTTTTACTGATGAGCAAGGCAATTTGGGAGAGCTATCCACAGTGGGTCAAACAGTTCTTTTCTGGATGGTGATAGCTAATTTAAAATCCACTGTTGAAAAAAATATAATTCAAGCTGCTTTTTTTGTTGTTGTTTTGTTACATTTTTTTTTCTTTCCCCTAAAATGCATTACATTGCATTCACCAGCACTGATTTTTACCTGCTATTTGATCTCTCAGGCACTCGGTATTGTGAAATTCTTTGGCAATTTTGCAGTCAGGCTTCGCTTTGACAGAAGAAAAAAAAAAAAAGATTTACAAAGCTTTACCCCCTCAGTGTTTGCTCCCTTCCCCAGCTCATTTATGGATCTGCTGAACAGCTCAGGTCTCATTAAAACTCTGTGAGCAGGGGCCCTTGCTCCACTTCTCCAGTTCTTTGTCTCCCATCTTTTAACCACTTATTGATCTGATCCCAACACTAAAACAGAGCTGTCAGGCAAGGGTCAGGGAGATGGTTTAGGCTGAAGATGTTGCATATCTCTCATGCAGAAAATGTAGCAATGGGGCAGGGTGGGCAAAAGTACTCTTTTGTGGCTGTAGTTCTTCTATAGAAATATGTATTTTTTTCAAGAAAGAATTACCAGTAAGGAAAGGGGCCCAGGGAGAGAAATGCCATTATTCCCCCTTCCTCTGCTGATCTGGACAGTGGCTGTTGGTATCTCCAGGTGATAAAAGTTTCCTGAGCAGGTATGTAAGAGAGGAAAAGGGAGAGAAGACGATATGGCTCAGGGGACCATGGAGCTCCTTGTGGATCTCCATAGGACCTAGAAGAATTGTCCCATGGTTTGGTATTAAACCACTTCTTGTTGCTGCTGAGAGACATGAAGGAACCTGGTGGCTGTCAACCACAGATGACCATAAGCTGCACACCTGATGCCTTACATTTCTCCACCTTTGGAGGTGCCTAGTCCCAGAAGTACCTTGGGATGATGGGAGATACGGTCCTGGGGAAGAAGAGCAGGCAAAAGCTTCCTGCTGGTCTGCGCTGGTTCTGTTGAGCTGCCACGCTGGGCTTTCCTAGAGCCAGGCATGCAGAGCCCTTGTCCAGTTTCTCTGCCTGTCTCCTGCCAGACTGTGATTGCCTGGCTTCTGGCACTGGCTGGATGAGATGCTTGGAAACTTTCCCAAAAAAATTCATCTTAGTTCTTTGGAATTGCATTTAAAAATTTCCTTCTGTGGAAAGCTGCTGTGGTCAGCTCACTCTGACCCGAAATGGAAATACTGGGAAACGTGGCATTTTCCAGTGGTGGAAATTCAGCTTGACTCCTAGCTCTGCTGGAGGGATGCTGGAAGAATTTGATAGACATGACCCTCTTTTAGCACCTCATTCAATTCCTCAGTAGTCATGTGGCTCTCCCAAGAGAGCTACAGCTCTGACGTTCAGATCCATTTATCTAGTTAATGATCACAGCAATCAAGATTCAGAAAGGAAATATTTTTGTAGGGGAAAAAAATAGATAAGTGGGTTTTGTACCAAAGGAGTTCATTGACTGATTATTGAGCAAGCAAAAATGACAGATAAAAACAGTTCTGTATTCATTTGTCTGTGACACAAAACAGGACAAGCTGAATCATTCATTGCCTGAAATATCCAAGTTTATAAAAATCTGCTCAGTGCCACAAATCTATTAGCAAATCATCATATAATGAGCACACTGCCCCTTTAAAAAGTATTAATTGCATTCCTGTCCCATTTTGTGCCTTACATTTTTGTCTCATAATTGAAATACTTTTCAATTCTCCTAAAAGCAGGGTTTATTTTATTTCAAAATAGACACAGTATTTAGCATACTTTCCAGGTCACTATCATGTGAATGGATGTGTGTCTGTCTATACTCAATGTTAACTGTTATATCTAAGCCTACTCATACTATGGGATTTATCCCCCTTTACGGGCAGAGCTCAGATCCCCATTTATTTGTACTAGTTGGAAATTTCAATGTACACATATGACTAGATCTTACACAGGAAAGTAAATCATGTCAGGTCAGTTAAACAGAAACACCCTTTTTATCGCTGCAGCAGATAAAAATTGCGTTTGTCTTTGTCACAATGACTCTCAGTTTGGAAAATCGATCTGGCCAAATTAAGTGTTTCTACAGCACCTAGTGCCATGGAGCTCTGCAGGGTCTTGAGGAGAGCAGCATCTCTCCAACAGGGATTAGTGTATCCATGTTGTCCTCTTTGGAGTAATCATTAGCTTTCTGAATGCTTCCAGTCTTCCTTCTGTTCGTGTGGAATACTTTGGGGGATGCTCTTTATATACAGCCAGTGGATTTATATTCCACAAGCAGCTGCAATGGATTTATGAGCGCCAGCACTGCTGTTTGGGAAATTCACAGGACATCTGGAATAATTTGATGTTTTCATGTCTTTTTTTAAAAAAAAGTCAACATTTTGTCGCTAATGAAGGGCTGCGAGATTTGGATGCACCTTTCTTACAGGAATAAGCTTGGAAAAGCATGGGTTTGCAGCTCTGATTCTAGTCTACCAGCAATGTACCCTGCCAGACTGAGTGTTACTAAGGATGGTTCTAACTAGGTTCAGGTTTTCTGGCTTGAAAATTACTTTCATACACTTGCATTGCTCCTGGAAGTACGGGGTGACCACAAACTGACTGAACCCTCTTTGGACTCACAGAGATGAACAAGGGTAGAACTCCAAGCAGTGCCAAAACAAACTCCTGAGACTCAGTTCAAACTTCTTCAGGAGCTGTTCTCCATGTCCTGCCAGAGAAATGGGTCAGGTTACACATTCTGATAAGCAGTTTCCATATGGACTATAAAATTATCTTTCCCTGCATATGACAGAATATTTACCAGACTGAGAATGTGGCTATTTTGGGACTGTTTCTTTTCAGCAATGTTTGTTTTAGTCAGTTTTGAAGGCGGGTGAAGAAGCAGCCTATCCCTGTCCCATGATTAATGTAAGGCTGACCATGAACAAGATAATAATAGCCCCATCCTCTGGGAACCAGGCCTCTCCCTAATTGCTTTATTGGCAATTAGTCACCATGTGTCACCAGTCTGTCACCACCCTCATGTTCATTTTTCATGCTTTTTGCAGAAAGTTACTGCTGACTCTACAGGGTGTAATGAGCGTCTGTTTGTTACCAGGCTTTTCATAGCTCTTCAGGAGCTTGGTTTTGGTGTCCTGGTGTGGCTAAGGACTGGGGCAGATGTTTGGGTTGGACATATGTTTGGGTCTAAGTACACTGTGCCTCAGTATGGACTTTTCTGAATGAGGTTCGTGACTTGGAGGGATGAATCTCTGTGGGCTGAAATTGTGTCTGCAGCTACAGAGGCTAATTGTGATAATAGGGAGAGAGAAAACCACATTTAAAAGAGCTGGTTTGGGTGCCTCAGAATTGAACTAAACCATATGTGGGTTCTGATGAAGCTGCTTGGGGTTTTTTAATGTAAAAATGTGGCTGTTCACCCCATGCTCTTGAGAGGAAACACAAGGCTTTGCAGCTGAACCGAGTGGTGCATGATCTCCAGTACCTCATCCTGGGTGACCCTGGGCCAATCACCCAAGCCTGTGTCAGCACCTCCACTGCTGTGGGTCTGCACAGAGATGGGGGACACGTTGCAGTCTACTGTGGGCACCATCTGAGCTGTGTAAGGGTTGGGGGGAAAAAGGATATATCTTATCCATTTGCTGGGAAGTAACAAAATGAATGAGGGTGGTTATGGATAGCTGCAAGGATACTTCGGTCATGCAAACTACGGTCACTTTGCTCCGTAGGAAGACTCAGTCTCTGTAAAGTAAAGCTTTCAGAAACCCTTGTTTGACAATGGGCATGGTGAATTCACAGTTCCCTCCTTCCCTGAGATATTTTGATAATAAAGTAATTTCTGATGGAAAATCATTGCACTAATTCTGTCCCCTCTCAAGCACCACCCTTCTCGGCTCCTTCAGAAACCGCTGAAGTAACCAGCCACATCTTCAGTCACTTTGCTCTAAATACATATCTGATTCAGAGTAAGATCATGGCAAAAGAGATCTCATCCTGAAAGCTGTGACACAGCCTCTTTTCATTTAAGCATCGCTAGCTGGTCTAGCATTTGCAGTAGTCTGCATTTCCCATATTGCATCACTCTGGGGCAACACAGACTGAAAGAGTCCATCCTGTAAGTTAACAGGACTGAACTAGATTCAGTGCTGAATGCCAGGTAGTTGAAGAAGTAGTTTTCTGCAAGGCTTTGCCTGTGTGTGTCTGAAACCTGGTTCAGCTTGATCTGCTGTGTAGCATTAGGACAGAAAACAAAGTAATTAGTAAAGCAATTGGCTTAAACCACAATACCGTGACAATTTCACACACAATCTGTGGAATTCTATTTTGTCACTGTACACTTACCCGATTCTTTACCAAATCCTCCCAGCACCCTCCCAAGCAACCCTACCTCATTACTTGTAAATGATTTAAAGAAAGAACCAAAAGACAATCCCCCAAACCCCCATCTCCAAAATTCATTATTTATAAATACTTTAACTTACTCAGTATTAGTTAGTGAAGTCTGGATCTCTGCTTCTAAGTACTTGAAATTCTTCCCTGAAAGCCCTCTGAGTTCAGCAAAAGAAGTTCTGATATTGATAACTTTTGCACCTAATTCTCGTGTTAGAGCATTTTGAGCAACTTGACACTGAGATCAATTGCACCATGAATCCCTGGAAAGAAAGCCCTGTGTTGGCTAAATGGCGAGAGAAACTATCTAGCAATTGCTTTATAGAATTATGCTTTTCTGGCATATTTTGTTATTTCCTGCTCTTGCCCACATGCATTAAAAGTAACAATTACTAGAAAGTGTGAAGGAGCTGGCTTTCAGCATGTCCTTCCACCTCTGCTATCTGAATCACATCACACATCTCTGTTTACTCTATTAAGTGAGATAGTGTTAAAGTTATCTCCCGAACAACTTTACTTAATCAGTTTCAGTTAGTAAAAAAGATCTAGCCGACAGCTATTTCCCTTACGCGGGCTTGCAGCTCACGAACAAAACAACTCCCTGAAGAGCATGAACAGAGTTCATTGAGGAACATGCTAATGAAAGCTGAATGAGTTTCCCTCATTAAGTATAATCACTTTAGGTTTTGCAGGCTGTCTTCTATGGGGTGTCCTTCCTGGCTGATGTGTTGAGACTAATTAAAAAACTGCGATGTGCTAAGTGTGTAATTTCCAGCAGAGACCTTCTTTTCAGTGTCCTGGCTTTCCCACTGTCCACAGTAAGTAACCTCTGTAAGTAAAAATAAAGTCTGCACAAATGGTTGGGTGTACAAGTATAACACTCACATGTATACAATGGATAAGAAAAGTAGGGTTTTTTTACCATTTGAAAATGGTTTTGGACCTTTTAGAAGAAGAAACAGTGCTGAGCCTGTCAGAGTTGAATGCAAAGCTTCTTGCACAGACTTTAGGGTTGCTGCCCCCAAGCTAACATAGATTGACCCCAAAGGGTGAATGAGGTGCAACTCCTCCGTTAATCTCACAGTCAAAATAGCTGTTGATTTATCAGTTTAGGTCATTTCTCTAAAGGGCAGCATGGGCCAGGCAGACATGGGAAGGTACCTAAGAGGCAGCAAAATCTCACATCCCCTTCTCTGACTCCACTGTGGCTTTAAATAAGCACTGGAGAGAAACAAATTCAAAGTACAATAATTACAGTCACAGCTTACCTCACATTCCCCATGGATTACCTACTCCCTCATAGACAATGCTGTTTATCGAAATGTTGTTTATCAAAATGCTGTTTATCTGGCACTGTGTGTTGGACAGGAACTGATGGGTTACTTATATGCATAGGTATGCTCTGTGTGAGTAAAGCCTGCAGCTACCTCTGAGTCTCAAAGGGCTGAGAAGTACTGCTTAAATCTGGTCCACAGGCAGCTTAGCCAGCTGGCTCACTAAAAAGTCCTGCCAGGGACTACAGGGATACTGGCTAATTTATCTTCCCTGCACAGCAGTACTCATGCTTCTGCTGCCATATCCCCACCAGCCATCTTCACTGTGCCCTCAGGACAAGCACAGGGTAGTCCTCTTCTAGCATCTCACATGCCTGATTTCCAACCCCAAATGCAAAGTGTCCTCAAATACAAAGCAAGGCCAAAAAGGTACAAATTTGCTTCCAGGTATCAGTAACTGATACCAGGGTTCATTTCCTGCAGTTAAATTCTCCCAGCATTAATCCTCCTCTGTTGGGAAAGAAGTAGGTACCCACAGGGCAGCTTGCACCTGCAGTTTAGAAATTAGGCATGTGAATTGTGAAGATAAGGGTAAGTTTTATGTGAACTGTTTTACCAAGATCTGGTTTACTTTGTAATTGAGCAGAAAAAATGCTCTGGCTTGAGGAGAACTTCTGGACCATCAAAAGATCCCATCTGCAAAGGAAAAAAAAAGAAAAACAGTTTAAAGCTAATCCACTATTCCACAGAAAATGTCAGTTTTGGCTGTTTATAAAGGAGGCTTTTCTTGCTGTATCATGACAGAACATTGCACCTCAGACTAAATTCTTTTCTTTATGTTGTAACATCTGAGATACGTGAGTTTATCTGACAATATCACCACTTTACATGTAGGTGATGTTTTGCCTCCTCAGAAATGAAAGCACTAGCCAAAACCTATCAGTTATGTTTGGCTTTCTTTTTGAAATGTCTTTCATTTTGTGTTTTGGTTCCAGTTTGTGTCTATATCCTTTTGGACACTGTATAGCTACAATCGAGAGCTGGTTTACCCTAAAAGCCTTGATGGAGTCATCCCACTCTGGTTAAATCATGCTATGGTGAGTAAGAAACACCCCTGCCTCTAGCAGGGAAGAGACACTCTGCAACGTGCTTCCCGCCGTTGCATTGTGTGGCTTCCCAGAAGAGTCACCTCCTCCTTCCTACTGATCTGAATCTGATGTTGAGCTGTATACAGCAGAGGTATATGCTTGAAGTCACCTCAACAAGCCTTTTAGCATGCAAGAAATGTCAGTGAATTTGTGCTTGTCAAGCCTCTTAAGTCAACAAAATGTGTAGTAATAATCAAAAAAGAACCCAAAAATATCTTGTCAATTATTGTGACTCAAAAAATGAATTGTTTCTTCAAACAGAAGGCTATGAAATATGAAATGGCTGGGAGTATAACAGCAGTTCTTAATTGTTGAAAAAGGTGAAGGAACATCTGACATTTCTACAGCTAATAAGCTAATGTGTGCACAGCTTTGAATAGATGAATCGCAATGATTGTTTACAGATTTGCTATAAATACTTTCCAGATTTCTCCTTCATTTGCTCTGGCCGTTTTTATGATGTGTTGAATAATCACATATTTCTCATCAGTCAAGTGCAAAGAGTCTGACAGTAACATGGAAACTGTGGGTGGATTGTAAGGTCAGGGAGGCCTCATGGGGCTAGTGGGAAGGGGGAGAGAAGGGAGGGGTTCACCGCTAGACTGAATCAGAGGAGCCAAGAAGTATGAAATAATCACATAGAAGACTCATTTCTCTCCAGACTTCATTTCTTAAGTACAACACTTTGCAACCCACTGCAGCAGCTCCCAATACCTGTTGGAGATAAACATGGAAGGCTTCAGGGTTTCTGGCCATGGACACTTGATAAAGGTTTTGAGCAGCCACTTGATTTAGACAGGCATATTCAGACACG